>NC_051064.1:49909891-50509891 GCF_004664715.2 Peromyscus leucopus
CTTGAAAGTCAAAGTTGCTGGGTCTGTTGGCACATACCTGTAATGTTGGCAGTTGGGAGGAAGAGGAAGGAGGATCAAGAATTCATGGCCACCCTTAAATACAAGGCAACTATCAGATAAGATCACGCTACATAAGATTGTCTGAAACAAAACAAAACAAGAAATATCACCACCTAACCTTTGCATTAATTTGTATTTTATGTTCAATCTCAGGTCTTGGAGACATTTTTCGTGTATTAAACAAACAAAAATTTTTATATGTCTAAATTGCAATCCTTTGATAATTCATTTCAATGAAAACATTTACATACTAGCCATATTTAAATGCTGAAAATTATCTTCAGTAATTATTTGTAACCAACTGGATTACATAAATTCTGAAGATAAGACAATTTCAGTGAAGACAAAGTCATTGAAATACATGAGATATCTCAACTAGAAACTCCTAATGGGCTTAACATCATTTCCAAGTGAAACGACATCTTAATTTATGCCAATATTAGGATATTCAGAATCATAAGATTTAACTGTTTAGAAAATATTGTTCTTATACATCATAGTGTTTTTAAATTGTGAGAAAACAAAGTTATGAGGAGAAATTACCTAATGGTCAATATATAATTTGTATTTTAATCAAATAAAATAAAAGCTTAAAAAAGAATTTGAAATGGTTGACTTCAAGTACCAGGACTGGGTTTCATCTACTTGAGATTTGGGCCAAAGGGGTCCCATTTGAACCTTCAAACAAACCAGATATTGACAAGATTCAGGATTGCTATAAACAAAATTATAGCAAAAGTCCCATTGCTGAAGACAGCACCTAGACTGTTCCCTGAACCTGGATAATCTGTATCACTACATGCTAACATGTACAGGAAGGCATTCCACACACTGCTGAAAGGGAAATGTGAAGACCAAACCAACTACATTCCCTTCTATCAAGAATGTTGTCCTGCCTGCAAGATATTCTAGTGCAACAGTGTCTTGTAAGAATAACCAATTAATATCTAATTTGACTTAACGCACATTTTACAAGATGGAAATGATACCTGACACTGCTTGGGTGACCAGGAATCTGAGACTAGATAGCACAGGAACCTAGTTTATCACAAAATACTACTATTTTTTTTAAATGGCACATAGCAATAAAATGATTCTTAATGACATTCTACTGTACTCATAGACCAGTGTCTTGCTGAGCAACGATAAGAGAAACTTCCTCCTGCAACTGACGGGAAGAAATACAGAGAGCCATAGACATTATTCATAGCGTGAGAGACCCTGGAACACTCATCTGTAAATGGTATATCTCCATCATATCTCTGGCTTCAGGGCTTAGGGAACATATAAAAGAGATGGTGGAAACAATGGGAATGGAAGACTCCAAGAAAACAAGGCCCTCTAAATCAACATGATCAAAACATGTGAACACACAGAGAATGAGGCAGCATGCACATCATATGAATATGTCTGTACCAGATAGGGTTTGGGAACTCAAAGTCGAAGTGATCACATGTCGCTATTCTTAACCCCAAAACTATCTCCAATGGATAGCCATTTGCAATGAAAATTTTGTTTTCTCCTAGTGAGTCACTGGGGAATCAAACTACTATTAAGGGTAGAATGCAGGTCCACCAATAGCTGGCCAACACAAAACAAACTCAAGGGTATCTTTAGAGGTTCCTTTTCCTCTTAGAATATTGTTTAAGGGCTTTTTCTTTTTTAATGTTTTATGTCATTTTTAGTTTTTTTTTTTAATTATTATAGCTCTTTTCACCCTACAGGGCTTTTGAATATCTATTATGGCTTCTAATATAGAGTTTTTACAGGATTCCAGAGTGTGTGAATGAGTGGCTTTCTTCATCTATATCTGTTTCATCTACCTTTTCTTGGAATCTTTGCCTTCTCTTTGTATGCTTTGTCTTTCTGATGTATTAGTTTTGTTTCTCTGTTATTTTATTATTATTATCCATTAGGAGCTTGCTGTTTTTCTTAACTAATTAGAGGTAAAATGGCTGTTGATCCTGATAGAAGGGGAGGTAGAATGGTACTTGGAGAAGTAGAGGGAGGGTAAACTGTAATCAGGATACATTATGTGAGGAAAAAAAGAAAAATGCAATAATAATCAGGGATTCAACATTGACTCTATGATGAATGTCAAATTTACAGACAGCACATATATTCACATATATAATGTAGAACTAATCTCATGCTTACTATGTGATGGACACTGTTCCAAATACTTTCCCATATTATTTCTATGATGATAACACTATTTTCTTTTTCATTCAAAAATAGCCATCAGGACTCTACATAAGCAGCCAAGATGCTATGATTCCAAACTGGTGTGTGTGTGTGTGTGTGTGTGTGTGTGTGTGTGTGTGTCCAGTGCCCTATTAGTCTAGAAAACAGGTTGTGTCATGGGTAGGTTGAGGAGAGTAGGCATGTAGGTAGGTGGTAGAAGGTCACTAATTTCTTGTGTGAATTTATAATCAGGAATAAATGTGTCAGGGTCATCAAAAATCAGGAGAAGAAATTAAGTAACAGAGTTTGTCCTGATGAGAATCTTATTAGTTCTGTCAAATCAAAACTTTTTGAAAAGAAGACTGGTGAATGTATATGGAAACTATTGTTTCATATAATTCATAAATTCACAAAACCTTGTCCTCCTTGTTTTCATTTAACACAAAATAGCACATTTGCTCAAAGTACATAAAATTATTTCATTATTTTGAGCATGTAAAATTGAGATTATTCTAAACAATTTGTTTTTTAATCATCAAAACTATGGAAACCTTTCATCTACTTCAGGCTGTTATTTAGATTTTTTTGTATTTTATTATTAAGCCCTTTCTTCTCTCCTGTTGGGAAAATGGAAATTATTTTCACCATTTTAATTATAACTAGATCTCTAGAATATAGATGCTTTCATAGACTTAGAAATGTATACCTTCTGCACATTTTCTTTTTGTTTCCTGATAGCATCAATCTTTCAGAAATGTAAGTTCTCATATGGCAAAGAAAAACAGTCAGCATTGTTCTTCTTTACCTGATCACATTCCTAAACACTGTGAATAGACATTGGTATGGGCTAAACACATCCCATTAAACTGTCCCCTCTGGTCCAGAAGGACCTTCATTTTGCTCTTTGTGGAGTTGTGCTATTATTTTTGTAAATGAAATTCAGTTGTCTTGGTTCGGGAATTTGTGTTAGCCTCCCCACAGTTATCTCTGAGTTTGCAATATTGGAAAGTCCATGATAAATATTTTAAATCTTACATATTATTTTCATAAAAAGTAGTAGTATTCTTTATTTTTTTCTCCTCATAAACTCCACTCCATCTAGATGACCATGTAGTGCTATAATGAAAGAGTGAATGTTCCTTATTTATATTTTATTTTGAATTTTTAGACCCATTATCCTTAATTCTTCATTTTCTGATTTTGTATTAGTTCTTTGAGAATTTCATATAATACATTTTGATCATGTTTATCACCTCTCATAAATCCTTCCCAATTCCCTATCTACCCAACTTTGTGTTTTTATTAGGAACAAAACAAAACAAAACAAAAAAAAACAACAAAAATCACATCAAGTCAAATATGTGCTTCCCAAATGTTCTTGGAAGTGTAGCCTTCAACTAGAGTGTGCGGTTGACCTACCAGGGGCTACACTCATGCAAATTGACTCTCTCTCTCTCTCTCTCTCTCTCTCTCTCTCTCTCTCTCTCTCTCTCTCTCATCAGTCACCAGCAACTCCTCATCCAAGGGTAGGACTTAATGGTCCACTCTTCTCTCTGTGCTTGGACATTGTCTGGCTTGAACTGCACTGGTCTCGTCCATGCTGACACAAGCACTGAGAGTTCATGAGTGCCACTTCTCTGCTGTGTCCGGAAAGACAGTTCATTTGTAGTCATCCTCTGCTGCCGGCTTGCACAACTATTCTATGCCTTCTTCTGTCATGATCTTTGAGCACTGGGAAGAAAGTGTATGATATAGATGCCATATTTAGTGATGAGCAGTCCATAGTCTCTTATCCATTACCAGTTTTGGGTCTTTGTGTTGATCACCATCTACTGTAAATAGAATCATTTTAACACTCTTAAATATGAAATTGAAGAAGATAATAGACAAATGGAAAGACCTCCCATATTCATGAATAGGCAGGATTAATATGAAAATAGCCACCCTACCAAAATCAAATCACAGACTTAATGAAAACATCATCAAAATTTCAAAGATATTCTTCACAGAAATTGAAAAAAAATTCAAAGCAAATAAAAAAGACCCAAAATAATTAAAACAATCCTGAATAATAAAAAGTACTGTTGGAGCTATCAGCACTCTAGATTTGAACTTATACTACAGTGATTTTCTAATATGCCAGCCTGTTACTGACATATAAAGGAATGTGCTGATAAATAGAAATGAATTCATTGGACATATAAGCCTATATTCATACAGACATCTGTTTTTTTTTTTTTTTTTCTCAAAGAAGCCAACAATGCAGCATCATCAACAAACAGTCCTGGTCAAACTAGATAGCTACATGTAAAAGGCTGAAAGTGGATCCGTATCTCTCTCCCTACACAAAGCTCAATTACACATGGATCAACGCCCAATACTTTGAATCAGATAGAGGAGAAAATTTAAGAGCACTTACTATATCTTCAGGGAACTAGGGTTTGATCCAGAAACCCACACCAGGTTGATCCCAACTTCCTATAACTGTTATTCCAAGGAATCTGACACCCCTTGGCATTTCCTGACACTTGCATGAATGTGGCACATATAAATCTGTGCAGGCACACAAACATACACATGAAAGTAACAAAATCTTTAAAAATAAATCAGATTCCTTGTGACTGAACTAGCTTCTACACAGCAAAGCACATCTTTGGAGAGAATTGTCAGTTATAGAATGAGGGAAAGAAAACATTTATTAGCTGTACATCTGATGGAGGCTTTATATCTGGAAAATCCAAAGGACTGAAAACAAAACCAACAAAAACAAAAATCAAACAATAACAAAGAAACAGGAAAACGAAAAGAAAACAACAACAAAACATTAAAACAAAATGAATGGAACACGAAAGCAAGTCATGAATTTGCAAAAGATGAAATATTCATAGAAGGAAATATAAAATTTTTAGCACCCTTAGTTGTCATACAAATGCAAATTAAGCTAATTTGATATTTCATGTTACCTCAATCAGCATGGCTGAGATTAAAAAAAAGTGATAGCAAATTTTAGCATTGGTATAGGTATAAGGAAACATTAATAATTGGTAGTAGGAGTACAAACCAGTGCAACCACTCTCCAAACTAGTGAGGTGGTTCTTCACATATTATCTACCACATTAGCTAAGCTTATACCACACTCTGTTCATGTAGGCAAAAGAATGTGTGTTCTACTATAGAGATACCTGAATATCCATATTTATTGAAACTCTATTCATAATAGCCAGCAAATGGAAATAGTCTAGAAGTGTGTCAATTGAAGAAGAAATAATGAAAATATGATACATTTACTTAGTGGAACAATATTCTGTTGTTAAGAAAAAGAAATGATAATTTCAGGTAATGGATGGATGAAATAATTTTGAATGAAATAACTCAGACTCAGAAAGGCAAATACAATATTTTTTTCTCTTTTGGCTCTTAATTTATAATATATATATATATATATATATATATATATACATATATATATATATATATATAATCTTTATATATGTGTGCTTAATTTTGAATTTCCATTGGGATATTCACGGTTTTCAGAAGTAACAGAATTGATGGACTATGTGCATATAAACATGTATATTATAAATATATACATGTATATACATACATATATGCATATATGTCATAAATATATCATTATTAGAGCGTCACACAGGGTGTGGTCTTGGTAGTAAAAAGGACTGTCTCCCACTGCAGCAGCAAACAATCTGTTAGCTGTTCAGTATAGGAGATTTAACATCTCAACCATCCTGAGAATTCCTAGACAGATGCTGGTCTTATCCCAAAGAATAGGTTCTAATACTAATGATGGGAAATCTTAGTAGCAGGACAGATGATGTTTCCTGTGAGAATGAGAGCAGGCAGGCAAAAAGCAAAACTTATTTCTTCTATACTCCTTTTATACAGACGACAACCGGGAAGTCTAGTTTATGGTGGATTTTCCCAATTTAAATGATCTACCCTTCAAAAAATACAAAACAAAAACAAACAAATAAAAACCCCTAGCAGGTATGTTCAACTGGTTAGGTTTTAGTTGATTCCAGATGTAGTCAAATTGACAGACAGCCAAGATTAGCCATCACACCATAGAAGATGGGAATTAGTATGAGTCTGTGGCAAGGAATCCTGAAATAAGAGGTAGTAGAACTCAGTGGTATAAAACATTGAAGGAGAATGATGGCACAGGAGGGGTTGACTTGGGGTGAAAGATGAGAAGGAAATATATGGAATTGAGTACAGGGAGGGCTAAATTACACCAATGACCTTGGTAAAAATTCATTTGGAAAGCTACCATGTAGAAGACACACAGGGGAGCACATGCACACATGTGTACACGCACATATTTGTATACAATAAAAGGATGAAAACTGAGTCACATTATAATGGGATATGCCCCTCGTAGACACCACAGGCCAGCAAAAGCACAGTGCCCAGAATGGCCTACCACTTCTGGAGCTGTAAATCATTAAATTCCCCAAGATACCCAAATAATTCAGACTGTTGCTAACCCTATTGGTTATCTTGCAGAAATTTGCAATAAGCCTTATTGCTAAGAACACATGCTTGAGTCCTAGAAGGCAGAAAAGACAAGCTGATTATCACCTGGAAACTTCATTCCTACTAGTTGTCTTTCATAGCATAGAAGGTGCTATGCAAACTACCACAGGAGAAAAGTAAACAGCAACCCTACCCAGCTATTCTGCCAAGACATTCCTAGTGATGCAACAGTGGCATAAACACCACGATAACAACACTCTGATTGGATTTAAGTCCTGATATGCAAGATTGAACATATTCCTTATGCCATTATCAGGCCAAGAACCTGTGGCTAGTCAGTCATAGGCACTGTGGGGTGGAGCAAGCTGTTATATGGACACACTGGTTACATAGACATATGTCTGTGAAATGGACATAATATAAACCACTGCAGATGACTTAAAATTTTATCTACAGATGAATGTGTCCCTCAACCCTCATCAGATAAAAAAAAAAAACCCACAAAAACAAAAATTTGGTCATGTAATGTAGAGGTGGCTAGCATGTAACTTACACTGTAGACCCGGATGACGTTTATCTCATGGTAGAACTTTCTGATCTAGCGTTCAAACTGCAGGGTTAATAGACATGAGACACCTAGACTGGCTGTTTACAAGTTCTGAAACCATCTGGCTTCAATGTTATGACCATAGTCCTAGTCTGACATTCTCATCACTCTTTGGAACATCCCCCCTCTCCAATAGTTAGTTATACAATGGGAATCAGGTTTAGTCATAAATTGCAAGAATTGTCTGCTTTTTCCTATGTGTGGACATCACTGTGATTCTGTTTTATTAAGGTGAAAAAGACTATTATTTACGGTGAAAAAGAAAGTAAAAGATAAATACTAACTTCAAACAAAGTATCCAGTAGTTTCTAAGAAGTATATAAAATTATTATATCGAAGTGTCATAAAAATCTCAAAACTAAGTAATGAACATTTTCTCTTTAAAAGTGAGAATGCTGGACTTTTGTTAATTGATTTGAGCTGTAAGTAGCAAATATGATACAGAAAGAAAAATTGGGATGCAATTTTTTGAGTGAGAGATATGGTTCAGTGGTAGAACAGAATACCATGCCTACGGACCTGATTTGATCTAAATCATCAAAGCAAACCACAAACAAAACAACACCAAAAGAAAGAGTCATGATTTTCGTAACTTCCAAAGTGAGCTTTGATTTAAGTAAAATTATTAAATTTTCACCTGTGTGAACATTATCTTACCATGTTAAATGGGCACAGTTCAGGAGGGGTTTGATATTATTTTGACTAATCAGAATTCACAAGTGTTCTACAAAACCTCATAATCACAATTTCACACCAAAAAAAGATTACAAATCACTTTCAGGATAATGTAAACTATTTTGACACTACAGTATTTTTTAAACTTTGTGTTTAGGACACAAAACTCTCTTCTCTTTTTTAGGCATACTCTTCACAAAATCTTGCCAGGGAATGAAATTTTAGAGCTCAAGACCTACCAAAAATCCCTAAATACACAAAAGTCAGGTTCAATTTGTATATCACTCTTTGCATATTAGGATCAGAGATAATATTCACAGGAGATATAAAAACACTGTGGTAAAATATTTTTTTTCTGTAGATATCAGACTGATGACAGCTCTCATTGCTCATGTTAGAAAAATCTAATTTCACAGCCAGTTTCAAATTCCTGCTGTTTCAGCAGGGCTTGCAGAATATAGGAACTAGCAGAGTAAGCTCCCACTGCAAAGCATCTATGAAATCCATAATTCCGAACACTTCATAAAAAGTTTTCATTGCTTTCAGATGCTTCTTAAAATGAACAAAGTTTCTTTGTAAATGAGTCCTCAGAAACAGTTTAAAGTACTATGGCCAATCTTACCTCTCTGCAGTAGCTGAATCCTATTGCCACATGGTATGGACTATGTTCAAATTAAAATACTTCTTACAGTATGAGCTCTTATATAGAAATGAAATTAAATGTGCTGAAAGAAGTAGTAGCTGAATGCTACTAATTTTTGACATAAAACCACTATAAAGTAAAATATATATTTTATACTCAAAAATTGAGAGTTAGATAATCCTTTCAAATTCCTACACTCAAAACAAACATATTTTAACACAGATAGCATTGTTTCCTTGGTACACATTCCCTTAGGTTCCTATAAAATGTGACATCAAAAGTAAAGATTTGTCATGCTGGTTCTTCATGAACTTGAAAACTCATTACCTTCAGGTTTAGTCAGATTTTCTTTTGTCCATTGGCTTTTGAATGAGTGCAACTTAAAATCTGAGATTAGTAAAGTCAATAGTGCCTGCATGAGTCAGGGTTGGTTTATAGCTACTCAAACTAAGCATCTCAGGCTTGCCTAATTGCTTTTTTTCCCAACATAATATATTTATTCATTATTTGGGAATTTCATACAATGCACACTGATCATACTCACTTCCCATTCATCCCTCCCATCCTTGTTCCTCCCTCACCAAAGTAAAAGTACATCAACGACAATTTGTGTTACCCATTGGAGCATGGTCTAACTCCTAGTGATGAGCCCCTTAAAGATGATTGAATCCTTCCCCCACCATCACCAGAAGCCATCAATTATAAAGAGCTATACTCTATCATCACTTTTACAATTTTTAAGAACTCTCTTCAATGGCTTCCTTTCTGGACAGTTTTGTGGGGGTGGGGAGTCCAGTGAGGTTGTTGCAGAAGCCTTCAATGTCTCTCATTCTCAATTATGAGTCAGGTGTCAGTAATACCACTGCAACAGAAGTTTCCTTGCCCATAACAGCCAGTGACAGCTCAGATAGTGAAATTTCATGTGGCTTCCAAAGATTTCACAGACCATGGACATCCACACTGCACCATAAAAATGGAGACTGTATGTAAAGCTATAGCTCAGAACTTAAACAGCTACATTTCTATTGATAACAGTGTGTGCAATTTAAGTTTAAACTGAAGTGTTCCTAATGTTAAACATAGTCGCTGTTTTTCTTCATTTCTCAGTGAAGATATAAGCAAATAATAGGATCTCAGTTTTCAGTTATCTTTAAGTTCAGCCTAAAAGTTTAGTATCTCTAATGTGATTTACCTAAGATTATTATTTACGTATAATCCTTGTGACTTTGTTTAATAAAATCTTCTCTAGCATACATATCAATGATATAGACACTTGATAGTTACACTACATAAATATAGAATATTATATAAAATATTGTTCTTACATGTAGTCACAACACTAAAAATAAAAACAAAAAAACTAGTTTATCATGGAAGAGGGAATTTCAACAAATACAAATATTTTAAAAATAGAGAGAAATAAAACCCTCGCATTTAAAATGTATTTTCTCACCATCTCTACCAATAATTATCACCTAGTAAAAGCTTTATCTAAGTATTATATGCCCACAAACTTTTCAGTACAACACACAAGTCAATTTATGATTTGTTATTTATATCTAACAATTTGTATTTGATACCACAACAAATTCAAGTATATTTTATTAATAGCATTGAACATTTTCATTCTGTGCTGAGTACTGTTTTCAATGAATTAATCATCATTTCAGCCTCTTGTGTCTCATCCTTACATAGAAGACATCAAGAAACAGGAATGTGTGTACATATAGCTGCTGGGTTTAAGGAGAAAGATGCAAGTGCCTAACCTTTCAGAAACAGGGTGTGTTAAACAGGTTGTGTGAATTTTTAAACATTCTACAACTTTCAAGGAAAAGCACATAACCAAAGTCTACATGCAAAATAAAACAAAATCTTAGAACCCACATTTGTAGAAAACTTTGGTACATTATAGTATCTGATTCCAGACTTACCCTCATAAAATGAGTAAACTAGAACTTTGTCAAAAAAAAAAAAAAAAAAAGATATGAGACGTGTTTAACAAATCTTTTGATTTTGGGTTAGGAACATAATTCTTAGTGCTGTGTCCTCAAAGCCAACAGGCCAGGACTGTATTTCCTTACTATTCTTACTAGACCCTAACACAGGAAATATAAATCCAGGAAGGCCTGAAAGTTTCAGTAGAAAGATACTGAAGTTTGGGGGAGGCTGAAATAGACAAAATTTTAGTTGCAAAATACTGGGGGAAATGCCACATAAGATTCGACATGGTGTTCCTGTGAGTGTTTTGATGGAGCGAGCCCACCTTCCTCACAGAAAGGATTTTACTACATCAAGTCAGGCAAAGGCATGCTTCTAAAAACCTCTACTTCTACATATTTTCTAAAGATCACTAAGTACAAGAGACTGATGGATTCCAGTACTCAGAAAGGAGACACAGTTCCACACTAGGGATGAGTATACTGAGACCCCAGGAGACTTAAGGTTTTGGCCACAAGATGAAACCACGCCAGAGTAAATAAACGACTTAGCTCTCGCCCTCACAGAGGAAGAAAACAAGTCACTGAGGAGGCAATAATTGACCTGACCTGTCTTCTCCAACAAGGCTAAATACTCTTGATGGAGAGAAAAACAAATTAATTTCATACCAATAGCAATGCCAAATGTGATATTAAAATATTTGAAAAATAATGAAAACTCATATTAAATAAAAGTTAACCAGGAAACACATGAACTATGAACCAATAGCTGAGGAGCCCCCAACTGGACCAGGCCCTCCGGATAAATAAGACAGTTGATTAGCTTGATCTGCTTGGGAGGCATCCAGACAGTGGGACCGGGTCCTGTCTTCAGTGCATGAACTGGCAGTTTGGAACATGGGGCATATACAGGGATACTTGGCTCAGCCTGGGAGGAGGGGACTGGACCTGCCTGGACTGAATCTACCAGGTTGAACTCAATCCTCAGGGGAGTCTTTGCCCTGGAGGAGATGGGAATGGGAGGTGGGCTGGGGGGAAGGCGGGCGGGGGGGAGAACAAGGCAATCCATGGCTGATATGTAAAATTAAATTTAATAAATAAATTTAAAAAATGTAAAAAAAAAATGTATAAGCTGGTTTTAAGAAATACACATAAAATCTCATCAATAAACACAAAAATGTTATTTTAAAATAGTGATAAACATTAAATTTGAAAATCATCCTAGAAAAATACATTAGATCAAAAGAAAATATAATGTTTGTCTATATTTTTTTCTAAAACAGATGCTAATTAAGCATAATGAAAGATTTAGAAAGAGAAAGTTATTCCATTTTACATTTAATAAAATATTTTTGAAAAATAAAATTAAATGAGAACTTTGCCAGACAAATGAAAATTATATATTTTATTTTATTTTGCTTTAGAACTTCACTATTAGAGTTTTTTTTTTTTTAAAAGAAGGGTCTCACTATGTAGGTAAGGCTGGTCTTGGCCTCCTTTTGCAATCCTCCTGCTTCAGTCTCATAAGTGTGATGCTTAAAGATGAATAGAACTATGCCCCCTTAAGGAGTTCTTCAGCTGAAAATAATTACATGAAAACTTGCTTCTACTTGTCAATAGAATAGCTTACGTGTATTAATTATATTTTAAATCAACAAGTATACATATATCAATATATTTAAATAAAGTGTAATCAAGCATTGTGCTGTGTATTATACATGGACAAGTAACATACATTTCATCCTTAACACTTATGACAGGTGACAGGGTGAGCAGCGGACAACATAAAATGGAACCACACAGTCATAAGGTTCTTACAACACACAGAAGGCAGGAAAAACTCACCAGATCATGAAATATGCTAATTTGAAACTGCATCATTTAAAGATATAAGAAACAATGACATGTAATGAGAGCACTGTGCGAAGCCACAGAAACCAAACACAGAGAGCATTTCTCTAAGATTCACTTACATGGAATTCTAGAAACCTGAGAAGTAGAGGCAGAAATTGGAACAGTGACTGCCTGGGCCTGGGCATGGCAGGAGATATTGAAGTAAAAATGTTTAGGTGTGTTTTAAGAGAACAGAAAGGTTTGTTATGCTAATGATATGGTTTCATAACTATATGATATATCAAAATTCAAAGAATTGAATGAATGCTAGCCTCATATTTGAAACTATGCTCTGGAAAATTTAACTTTAAATGCACGAATACATCAGCATTCTAATATCAACTGCATCCAAGAAACACGGTCTGAGTATAAAAATATCCAGATAGTTAAAAAAGTGAAAGTACATTTTAAAAGCATGTATTTTAAATCAGGACAGACATACAAACTTTTAAATAAAAAACAGGAATTGTTGAGAAGGTAAAGTTGTCTTAAATGGCTGAGTTTATAGTAAGGACTTGAAAGTGAAGGAGACATAAACGGATGCTTACAGCGTCTTTGAGCTACAGAAGAAGGAACAGCAAGCACAACTTTTACTGCATCCTCCCAATTCAAAGAAATGGTGTTTCATTTTCATTTAGTTCAAAAAACTTGAAATTCTCTCTCATGGCTTCTGTGTTATTAAAAAATTGAGTTGATTGATCTGAATAAATTTTGTGATTTACAGTTATCTTTCTGTTATTGATTTAGAAATTCAGTTCTGAGGACAGTCTTCTAAAGTTCAAGTAGTTGAAGTTTGTGAAGCACTGCTTTACAAACTAGAGCTTTTTAAATCAGTACTCTATGTAAACTGCAGAAGAATGTGTGCTCTGCAGCTGCTGCATCTGTATCTAGAGATATTGCTTATATTATTTGGTAGATGCTGATAAGCTGAACTCTGTTCTTCCTGAATTTCTGCTGGTGTCTGTGTCTATTTTGACAGAGGGATATTTAAATCTGCAACTGTAATAATGGATTCACCTGTTTCTCCTTCCTTCCAGATCAACCTTTGGTCTCATGCATCTCAAAGCTCTATTGTAAGATATGTGCACATTAATAACTGTGTTTGTTTGGATAACTGACACATGTATAATTATCTCATGCCCCGATTTAACCCTGGTCTTCCTATCTTTCCTGTTTGACACTAATAGAGTCATTCTTTATTTCTTTGTATGTTACCATATTCTTTTCTCCATTTCCTTCACCATATGTAAAGTGACAGTGCAGTTGGAGTTGTGCTTTTTGGTGCACTTTGAAAGTCTCTGTCTTCCGGCGGGTGGAGTGCCAGGAGTCTAATTAGCAAGAAAGAGGAGGTTTATATGAGCAAGAATTGTTGAAACCAAGGTTGGATAAAGCACAGGGACAAATAGCCAAACGAATGGAAACACATGAACTATGAACCAAAGGCTGAGGGGCCCCCAACTGGATCAGGCCCTCTGAATAGGTGAGACAGTTGATTGGCTTGATCTGTTTGGGAGGCATCTGGCAGTGGTACCAGGTCCTGGGCTCATTGCATGAGTTAGCAGTTTGAAACCTGGGGCTTATGCAGGGATGCTTGACTCAGTCTGGGAGGAGGGGACTGGACCTGCCTGGACTGAGTCTATCAGGTCGATCTCAGTCCTCAGGGGAGGCTTTGCTCTGGAGGAGGTAGAAATGGGGGTGAGCTGGGGGAAGGGAGGGGAGCAGGAAGCGGGAGAACAAGAGAATCTGTGGCTGTTATGTAGAACTGAATGGTATTGTAAAATAAAATAAAATAAAAAAAGAAAGTCTCTGTCTTTTAATTGACATATTTGGATCACTGAAGCTCACTGTGAATTTTGATAGATTTGTGTAAAGTTTTCATATGTGTTATTGTTTCTGTTTTCCTTTTTCTTTACTAGAAGTTACTACTTGTAGAATGAAAACTTAAATCTTAAACATACCCAGTGTGAAAACATACCCGTGGAAGACTTTGTGCATTCTGTACCAGTTACAGCGGTGAAGCCCTCATCACTAAATCACACCTGTTTCTCTTCATGTGTAGCATTCCTAGACATATCAAAAACCTTCAGGATATATATTATCTCTAAGACAGCCTCATATAGGTTCTCTCATAAGTGGTATATGACAAATACAGATGCAGTTACTTGAAGGCATTTATGATTACAGGCATGATCTTGCTTTTCCACTAGTGGGGGCAGCAACTTTACATGGAACACAGACTAACTTCCTGTGTCCTGTCCAAAGCCATTTGATCACTTGATCTCCTGTATTCTGCTTGTGGCTTATTTAACCCCCTTTCCTAGTACCTTCAACAGTCTTTTTCCATCAGAGGTTTAATTATGTCATTTTTTTTTTTTTTTTTTTTTTTGAGACAGGGTTTCTCTGAGTTGCTTTGGTGCCTGTACTGAATTGCTCTGTAGACCGGGCTGGTCTCGGAGTCAATGCCATTCTTAAGTCCTAATTACTTGTACTTTAACCTTTGTATTTCCCAGTCATTTTGGTCAAAGAATATTAAAATTAGGAAAAACATCTCGAAATATTCGTGTGTCCCCTAAATGTTTGTCACTATTGTAAACTCAAGATCTCCAAAATGATTCAACCCAGCGTTGTTTTCAGAATACTTTACTAAGCAATTTGCATGCAACATGTTCTAAATATTTAATACTAATTGTATTATATGTGTTTATGTAAATATTTGAAAATGTTAGAGAAAAGGAAGTATTTATTCAAATTCAAGACTATTCATAATGGTCAAAGCTGCATGAAGAAAGGAAAATGTTCATTTATAATGTCTCTTCATGTAAAAAAAAAAAAAACTGAAGGAGTTTGGAAAAACACTTATAATTTCCACTAACAGAGAAACTGTAGAGTCAAGTGAGATTAATGGTGCAGCAAGGATTTTAGACTGCCAGAGTAGGCCATTAGCAAAGTGCTTGCAAATACATTTCCCACTTTTATTTTAAAATTTGAAATGAATTGCAAAATAGTAAACCCTGGTACTAGCAATTTAAAGTTACTTTACATTTTAATTGAACATTGCAGGTAAGTTTCCCAAGATATTTTTCTCCCAGTGAAATATAAACAACAATATAAATGAATAATGCAATATTTCAAGATTACTTAATTAGGGGCAATTCTGAAATACACAAACATGAGTTGATTGGATGAATCAAATATTGAGTTTAAAAACTTAATAAAAACATTTTAGTGTGTATTATAAAGGCAAAAGTTTCATAGGAGTATGCTAAAACACTAAATTCTGGATTTGCAAAGCTGCATACTACTCAGAGAAAGCTTGGAGCACTTAACAAATCATTTAGAGCCTACAGGCATTCTCTGTATCAAACAGAAATCCATGTAACATAATTTTTCAAATAGAAAAAGAAAATATGGTCAACTGTTTGCAAATTTACTAAAGAATAATATACTGAAAACATTGGGAGCTGTGCAGCCTAGTCTCTGTCTGGTACAGGAGTGCTTGTACAATGGATCGCCAGAGTAGGCAAAGCCCATGTGGATAGGCTCACTCTGCAAGGACCAGTGGACCTAGACTACTGCTGGGACCACTCAGCCTGCGTGTTCTCCTCTCTCTCAAAACATTGATGATTCTCTTGGTTGTTTTTATTATCACTTTGTCAGTCACACATGGGACAGATGTGATCACTCCAGGAAACTCCAGTTCTCCTCAAATATTTCCCTTAATTTTTTTGGGAGTGATGCTTCTTGGGTTTTCTGGGGATACCAGTTGTCACTCCAGACTCTCAGAGCTGTCCTGATTCAATGCTGACAGTATCAGAGTTAACTCACCCCTATTTCTGTAAAGATGCTTTCCAGAATGATTTTTGAATGCTATTGCTGTTCTTGAAACTGTGTGCCTATGTCAATCACCTTTTAATTTTGTAAAGACAGAATGTACCTGCCTTGATATTTGGCCAAACTAACAAAATGATAAGTGTTGGTTTTGGTGTAAAAGATGTTTTGATGCAAAGTTGGGGAAAATATATTTGACATATTTGTTTTTGCTGGGGGTTGACATTGGAGAGTGGGAAGAACATGTTTGTTAGTATGAAAAAAAACATGTTTGTTTTTGAAGTATAAAGATGACTTAAGATATTCGGAGCAGTCACTTGTATGAAACTCATCTGGTGGTCAGATAATTCATTTCTTCGAGCAGATATACCTCAGGGTCTCAGGACCTGAACCAGGTTGCAGTGGGGCTGCAGCATAAAAAGAGATTTTTGAAATTAAAAAAAAATTAAATTGCCTTAGATTATAAAATATAAATATAAGAGCTTTATTATGAACAATGAGTGTAAAGATAATTTTCTTTTTATTTCTTGGTTTACATAATGCTACAAATTAGTGACACAGCTTTTATTTTCTTCCAGGAAATAATATCAACTTATCCTTAGAATATATTTTGTTATTTCACCAATGCATGTATACAAATGTATATGTATATGTATGTGTATATGTATATATGTGTATATACATACACATATACACACACACACACACACACACACACAACATATATATATATATATATATATATATATATATATATATATAATGTTTGCCTAATTTTAACCCCCAAGGTTATAGTACAGTACAATAAAACTATAGAGACAGGTTGGAAATTCAGTTCTCAGCTGAGTTTCCTGGAAATTTCCTTCTGCAGTTATGAGATAAATTAAAAATGAAACTACAATTATCTCTAACAAATACATTTGTTATCTATCTTCTTTTTCATAGAAAAATAAGAACAAATAATAATGAATAGCGTAATGGGTGCCTGAAAATATATCTTGAATCTCCTAACCTTATAGAAATGATCTACTTGAGAAACAAGATCTTTGCCAATGCTGGTACTTTAATAGGTCAGTGGATAGTAGTGTGGACTCAAGAAACAATGTCTGTCTTTATGCGGAGTTGTTAAATGAACAAACTTATTTCATTTAACCTGTAGCCATAGAACAAAAAACATGTCTATATGTTCTTGGAAGAACATAAAAATTACACATAGAGGTGATATTTCACCCAGGGATATCAATTTTCCTCTTACAAGATTACTATAATACCAACATTGTAATAAATCTCAAAGTTGTTTTAGTTTAAACCCCTCCTTCCCCCGTAAGATGGGCAGTCGTGGCACACACCTTTAATCCCAGCACTCAGGAGGCAGAGACAGGAGGATCTCTGAGTTTGAGGCCAGCATGGGCTACAAAGTGAGTTCCAGGAAAGGCACAATGCTACACCAAAAAACCCTGACTTGAAAAGCCAAAAAAAGCCCCCCCCAACAAAAAAAACACATATTAATTTTGTTTTAATTAATGACTCATTGACATATTTTAAAAGTATACAGGGTAACATTCTTTCAAAACTGTTAGGAAACATGCCTAGTATTTTTCCTAAGACTGGCTTTGTGTTTGTATCTATGTGCAAGTGCAACATGTGTGATTTCCCAATGGAAATTTCAGAAATTCCTCCTCTGCTCCTGTGCTTCTCTGGTAAATGCTGAGAAACTAAGGAGATAAGTTTAACTTCAGAAATAGATTATGTGACAATCTTTCCTTCTAGTTAACTATATAAGCAAGAAGAAAATAAAGCAATCCTATGAGAACAAATAACATTATCCATATATAAGAGAGTATATTTTGAGCCCTTCTTTTATAGTATGCATATGAAATAAAAATAAAAACACGAACAAATTTAACAGATTTGGTAGATAGTTATCTTGTTAATACATGTTATAATCATTAGATACATTGTATTACTTTAACATGCATATGATAATAAAATATATGAATATGAAGGTAAAACAATAAATTTTTATCAAATTTAACATGCCTATACAGCCAGCAATAAGAAATGAAGTAAGATTTACAAGTCTTAAATCCTCCATCATGTCCTCTGCCTTCTTTAGCTACATGTTCAGCACTGCTGTCAGAACTTATTGCCTTGAGACAGAGATATCAATGTGATCTTAATAGATACACCCTGGGATGTCTGATTATTTTCTATTACCCTGAATTTTGTGATATTTCTGGCTAACTCTTACAAAAATATTTTATTCATCATAATAATATTCAATTGTATTTATACAACTTATTAAATAATTAGTAAATTGTGTACTTTATGATTATTAGCAGAATTGTTATTGATTGATATGCTTAAGAATTACATTATGTAATATCTATGTTATAGATTAGAACTGTACCAGTTTTTCATGTATAGTATACATATTGTATATTTCAACATCTTTGCTTTCTATGTTCTCATATGTAAAAGAAGAGTAAGAAATTAATAGATAAACATAAGGTCTGTCTAAAAGTCGTAGTTTTTCTACTTGAAACGTTAGAAATTTACATGTATAGTGCCATTTTATTCTTGTGTTATCCTTGATGGTAGTTCTTTTTGTTTGTTTTTATATAATTTCTTTATTGATTCTTTGGGAATTTTACATCATGCATCAAAATTCCACTCACCTCACAGCCCCCCATATCTTCCCGTCATCCATACAGTACCCCCAAAATATTTTTAAAACATCAAACCAAAGCAAACAAGCCAACATACAAAAACAAAACTAAATAAAACAAAAGAACCTTTCCCTCCTCTATCTTTCCTGCCTCTCCAACACATTTTTATTCATCTTGGTGAAATTGGGGGTAGTGTGTTCTATATTATATCCCTTTTTAAAATATTTTTTTATTATATCCTTTTGTACAAATATCTTTACTAATAAATGTTCATTACATTGAGTCACTGGTCTGGAAATTCATATACATTTAATACTCCTTTTGAAAATGTGGATAATACATAAATTAAAAAATTATTTTAGAAGTCATTTTTAGTATCACAGTGTAAGATACTAGTAATCATTTTGCTATCACGTCCTAATCTTTATATGCTTCATATATACTGCTTGCTTTTCCAACATTAAAAGGACCTAGTGAGTCCTGGAGAGATGGCCAAAGTTAAGAGAACTTGGTGCTCTTGCAACAGATCAGGTTACATTCCTAATACCCATGTTAAGAGCTTATTTGGGGAATGGAAGACAGAAAAATTGCAGAAATCAGTAATATTTTTATTAGAGCTCTGTGAAATAATAATAAATTTACATTTTCAAAATAGTGAGTTGAATAAATCTTCAAAAATTGGAATTTCTTTCATATTAGTAATTGTATCCAGATATAGCAAAGATAAGTCCATGAAACATTTGAAATATGGGCAAATGTATTCATTGATATAACTTACATAACTCCTATATTTATGAATTTTTTAAAAATAGGAAATTTTTTTAAAAAGTTAGAAAAAGTGATCATTCCAGTAAGTGATTAATGTTTTGCTTATTTTATGAATACCATAAAACCACTTAATGCAAGTTATATTCTATTATGAACCATATATGCATCAAATATTACCTTAAATAACCCAAATATGATCCATTTCAGTTACAGAACTGGAGTGTCCATTCCTCAAATTAATTTGTTTTATTTAATCAGAGATATTTCATTTAAAAAATATAATTTTATTGTTTCTAATTTACAATTTTCTTTTATTTAAAATATTCAAGTGAGGATACCCCAGCATATTGGCAGTTTCTACAGTCTATATCCTATTCTCTTAACTTCCTGTCTGATGGGCAGCATTCTTAAAATGATTGTTCTGTGACATATCTTGTCATTGCTAGACAGTATGACATCTCTGAGCTGTCAACATTCTACCTGAATGGAGGACATATTCATAATCTGTTCTTGTTTCCATAAAAGTCAGTCTGATAGGCAGTACCTTTTCTTAGAAATAAAAGCCTTTCCTTATGTTAGTAGAAAATGTGTGACCAAACAGCAAGAGAATCCAATCACTTCTAAAAGGTATAGTCTAGAAAAAGTTTCTTTCCTTAAGGAATGTGGAGAGATTTCATCAAGTTTAAATCTCTGTCTCAATCATTGTGGTTGACAAAAAAAATCTATGCAAAATACTTTTTTACAATTGAAGCTTAAAAGATGTATTATGAATTAAGTTTCACTGCCAAGAAATATTTTAATTCATAAATAAGAATTGAATAGCTGCAAATATGTTGCAAATTGACTAAAATGGATAAATTGACATATTTTAACTAACACATTTATTTTAATCTGCTGAATGCACTGAAAATCTACTTTTTTAGCAACTTTCAAGTATATATGACATCATTATAGTTGAAAAAAAAAATTTATAATAAATCGCTTGAATTCCTTGCTCCTGTCTGACTTGTATTTTGCTTTCTTGGGTATTAGACTTCACCAAATTTTACTGCCATGACCCCTCCCAATCTACTCTCTGATTCAATGAGGTCCATGCCTTTAAATTCCAAATAGAGATACAAGTCTTTTAAGAGAATTCCATTATATATATACAATCACATTCTTTTGAGTCCATGCATCCCTTGAGGGATATTTGTGAATCTAAGTTCACATGTTGGCGACTCTGGATAACTCAGATGTGTAAATAGCCCTTCAACATGCTAAGTTCAGTTCATTTGCAAACACACCCTGAAGCGGGTTTGTTATATACTATGGTAGATCAGCTTTTAGTTTTCTGAGACAAATTCGTGTTTTTCTATAACATCTGTGCTAATTTACATTTTCAGCAAGCATGGCTATGAAAGTAAAATATCTTTGATTGGAAACTAGGCATTGCTGAATGAAAATAAAAATCTACATAAACAAACAAACAAACAAATAAATGTTATGTCTTGTTAAAGGATGGAAGAATCAATATTGTTACTCTACAGCTTTAATTCAATCCTTATCAACATTTTAAGAAGTATTTCACAAAAATAAGAAAAATATTACTGACATCTGTTTTCAGCTACAAGTGGCCCTTAATAATGTAATCAGACTTGCGGTTAAGCAAAGGAAATAAATTTGGATCTTTTATTACTGGATTAAAAATTTGCTTCAGGACTGTTATAATCAAATCAGTATGGTACAAACATTTTCTAATATATATTTTTTTCTTCAGTCATTTTATGCAATCTTCAGGGACTGAAGAATCTTTTGATTGTTACAGACATCTTTACAGTGGTAATTACATATATATATATATATAACATATATAAATATAATTATATATTATACATGTATAGAAAGATGAATATCACTAAAATATTGACAGAGACTCTTCCAGGCTTTTGTTGATTCTTATATTGAACTAATAATCTTTCTCTCATTCTGATTCCTTACAAGCATCAGTTTACTCATAGCCAGTTGAAGGATTCTGCCATGTAGAGAATGCATCCTTTTGTCATAGGGATAGATTGCTAAATTGAGCCAAGTATTAAGAAAATTATTAGAAGAGAAAAGTGACTAGGCTAACAGGTCTTCACATCTCTCCTCCAGATGCAATCCCCAGGCTCATCCACAGCTCTGTAGCAGAACATCTGTTGGAGCCTCCTGCACCACTTCTCTAGTGGATCCCACAGATCTGTCCCTTCTAATCTTCTTTCCCACACTCATTGCTTTATTCCAGCTCCCAAGTCCAACAGGCACTTTCTGATAACCCACAGGTCACTCCTGCTAGGGCAGTAGATAGACTGACTACAGATCTTCACCTCTTCTTATGCTCCTCCAAATCTATTTTCCTAGTATCCCTGCTTCTGCAACAAAACACCTGCTACAGCCTTTCTTCCCCCCAAATCATCTTGCCAGCATTCCTGTAGATCCACAAACTACTCCCTCCTAACATCCCTCTCCCTACTAGTAGCTTTATCCCAGGCCCCAACTCTAATAGACACTACTTGTCAATCCATGAATAACTCCTGCCAGGAAAGCAGACAGGCTGAATGCAAATCTACACTACCCTTTCTGCTTCTACTATCCAAACCACAGTCTTACCTAGAGCATGAAATATCCACCCAACAAAGACAAAACCAGATATCAGCATCCAGAACAATAGTCTTTCCAATTTCAGATGCCTAGATACAAATTTAAAAATTCAACCAACAATAGTCAGAATAACCTCTTCACTAAAACCACCAAACCTACTGCAGCAAGCCCTGATTATTCCAATATAGCTAAAGCATTAGGCAAAAACATTAAAACAGCCTGTATGGATATAATAGAGGTCCTTAAACAAAAAACCAATAAATCCCTTAAAGAAATCCAGCAAACACAAATAGTGGAAGGAAATAAATAAAACTGTTCAAGACATGAAAATAGAAACATAATCAATAAAGGAAATCCAAACTGAGGGAATTCTGGAAATGGAAAATTGAAGAATTTCAACAGGAACTACAGAAGCAAGTTTCACCAACAGAATGCAGGAGATGGAACAAAGAATCTCAGGAATTAAAGATATGATAGAGAAAATGGACATATTGGTCAAAGAAAGTCTTAAATACAAAAGTCTCCTGAAATAAAACATCCAGAAAATCTATAATAAAACATTAAACATACAAAACAAAGAATGTTAGGAAAAAGGAACAAAAGCAAGCAACATATAAAGGCAGACCTATTACAGTACAGATATGAAAGTGCTAATTGAATATAACATGTATATTTTAGTGTTAATTTTAACGGAACAACTATAAAAATAGGAATATGAGACAACCAGGAATTAAAGGCTATCAAGAAATTATTGAATTTTAGGGGTCATTATGTCATTTTGAATTTACTGAAATTAACTGATAAAGATTGAATTTGTGTTATATGAGTATAGGTATTCCTGTACTATTTTCTCTATATTGTGTACATTTGAAAATTTGTAGCAGAAAATTTAAGAAGTGATATAAACAGATACATATAATTATGTAAGAGTGATATGTATAAGAATGCACACTGAAAGTAAAAATTCAGAAAATAATCATCTTAAAACTTTCTATCTAAAAACACACATGATTATGATCATGAAAGTGGTAATATATCCACAGATAAAGTCATATATGGGTTTGACATCTCAAATATATTAGATGTAATTTAGATGAGATATTCATATCACTATCAGGGGGCTCCTAAAGAGCTCTGGCATTTGTAAAAACAATGATGATGAAGATGACTAGGAAAATGTTGAATTTTTCTCTTTGTAAAATGAGAAAGTATACAAATCTACCAAATCTATAAAATTAAACATGTAAGTTTGAACAAATAAACAAATTAAACAGTATAAGTAGATATGTAAGAAGTTATATATCTATTAGGGTATGTATTCAGAAAAGTCAAAACTAAAACCTATTTTAAAAATTATTTCATATTTTGGCTTATACTCAAATATATATGGTTGTGTATGAGCTTGGCCTGAGTGCATTTTGAAACAATCAGAAAAAATTTATTGCAAATAAAATCATAGTAATTTCTTTTTGAAAGTTTACTTAATGGAAAATAACTGGAAAGCTGGGGACACATGTTGAAATGACATACATTTTTTTTCTCCAATGTTTCTGCATATTGTTGATGGTATACTGTTATTCTCAACAAGGACCTACTCAAAAACCTAAGCTTACACAAACAAATAAAAACATATTATTGTACTTTGGATATAAAGTCTATCTTCCTAAGACACCTCTTTTGGAAGATTTGTTGGATATAAAGTCTATCACCCTAAGATACCTGTGTTGTATGATTAGTCTCTCTCATGTGGAGCTATTGATAAATTTGTCGATTGTGAATGTGCTGGCTCCATCAATAGGTTGATCCATTGATGAGTTAGTAGATGATTGGAGTATTAAGAGATGGGACCTGACATTAATCCACACACCTATGAACATATAATTTTTGACAAAGAAGCGAAAAGTGTACAATGGAAAAAAGAAAGCATCTTCAACAAATGGTGCTGGCATAACTGGATATCAACATGCAGAAGGCGAAGCCAAAAGTGTACAATGGAAAAAAGAAAGCATCTTCAACAAATGGTGCTGGCATAACTGGATATCAACATGCAGAAGCCTGCAAAAAGATCCATATCTATCACCGTGCACAAAACTTAAGTCCACGTGGATCAAGGACCTCAACATAAATCCAGCTACTCTGAACCTGCTAGAAGAGAAAGTAGGAACTAGTCTTGAAAGCATTGGCATAGGAGATCACTTCCTAAATATAACACCAGTAGCACAGACACTGAGAGAAACAATCAATCAATGAGACCTCTTGAAACTGAGAAGCTTTTGTAGAGCAAAGGATACGGTCAACAAGGCAAAGCAACAGCCCACAGAATGGGAAAAGATCTTCACCAATCCCATATGTGACAGAGGACTGATATCCTGAATATATAAGGAACTCAAGAAATTAGACATCAAAACGACCAACAGTCCAATTAAGAAATGGGCTATAGAACTAAACAGAGAATTCTCAACAGGAAACTCAAATGGCTGAAAGACATTTAAGGAATTGCTCAACATCCCTAATTATCAGGGAAATGCAAATCAAAACAACTCTGAGATACCACCTTATGCTTGTCAGAAGGGTTAAGATCAAAAACACTGAAGACACCTTGTGCTGGAGAGGATGTGGTGCTAGGGGAACTCTCTTCCACTGCTGGTGGAAATGCAAGCTTGTCCAACCACTTTGGAAATCAATATGGCACTTTCTTAAAAAATTGGGAATCAATCTCCCCCAAGATCCAGCTATACCACTCTTGGGCATATACCCAAGGAATGCTCAATCATACCACAAGAGCACTTGCTCAGGTATGTTCATATCAGCATTGTTTGTAATAGCCAGAAGCTGGAAACAACCTAGATGCCCTTCAATTGAAGAATGGATAAGTAAAATGTGGTACATATACACAATGGAATACTACTCAGCAGAGAAAAACAGTGATATCATGAGGTTTGCAGGCAAATGGATGGATCTAGAAAAAATCATCCTGAGTGAGGTAACCCAGACTCAGAAAGACAAATATGGTATATACTCACTCATAGGAGGATACTAGATGTGGAACAAGGATGACTAGACTGCTACTCACATCACCAGGGATGCTACCTGGAAAACAGGACCCAAAGGAAGACACGGGGATCGCCCAATGACAGAGAAATGGCTGAGATCTACATGAACAGCCTGGACATGAGTGGGGGTAATGCAGGGCGAGGGTCAAGGGAAAGAGAGCTTGGGGGAGCGGCAGATTCCAGCTGGATCAAGAACAGAGAGGGAGAACAAGGAATAGGAGATCATGGTAAATGAAGACCACATGAGAATAGGAAGAAGCAAAGTGCTAGAGAGGCCCACAGAAATCCACAAAGATACCCCCACAATAGACTACTGGCAATGGTTGAGAGACAGCCGGAACTAACCTACTATGGTGATGGGATGGCCAAACACTCAAATTGTCGTGGTAGAAACCCCATCCAATGACTGAGGGATCTGGATGCAGAGATCCATGGCTAGGCCCCGGGTGGAGCTCAGGGAGTCCAATTAGAGAGAAAGAGGAGAGTTTATATGAGCAAGAATTGTTGAAACCAAGGTTGGATAAAGCACAGGGACAAATAGCCAAACGAATGGAAACACATGAACTATGAACCCATGGCTGAGGGGCCCCCAACTAGATCAGGCCCTCTGAATGGGTAAGACAGATGATTGGCTTGATCTGTTTGGGAGGCATCTAGGCAGTGGTACTGGATCCTGTGCTCATTGCATGAGTTGGCTGTTTGAAACCTGGGGCTTATGCAGGGTCTCTTGGCTCAGCCTGGGAGGAGGGGACTGGACCTGCCTGGACTGAGTCTACCAGGTTGATCTCAGTCCTTGGGGGAGGCTTTGCCCTGGAGGAGGTGGGAGGAAGGGGGTCAGGAGGGTGGAGAACAAGGGAATCCATGGCTAATATGTAGAACTGAATTGTATTGTAAAATAAAAAACAAACAAATAAATAAATAAATAAATAAATAAATAAATAAATAAATAAATAAAGAGAAGGGACCTGGTTGGAGGTAGTGGTTCTCTAAAGGTCTGCCTTTGAAGGGTTTGTCATGTTATGTGGTCCATCCTATAACTGTGCCTTTAAATTACCATGAAATGAGCAGCTTTCATGGGCCACACTCTTTCATCATGAGTCCTGTCTCATTGCTTAGGAACAGTGAAATTAGCTATGCAAGGACCAAGACCAGTAAAACACTGAGACTAAATAAAAAATTCCTTTCTAAAAGAAAGAAAGAAAGAAAGAAAGGAAGGAAGGAAGGAAGGAAGGAAGAAAGAAAGGAAGGAAGAAAAGAAGGAAGGAAAGAAGAAAAGAAGGAAGGAAGGAAGGAAGGAAGGAAGGAAGGAAGGAAGGAAGGAAGAAATTTGAGAACTTTGTTTCACCTTGTAGTTTGTTTTCTAATTCTGAATATTATATAGTTTTTCTTTATGTGTGTGTATGTAGTAACTCCATGTAATACAATAGGTTGATACTAGATTTTACTCTTTCTCTTTCCTTGAAATTCTACATTTTAAATTTGCATTTGTAATTTTTTTTATCAAATTGGAATTTAAGCAATGTATTTAATCATAAGTTATTCTTCATGAGTGGTATAAGTCTTCATTTAGTAGACTGTATAATTATACTATTATATTAAAATGTACACCAACTGCTAAATTATTTTATATTCTTTGTTGTACATCTTAGCCTGAGTCTTTTTTCCACACAATATATTCTTTTGTTGTAAGTAATATTTGCTGAAGCCATTACTCATGAATGATAAATAATTTTTACCTAGTTCGTTTTTTCCCAACAGTAATAGGTCAGAATACTCCTGTATATATTTAAGTTTCATTGTATATCCTTATAAATGATACATTCTGTAAAATTCAAGTTGTATTTCATTCTATCTCCCAAGTATTGTTTCCTTAGTATAATACTACGCATTTTCTTTTTGAATTTTAGTTAAAACAGGTGCTTAATTTTTCAGATTGAAGGTCTCAATTTTCCAGAACAATAAATATTTTGGGAAGATTCAGAAATATAGTTGATTGAATAATTGCACCAACTCTACAGATTACTGAACCCCAGCATCTCCATCTGTTGAAAATTCTCACAAGGGTATTTCAGAAGAAAGTCACAGGCTTTGCTTTGTTGCACAAAGAATCCCCAGTCTCTAAGGTACCAGAATGTAAGAACACTTAAAAATAATCTTATGAAATTTATTGACTTGTTAGTGTTGATATACTGTTATGTTTAAAATCATGTCTAAACAAGAATGATATATTGAGAATCATAATCACTCTAAACATTAAACATAAACATTCAATCACACTATTTGTGTACTTATTCATATCAATTTTAGAGTAGATAGAAGCTTGTGTTTCAAAAGTAGATATTTTCTATCTAGCTCATGAGATAATATAAAAGAAAAATAGCAAATACACGTGAAGGATGCAATAAAATTAAGACTGATCACTCAATTTCTAGCATTGCAGATTATTAAAGACTATTGATAAGAAACAAACAAAGGTGAAGCACTTTACTATATGTGTTAAAGTTGGTATTTTTAATATTAATATAGAGATATTCTCCAGTTGATAATTACAACTGAAATGGATTTGATTTATAATCTTTGTCTTATGAAAAGTTATCTGAAGATCAGCTGTTAGTACACAAATAGACCACAGTAATGTCATTGAAGCATTGAAGAGAGCTACAAAATTTAAGGAGGTTAAGGACAAAGGTTGGGTGCTCAGACTACTATAAAAGGAGGTTATGACGAATATTAAATAATTAGCTTACAGTAGTTAAATAATTTGGATGATTCAGCTTTCTGCACAGCAAGTTTCCCACAGCAAAAATTCTGGCTTGGCAACTTAAAAGGTGCAAAAGATATCACACTTTATTTATCCTTACTTCATTTGGTTTACTTCTCAGTCATGAGTTCAAAACAATTGTGAAATGACATATTTGATACTTTTATATGTACCAGCTTTCTCTAGCTACAGTTTTAACCAAAATGAGTTTAAATATCTCCAATGAAATGCATAGAAATTATTCAACATGTGACAAATGTAATATATATTATAGAATTTAACTATGTATTTCATGTTGCAGTGCTAAAATTTGTTTTTCACACCCAATTATCATTCTATTCTCTAAGCCTAACAGTGGCAACAAGGATATTTTAAATTTCAGCCTTGTAAATTAGTAGAATGTTTGAAATGTAATAGACAGTTTGGAAGTATTTGATGAATTAAATTATTTGATTCCAAAGGCAAGAGTAATTAATGCAACTATTACATTTGTCATAATCTGCACTGTTTCTGGTTAAAACTGATTAAAAGATACACAATTTAAGAAATGAATTTTATAAGTTTTGGAAATGAATATAAAATAATCACTCCTTCATATCTCTTGATTATGGATAATCTATGGGAAACTGCCATTATATTAAAATGACTTATTGTATTTAATCAATTAAAATTATAAGTACTATGCTTTTGAGGAATGGTGAATATTATCTCTCTTCTCTCTGGATTACAATATTACCTTTATAAGCATTACAAATGAAGCTAGGTGTGGCTATACATAATTATAATTCCCACTTTGGGAGAGTAAGACAGGAGGTTGCAAGTTTGGGCTCAACCTGGGATTCATAGCAAGATTTTGTGTCAGAAAAAAAAGAAACAACAGAAAATAAAATAGCAAAACAACAATAACAGCAACAACAACAAAAACCTATGACATAGCAGGTGAATGAGATTAGTCAAGTTGACATATCCATTTTCCACTATGTCTTTCTTTAGTCTTTGACCTAATGTGGGAAACTTTGGTCTTCAATCATCCCAATAAATCAGTTCTGTAATTCTCCTAGGAATGAGGAAAAAGTGCAAAGGTCTGTCTGTCTGTTACTAAAAGGTCACTTTGAACACTCTCATTAGAGAATACAAAGTAGCTTTTCATGTTTAAAAATGCAACTATTCAAAACATTTAATAGAAAACTGCCCATGTATATTAAATTTTACTATTTATTTGATAGTAACTTTGGTGATTTGTAGCTGTTGAGATAGTTAAGCAGCTCAGAGCAATTGATGCTCTTGCCTGACCTGGGTTTTGTTCCTGCAAGCTTGCATGGTGGTTCTCAACCTTATGTAACTCCTGTACCAGGGAATCATTACCCACATCTGACCTTTGCAGGAACCAGGCATGCACATTGGGAATATACATACATTCAAGGAAGCAGTCCTACCCATAAACATAAATAAACAAATAAATTTTAAAAATAATTATCATTAAAAAAAGTTTCAGCAGAAAACATATTTTACAGCTAACCATGAGAACCACAGTTGTTGAATTCATATACACAATGAACTTGCTCTACTGTTCCTTCAATACTTGCTCAGCCAGGTTCACTGCCATGCTATTCATAACTAGGATGAAAACAACCTAAATATGCTTCAACTGATGAGTCAATAAGGAAAATGTGATACACATACAGTGAAAGCCTATTAACCTATGAAATAAAATTGAAGTCATGATATTTTCAGAAAAATATAGTAAATTTCTCATTGCTGGTGAGGTCATATAACCTAGAAGAGAAATGTCTATCACCCACAAAAAACCTCTACCTGCACCCCAACTGCTTACATACTCACAGAAAGTGTAGCTTTCACCCTTCATCAAAGAATCTTCATTTTGCAACAGATGGGAATTATTAGAAATATTTGCCTGGAATAAAATCAGAGAACTGACAGTGGACCTTCCAGCTCCAGTTGATACTTCTACAACAAAATCCTACACCTAAGCCTCAGAAAACTGTCACACACACACACACACACACACACACACACACACACACGAGCTAGGAAGATTGTAAACAACAGAGGACTAGGGAAGGACTGTTAAATGCTGTATTCTACGTTTGACAATCAAACTGTACCTAAGAAATTTCCACGATGTGGTTGCCTAATTAAGACCTAAACAAGATAGCCAGTTGATGTGCCAAAGTGTATAGTGAAAATCTCACAAAGCCCTAATCCTAGATTAAGCACTGCAAGTAATTAATGACTATAGATATAAGGAGAATCAGTCTCCTCTAGGGACAAACCTCTTAACTGGTTATCCAATACCAAAAAGTCAGCCTTAAACATGCATACACATGAGAAAATCGGTTGTGGTGTTTTTGTTTGTTTGTTTGTTGTTTTGCTTTGTTTTGTGTGTATAACAGCAATAATAAAAGAAGATTAGGTCATCAATTTATAATGAGTGGAGGTGAATTAAAGAGAAATTGGAGTGAAAAGAGATGGAACATTTTTGTACATACAGAGCTCATACATACAATTTTCAAAATGATAAAAAATAACAACATACTCAACCATGCACTGAGCTCCCAAATCTGCAAGTCCAGACAAACTTTCCCTTTTGCAAATCAGCATCTCTGGACCACTGTCCCCATGGTAGCTGAAAGGACATTTACCATCTGTGCACAAGTGTGAAAGAGAGAAGACTGTATCTGGTGAATGGGGCTGAATCATGGGGTAAAAAGAGTATCCTCATTTTGGAATTAGAGCCTGGCTCATGACTCTTCATCAATATTTACAGGAATAAATATTACCTGATGATAAAAATATAAAAAGAAAAAAAAAATTAAAAACAGCAAAAAGAACTATATTAGTTTAAAAAAAGATAGTTGCATAATATTTATAATATTGAATGCACCTGAAAACATAATCTCTTTCAGCATGAATGATGAATGTAGATATTTTTCTTAAATTGTATAAGACACATGAAAATGAATGTTAGAAATAGTGAATAATACACACAAGAGGCTACTATTTTCTATCTACAAGGAATCTTAAGAAGTTAAATTTGTGGCAGAATCATGTTTCTTTTTTAATTAAGTGACAAAAGTACTAATGAGAATCATAATAATTTCAGAAATACAAAACATTCTTATTTATTCCAGATCATGAAATCAAAATGATGAACATTCCAGGAAAAATATTGTAATGAGAGGGTAGAAACCTAGTGACTTTAGAGACAAGAAAACAGCAAATTGTTGTGATGGCTAACTTTATGTATCAACTTATCTATGCTATTATTCCTAGGTGTTTGTTGAAAATATAATGCAAAAACTAAGGTGTATTTGGCACTTAATTGTACATATTTCAAAGATAATTAGTATTTTGGCGATATATATGTGCTCTATATAATCAATTGAGGGTCTTGGGGGGAAGGGTCAATGCATAAGAGTCACCCCATGGAGGCTCTTTTCTAATAAACTATATGGATGCCGCTAACCCTAGATACTAACAAACACTACATTATATTATTATTTTTCTTGTATATATCAACTAATGATAAAAAGTAAATTCTTATCTAATTTGAGTAAGAGATTAATAATTGATATTACATTGAAAGTATTTGAATTTGTCTTCTCCTTCCAAAAATATTTTACCATAACTTTTCTTGTGATAATATAATATGACAAAATGTGTATTTGAAAAAATGAGGTAAAGAGAATTACTCTGAAGCTATATCACCTTGGGATGTAAATATTTGAGAACAAGCACTACACTGAAGTCACTGTGATGACTGAGATAGTTGCTGAAGTTATGGGGTACATATGGCATGGACATGATACACAAAGGAATGGTCACATCAATGATGAGACAGACCAGAATGGCTGAGGTTAGTTCTCTAATTTTCAATACAACTTATTAAGTTCTTGATTTTTTTTAACTTCTAGAATTTCCTGTAAAATAATTATGACCAGGATGGCCATAGGCCAGTGATAACTAAAACCATGGGCAGTGAGGTTCTGTTGAGGAAAATGAAATGCTAATTTCCAAATTCAGCCTCAGCTCTTCTTTCGGATGTGGCCTTAAATTCTGATATGACAGGTGAGTAACCACTGAGATAATTAAACAAATTAAATAATGCTTCTATATATACATATATATATTACACAAAATAATGTATATGATTAACATATATAACTTTAGAGTTTCTTTTTACAAACATGAATTATTTTTAATATTTATTATGTATATATGTCAATGAGTGCAAATTTTTCAGGCATTTTGAACAGGGTGGGGTCATTGGGGATTGCATTAAGTGTATCCCTTTATGATGACTGTCTAAGAAACCATGAACGTGTATTAATGGTTTCATTTTCATTGTGGCCAGGTATAGGGAGGTAAGAATTTCATGACTTGTACCTGGAAAGAAATCTGAGGGAGAAATAAGACAATAGAGGAGATGGGAAGATGTGAAAAGGAGATAAATGTTTTAATTTTTAATACATTTCTTGTTAATGTTACCAAAAACAGATCAATAGTTTAAGTTTATTGATTTACATACAGATTGAACTTTGACCATACAAATCTTAAAACCTTAAAACCTTTTTAACTTTGTGTATTGTATCTAAGTCCCATTTTTTGCATACTGAAGTAACTTCTTTAATTCTTTCCTGATATTTTCAGTCATTTAATTTTTATATTCAACTGTCTAAAAACAGTTGTCCATCTGTCAATGCATATATGACAAAATATTATCATATAGAAAACTTCTTGCTAAAATTTCCCTTATATACCACCTTACACCTGTCAGAATGGCTAAGATCAAAAACACTGAAGACACTTTATGCTGGAGAGGATGTGGAACTAGGGGAACTCTCCTCCACTGCTGGTGGGAATGCAAGCTTATACAACCACTTTGGAAATCAATATGGCACTTTCTTAGAAAATTGGGAATCAATCTCCCCCAAGATCCAGCTATACCACTCTTGGGTATATACCCAAGTAATGCTCCATCATACCACAAAGAGCACTTGCTCGGCTGTGTTCATGTCAGCATTGTTTGTAATAGCCAAAACCTGAAAACAACCTAGATGCCCTTCAACTGAAGAATGGATAAATAAATTGTGGCACATATGCACAATGGAATACTACTTAGCAGAGAAAAACAATGATATCATGAGGTTTGCAAGCAAATGGATGGATCTAGGAAAAAATCATTCTGAGTGAGGTAACCCATACTCAGAAAGACAAATATGGTTTGTACTCACTCATAGGAGGATACTAGATATGGAACAAGGATGACTGGACTGCTACTCATATCACCAAGGAGGCTACCTGGAAAACAGGACCCCAAGAAAGACACGAGGATCGCCCAATGACAGAGAAATGTCTGAGATCTACATGAACAACCTGGACATGAGTGGGAGTAATGAAGGGCGAGGGTCGAGGGAAAGAGAGCCTGTGGGAGCGGGAGATCCCTGCTGGATCAAGAACAGAGAGGGAGAACAAGGAATAGGAGATCATGGTAAATGAAGACCACATGAGAAAAGGAAGAAACAAAGTACTAGAGTGGCCCACAGAAATCCACAAAGATACCCCCACAATAGACTGCTGTCAATGGTGGAGAGACAGCTGGAACTGACCTACTCTGGTGATGGGGATGGCCAAACACCCTAATAGTCATGCCAGAAACCCCATCCAAGGACTGAGGAATCTGGATGCAGAGATCCACGACTAGGCCCCGGGTGGAGATCCGGGAGTCCAATTAGCGAGAAAGAAGAGGGTTTATATGAGCAAGAATTGTTGAAACCAAGGTTGGATAAAGCACAGGGACAAATAGCCAAATGAATTGAAACACATGAACTATGAACCAAAGACTGAAGGGCCCCCAACTGGAACAGGCCCTCTGAATAGGTGAGACAGTTGATTGGCTTGATTTGTTTGAGAGGCATCTAGGCAGTGGTACTGGATCCTGTGCTCATTGCATGAGTTGGCTGTTTGAAACCTGGGGCTTATGCAGGGTCTCTTGGCTCAGTATGGGAGGAGGGTACTAGACCTGTCTGGACTGAGTCTACCAGGTCGATCTCAGTCCTCAGGGGAGGCCTTTGCCCTGGAGGAGGTGGGAATTGGGGGTGAGCTGGGGGAAGGGAAGGGGGGTAGTAGGGGGAGAACAAGGGAATCCATGGCTGATACGTAGAACTGAATGGTATTGTAAAATAAAATAAAAAGAAAAAATAAAACTCCAAATAATATCATACACTTAAAAGAACTTTTTAACTTTGTGTATTGTATCTAAGTCCCATTTTTTTGCATACTGAAGTATCTTCTTTGATTCTTTCCTGATATTTTCAGTCATTTAAGTTTTATATTCAACTGTCTGAAAACAGTTGTCCATCTGTCAATGCCTATATGACAAAATGTTATCATATAGAAATCTTCTTGCTAAAATTTCCTTTATATTTTGTATCATTCTAGCATTTCCTTCTTTGAATAACTGATCTCCTTTTAGCTCGTTCTTTATTAATATAGTAGTATCTACAAGTGAATATAAATTGTCATGAAAATAATCTTGAATCCAAACTACATACATAGCATAATGTCATAAACAGAGATTACCACTATATATAACTGTTGAATTATGAGATTTTTCAAGTCCCCAAATGTATCTTACTGAAGGCAAAACTCACCAACCAAGTAAGTATTAGAATTTTGATGTTGAAAACATATGCTCAAAAAGAAATGTCCTACATTATGATTTCCTCACAAGAAATCATTTATTCAGCTTTCCTGGTAATGCTAAGCGTCAGAAGTGTAAAGGCTGCTGTGGAATGGGTAAGAAAATTCATTTTAAATAGGTTGGGAGTGGAAGTATCATAAATCATGTATTAATTCAGAAACTTAATAATAAAACTTTCTGTTGGAACACAATTTCCAAGAAATGAAAATAACAAACAAATTCCAGTTATTTAAAACTCTCTGGACCAGGTGGTAGTGGTGGTGGTGGTGGTGGTGTGGTGGTGGTGGTGGTGGTGGTGGCACACACCTTTAATTCCAGCACTCGGGAGTTAGAGGTAAGTGGATCTCTGTGAGTTCCAGGCCAGCCTGGTCTACAAGGCAAGTTTCAGAACAGCCATGGCTACATAGAGAAATCCCATCTTAAACAAACAAACAAACAAACAAACAAACAAACAAACAAAAAACCTATCTGGAGCAACATCATACACAGATATCTGTGAATGCAGCCCAACACAAAAATTTCAATCTACTTAGAAGACTATGTGATTGTTTGAGCTCCCTTGCATGTTCATAGAGCATGAACATTGTAGGTGGCAACATTGTGTCAACTTTTAAAATATTTGACCAGCCTGGGACATTATACAAAGAGAGAAGCTTTGACATCACCACTACAAAGTTGGTTATATCAAATAATAAGTCAAGAAGGTGAATAGGTGGATGTTTTTCTTACTTTTAGACTTTTGTTGTAGGCAGCAAGCTGTCATGCTAGACAAGGTGATAATTAACTATAATAATCATTGAAAATTAGCTTCTGTAACAATATTTAAGATATAAGATGCCAGATTTTGAAGAACTGGTTATTCTTCAGTTGAAAACAAATGTCAAATACTTACTTAACTGAAGGTGGAACACCTTTCTAACAAAAATGTCCATAAAAATCAAATAATTGTTTCCTAGAAGGACAACGTGTTATTATCAAGTCTATGATGAATGTGTGAAATATAATTATAATGAAGATACACTATGTGGCTTCTATTTGCTCCTGTCATTGGTCAGTCACCAGCAATTTAGGTAAATGTGTATTAAATAATAGAAATGAGAGACTAGAATGACAATTGAAGTGTATCTGTACATACTATATTATATCTTACTACCTAAGTTAATCTTTTTCAAACTTACACTTTCTCAATCTTGCTATATTATCATTAAAAAGATAAATGGGTAATCAAATGTGGCTGAGGAAATAGCTCGATGGTTCAAGTGCTTGCTGTGAAAGCGTGAGGACCAGAGTTCGGATCCCTAGAATCCATGTAAATCCTTGAGTGTGTTTGTCTACCTGTGATGATTTCACCTTGGGAAGCAGATAGATGGGGTTCCCAAAGCAAGGAGGCTGTCAAGATTAAACATATTGGTGATCTCTGGATTTGGTTGAGAGACCCTGCCTCAGTGAAAAAGGTAGAAGAATGGGAGAGAGTGAGGGTGAGTCATGACCTTGGGCTTCTGCGTGCATATGTGCATGTGCACACACACATACACACACACACACACACACACACACACACACACACACACACATTCACAAGTGAATGCAAGCATGCATACCCACACACGTGTCCTCTGCCTATCCATCTGACATTTTCATATGGTTTCTGCTTGCAGTTTCTCTACCAAACTGGCTAGTTTTCATACGCGGATGGTCTGGAAATCCAAACTGAGCAACCAGGATTTAGAAATTGCCAATTCCAAACAAACAAACAAACAAACAAACAAACAAAAAAGGTGGCTTGGAATAGGATCTTTAGCCCAGTCTCTCACTCTGTGGATTTAAGATCAACATGTGGCATGGCTGTACAAGTGAATTAGTACTGGAAGACATGGATTAAGGTAGGAACATAATTAAAGGATTCATACTTTGACAGTGTAAATGAGTTTTTAATCATATAATTTATTAAATAATTTAGATATAGTGAGAGCACAGATATATTTGCATTTAACATAGTAGAGAAGAAAATGGTTCAAGGAAAAGCTCAGCTGTAGATCTGACTTCCTCTCCATCTTCATTAATTTCCAAGGAGTAAATTTATTACCTTATTGTTATTTTTAATATATTTATGTTTAGATGTATGTATGCCCACAGAGCCAGGAGAGAGGATTGAGTTCCCTGGAACTAGAGCTGTAAGCAGTTGTGAGCCTCCTGGTACAAGAGCAAGGAACAAAACAGTAGTACTCTGCAAGAATCACAAGCACTGTAACTCCTGAGTCATCTATCCAGACACATGGAAAAAGAGAGCAAAATATTATTTAAAAAATTCACATTTTGGAGGCAATAACCTGACAATAGAAGGGCTTACAGAAGCATACAGGATTCAAGATTAATGAGAATTGTAAATATGTAAATGCTTACCAGGATGAATAGCTGATACATCAATATCAAAATTATTTTACTTATGACATATATCTGGTACATATCTGGTATTTAATGACTGTATAGTACATAGCACCACCAGGGGACTTTATAAATAGGATAATAAAGACATTTTAATATTTGAACTAATGGCTTCTTAACCTGATGGCTCTGGTCACCCAGTCCCACACCTCCATTACTTTGTGGAAGTGAGCATAGGGAAACCTGATATCTCATAAAAAGAAAGACAAATAGTTACATAATTATCTATGTGAAATATGAAACTTTCAGATATTCTATGTAATAGAGTAGATATAAAATAAAGTGAAATCAAAGCTAGACATTTGTTAAACCTTTTTTAAAAAAAACAAGGTAGAAAAGTGAATGATAGATAATATTTTATGTCCCTCACATTCTCCATCTTATGGATAATTTAGTAGAGATTCATAGAGAACCATTAATTTCTTTATTCGTAAAATGTTCTCGTTTTCTGGTGTTTTAGAGACATCATTTATCCACTGGCAAGATCATAAAATAGTATTCATTTATCTAAGATGATCAATCTTTATTGCTAAATTTTGTTGTATTTTAGAATTATCCAAGAACAACTCTGGGTGTGTCTCTGAGGAAATTCTCAAATGTTTATTTGAGGACAGAAGACTTACTAAATAAAGAGAGAAAATGAGCCAGAAAGCCCAAACATCATCAGCTTTACATTTTCTGTGCATTGTGATTTGCACAGGTTGGAAAACTCTTAAGTTGATCAGGTGTGCAGCTATGAATCCTAACATCTTTCAGTTGTTATTGCTGATACTCTCTTAAGTAGTGAACTTTAATACATTGATTTTGCTGTTGTTGTTGGTGGTTGTTGGCCAGGTAGTTTGTAACAGCAACACAAAAAGTAACCAATACATTGGATATCCACACATATCTGCACACTGTGGAAAGCTGTCAAGTACAAATGGCAGATGCCTATCCAGGTGAGCCAGAGTATAATGGCTTCCCAGGTGGTCTTCTAAGAAGTTATCCTGGAATAGGATATAGGATATCCTAGAATGGGAAATTAAGTAAACACGCATCAAGGGTCTGACTAAAGCAGTCAAAATTACTTAAGTTTGCAGTTTTGTTCTTATGGATTCTATATTCTTTAAGATGTACTCCAGCTTTTCAGTGATAGAAACAAACAAATAAAAATTCTGCAATGCTGTTAAAATGTGTCCCAGTATCAAGGAGTATGTCTTTTTTTCTTTAGTTCAAAATTTAATTCAATATCAGCTGACCCATTGTCTAGGAATAAATTTTCTTTTTGCTATAATTTTCTCTAACTTTGTCATTAGGAAACATTTTAATAATGATAAACAAAGGTGCTATGAATTTTAATTTGAAAAATATACAACAGTTTCAATAGATAACATTATTACTCAAAATAAAACTGTGTTATTAGTACTAAAATACATATCTGAATTATTTATTTTGCTATTTATTTTAAAATACTTAATTTTTTAATTATTGCATCCAAATTAATCAGTAACCACAAAGTACTTTGACATTCATTGGTAGAATTAAATTTTATACTAATTTTATGAAACTTATTTAAACAATTTTAATTTTATTTAGTGATCATTTAAGTTCAAAGTCAAATCAGACTGGAGGTTTTGTATGAAGTTCAGCTCATTGAAATGTGAACATTCTTCATATTATTTTGCAAAGATAAGTTATGACTATTATAGACATTTTATTCAAATGAAACATGAAGTATGAGAATAATGGATGTGTGTGGTTTGAGAAATCTGGATATTTCTTGAATCACAAATAATATTAGAACTATTCATTATTAGGAGTGATTAAAAATTATTTATTTCACAAAGTATTATTGGATATTTCCTAGTATCTCCTAATCTTACTTTCTAAGTTCCTCAGTAAGTCTGACATTGGTCCATCTGTTTTTCCAAGAAATAACAAAGTCATGAAACCTAGAAATTACACGTTGGGTGACAGAAAAATTCCAAAATCATGAAACAAAGCAGAATTTCAAGCCTGTGTCTATTTTATATACCCAGGAAAAGGGAGGAGATGAAAGTAGATAACCTGGTGTCAGTAGTTCTCTCACAGAATCCCATTTGTGCAATGAGGCCTCCCTCCATTTCACTAAGTGGTGCAAAGAACATTTTCAGCATTGACACTTCACTGGTCCCACTTGCTATGAAGTGATTTTATCTGGTTGGAATACAGTGCCTTAATTGTTGCAATGTCACGTAACTAGTGGTTTCTATGACATGAGAATCATTATGAAGTCAAATTTGCATAATTATTTAATTTAAATGACATCAAATATATGATTAGTGTGTTAGTTCTTATTTTCTTCTTTCCTTATTTTTTAAACAAAGTCTTCACAGATTGACACTTTTTTCTCTTTCTTTTATTAAAGATTTATTTTCTTATTTATTCATTCATTTATTTATTTTCTTATTTGTAGTGTATACAGTGTTCTGTCTGCAGGTATGTCTGCAAGCCAGAAGAGGGTACCACATCTCATTAGAGATGGTCATGAGCCACCATGTGGTTGCTGGAAATTGAGATCAGGACCACTTGAAAAGCAGTCTGTGCTCTTAACCTCTAAGCCATCTCTCCAGCCCCTCAGTCCATTCTTATTTCCCATATTCCAATATTTGGTAAAGAAAAAAGAAATTAGGAATTATTCTAAAGATCAAGTCATAGCATTAGAATACTCTGCATGGAGAAATTTACAACCATACAGATATGATAAGTCTCATGCAGTTAGTACAAATCATCAGAGCCTAGCTTGTTGAGACACAGCTAAACTATATAACTTTGTTATAACTATGCAAGCCTTCAAAATAATTTTAAAAACTTACTATTTCTTAATCTACAAATCTAGTCCATTCTGACTATTTGGGGGAACAGATTTTCTTATTGTAAAATGTGATCCACAAACTTTAATATGTGTAATAATTTAATTATTGAATCATATGTATTTTCTTTTTTGTTTCTATACAAGCTAAGTATGTTTTCCTTAATTCTGTGAGGCTCCAGTCAATGTTAAGTACTAATGGTTTTCATCTTTACACTAACTGAAGAGTAAGCCAAATTTCCCTTTATTGATGTAGAAAATTTCAGCATTATATCTTCCAGATCAGTGCTGTCAATAATGCTTAGCCTCATCCTTTAATTTCTTTGCACTCAGTTACTGAGGCTTAAATAACAGAAACAACACTTGTAAAGTAATAATTCTCCCATCCTACTTTCATTAAAATGTAAAGCTACAATGTTCAAAGCCATGAGACTTTAATGTTATTATTTCAGAACAGAAATAATCCAACGGGATTTTTACTCTCATTCTTATTCCTACTACACAAAAAATATTTAAAGCATATTTCTTATTTTAATAGTAAAAGATATAAAATAGAAAAATATAATCATTAATTATGAATCAGAAACTGCAGGGAATCATTCTCCTAATTTGAAGATAAATTAATTTTAAAAGCAAAGTTAATAAATAAATGTTCATCAATTTCTGACAGTACTTAATTGCAGAAATACATGACAAAAAATGCATATTTCACAAATAGTCTACATTTTAAAAGATTCCATAGAAAAATGAACTTTTATGTAAGAAGTTTCTGCAGTAAAAACCTCATTAGTAATAAATTACATCTTTAAACTTTAAGGGTGACAACAACATTGTAATAATTTTAAGAAAAGGTTTAGATATAAGATAATTTTGTTAGTGTTTATATCCATTATGTTTGGAAATTAGACACCAATCTCTAGAAATATATTATGTACTTAGAGAAATTAATACTATTTGGGTGTGGAAAAATACACAAACCTTGTCATTGATAAAATACAATGTTAGTAAAGATCCTTCATCAATTTCTTTGTTTTAACTTTATAGTTGTAGAATTTAAACAAAAGGAATGTGATTCCCCAACATTCTCTTTCTTTAAAAAAATGTTTAATTTCACCTTTGTTTAATTTGTAAAGTATATTATGAATTCCTCTGATAATGACCACACATCTTTGCTTTCATTTTTAAACATATGTTTCTGTATTCTGTTTTTATTTTTGTTAATATTTGAGCTTATATTTCATTTACAGCATCCTTGCTTCTCTTCCCTCCATCAAAGCCTCCTATAGTCTCCTCCCATTCTCTTTCAAATTTATGGCCTTACTTATTCATCAATTATTATTGCATGAAAATATATTTGTATATACATATATCTCTAAATACGACCTACTGAATCCATATATGTTACTTATATGTGTATTTTCAGGATTGATTGTTTGGTACTGGACAACTAGTACTAGAAACCTAGTTAACTCCTTGGTGCTAGTGAAATTGTGGTTGTTAGAGGAGAATCCATAAGCACTAAATTTACTAGAACAGCATAGTCTCTAATAACAATCTATAAAACACTTTTGCTTATATGAACAAATGAATGTAGTCTTCACTTCTTATCCCATTAGGACTGGGCTCAACTCTGCATATTGATTGCTTGTGTTTTGTTGTGTTGTTGTCTTTGTTTGCAGTGGTCTCCATCTTTCACAAAGAGAAAGGTCCTTAATAAGAAGTGTAGATTCTCCTCTAACAACCACAATTTCACTAGCACCAAGGAGTTAACTAGGTTTCTAGTACCAGGCATGGTTTCCCTCTTGTTGAGTGGCTTTAAGTCCAATTCGAGAGAAATTAGTTAGTGCCAAGGTCAATATGCTGCCACTTCTTCACCCATAGGTTTATCCTGCCATGATGGCAATTGTGGTTTCTAGGAATCATAGCTGAGTAGGAATGTTGGTTGCTTCCCTTCTTGGAAGATTGTATGGTGCCTTCTGGCACCAGGAAAACTACTCCTCAGAGAGGGTATTAGGGTCAGATCCAGCTCAGGGGCCTCTAAGTTCTGTTTCTGATGTGTATGCATTATTTTATTATCATTATTTTATTTAAAAATGCTATAGGTGTGAGTGTTTTCCTGTTATGCATGTAAGTGAATCATTTGTGTGCAGTTCCTATCGAAACTGCCAGAAGAGGGTACACTATCTCACTGCAAGTAGAGTTACATAACAATATGAGTTACCATATGGTTCTGAGAATCTAGCCAAAGTCTTCTGCAAAAGCAGCAAGTGCTCTTAACTTCACAGTCTGTCCAGTCCCAGCTTACTCATAACTAAAATACAGAAGCTGATGCCTTGTATCTCGAGTGGATATTCACACTGAAGCTGCTTAAACTTTTTACTGAAAGAACAATGTTTCAGGTGGAAAATTTTTCTTTTCCTATTTAAGTGCACAAGCTTGATGGAAGTTAACACCACAGAAAGGGTCCATAGCTTAATTATAAAGAGATCATTTAAGGTAAGAGAGTAAGGCAGGGCAGAATATGAGTTCAATTAGCATAATTGAATTCTGGATTTTACTATGCCTACAAGGCATTTTTTTCTTTGTGTTTCAGTCTGTGTAAACTAACAAATTATCTCTTTATATAAACTAGTTTGGGTTTTTGAGTAGATGACACACTCTGTCAGGATTTAGAGAGTGTTGTTAGAAAGATCCCTGGTTCTCCTTTATTCTATTTTCTTAGTTTTTTTTATGTGTGCAGTACCTCACAGTATAAGACAAAAGCACATCTCCATGTCTCTCATGAAGTTGAGTACGGACATAGAACTAACTCTGGACCAATGTGATAAACAGAATAAGTTATTAGAAAAGACATTAGGGTCACTACTAGTAGAAGACCCTCTATCCTCTTTTCTCATTCTTTTTGGAATGTTCATGAAGCAGAAAGTGCCTTCAAGACAAATGATTTCCCTTGGTGAATATATGGAAAAGCATAACAGCTGTGTTGTCAAATTCATTCAGTACTATTTTTTGCCATTTTATTGTGGACATATGAATTTAATATTTTAACCCTTTATTTTTAAATCCATATACAGAAAGGCAGAATCTTAACTTCAGTGATCCATCACCTCATCCCAAATCTCTAAGAATGTATTTTTAGTTACTTTAGATATCCTACCCATATTACATTAGGCAAACAATTTATTCACCTGTGATCTGTTCGTTTGATTATCATGAGAATGTCTCTGCAGCCTCCATAATCCAGAACTAATCTCCATAACATATTAGCCTTTAGGATGTTACATGAGGATGATTCTATTGAAAAAGCTTGGAGTACTTTGGTGATGGCTTTCAAAATGTCCTTTGTCATCAATCACTTTAGTTCTCAACAGATTTCTCACAATTCTTAGTTTCACTGATTCTAATTATTTTTTTCTTCAAATATTCTCCACAATGGTAACTACATTTCAACTAGGTAACCAAAATTCTTGAATGTTCCAAAATGTGTGTTGCAGGATTGACATCTCACTAGGAATGCAGAGGAAATGATGAAAGTGGACATTGTTAAGGAAGTGAGAATAACTAGGGAAGATGAGAAATGTGGGATGCAGCAGTCTTCAATAGCTTCTTCACTCATTGTCTAGGGATCAGTTACAAAGCTCTAAATCCTCGCTGAGGCCACCAGGGTTTCTTCAGCACAGTTTTGGGAACTGTGTTTTGAATGCCTTCAGTCCCTCTTAGAGCTATGAGAGAAGTTTTGTCCAGGACTTTTTGCATATGTTTAGATCTCTAGTAAGTTTAAGTAAAATAAAGGAAGGTAACTCTGTGAGACCTGACTTATCTAGGTGAACAACGATGAAGATCAAGGGTCAGATACAGAAGAAAGCACCATAATGGGTACCTTTAATGTCTTTGAAAAAACCAACTGTGGCATTGTGATATGGGACCAGATGCTAATGAGTGGTGGAAAGCTCTGGAAGATAAAGGTCTCAAATGCTACACTAGAAACGGGAGGTTGTTCTCTGATCTCCACACATACTCAGTAGTGTGTGCTCTGGCGTATTCTTGCCTATACTTTCACTCATAAGCACCACCTCATACACATCATACCCTCCCACACACATAGGCCATACAGAGTGTATGCAAAAATTATAAAAGAGAAGAAAATTGGTTTTGATTGCTGTAGTTCAGTCATTAGGTAATATGTATTTAATTTGTTGTTGAATGATTGAGGAGGATCCACCAAAGTTTTAAGAACTTGGCCTGCTTGGGAAAAAATCCTGCTTATTTTTCAACTTCTAGCTCTTAAACTCACACTTGAATATGCTGTTATTAAATTAACTTCTTTGAACTTGATATTTTTTCACAAATCCTATTGCAAAAGAAGCAAAGAAATATGGTGTTTTGATAAACTGCTTTCACAAACTTAAAAATTGGAAAAAAATAAGAAAACTTACTTATCTGAAGGAATGTATCTATCAGCTCCCCTGTTTTTTTGTTTGTTTGTTTTTGTTTTTTGTTTTTTGTTTGTTATCCTGTGCACAGTGGTTGAGTTTCTGGTTATCAGTTTGTCATTTCATACCACTACAATCCTGCATTTCTAAAACTGTCATAAGTTCCAATTTGAAGTAGAGTGAATACAGTAATAATAGAATATGTCTTTTCTACACCAACTTCAGTCATGCATTCCTCCTTTACTAGCACACCTAAATGAGATAAGACAGGACCCAATCATGTGTGAGGAGGCTGAGAGAGATTGGAAGTTACTATTAATGCTTAGAAGTAGGACAAATTAAAATACCATGGAACACAATAAACAGCATTCCAGATCTCAGAATTTTTCCTCACTTGATATTGAGGCTTCTGACTAAATTAAATATTATGGCCCATTATTTAAAATTGTAGCCCATTATTGTGCCATAACCTTCAGTTTTAGAAAATCATTTGACCCAACTGTTTCAAGTGGGGAGGGGATGTTGACAAGGTTATAGAATTTTACTTCATTTTTGTTACCTATTATTTGTACATACATTTGGCTAGTAGTTGTAGTGAGCATTGTCTTCTCTTCTTCATTCACGGAATAAGTTTGTTCTTTGTTGATTTCCTGCACTTACGTGATAGATACATTCTGGATGCAGCCAGCTTCTCTTTTCTTGCTCATGCTACTACAATCCTTTCCTTTTATCCTTCAAATATATTTCCAAGAATTATGATTAATTTTATTATGTTCAATGACACATTTAACATAATAAGCAGTACCATTTGCATGACCATCTGATTGGGACTGTCCATTGAAACCTAGTATTGTCTACAGGGTGAACACAACTGAAATCAATGAGCCTCCCTCACTGAACTTATCAACAGCAAATAGTTTGGTTAAAAGAGGTAGGCCCCCTGAGTTCATTCTCGATCAAAGATAGGGTCATTTTTCCTGTAGACCTGTGCAGGTATCTATACTTACTGTGAATTTCTGAAGGTAATGCTTTTCTTGTCCAGAAGATGGAAATTTTTTACCACTTCTTCTGTATTGAGCCTTTTACACTCTTTTGGTCCTCAATTCAGAAATATTCTTTTAGAGTTACGAGATATGACATATATTCATGTCTGGGATGAGCAGTCAACCAGTACACAGTTTTAGAACTATTGCAACCATAAGTTTCTACAGTCACTTCCACTGATTAGGAAGAGAGGCTTCTCTGGTTAAGAGTAAAAATAGCATTTGCCTTTGTGTTGTACAAATACAAAATTCATAGAAGAATTTGAAGCTATACCAATTTACCCAAAAACTTTAGTCCTTTATACCAAGGCCTATTAGTTCCCCTATAATGGTCTTTTGATTAGGCTTTACAAGATCAAGAACAGATTCCTTTCTGTGTAGTTGACTGGAAATTGAATTAGAGAATAGTTGTTTACATGCATAACTTTGATACCACTATTGCACATGTGGGTACTTGTTGCCTGGCATATTTGTATTATATTTTATAAAACTGACATCTGGATAAGAACACTGATGTCTTTCCACCATAGCAGCTGAAAAAGCATCTTCTGGGACTATGAAAGATAGCAAGCAGTAAAGAAGCTCCTAAATCAGTTCCAGTTTGATTTCTCTATACCATGAATCCACAGTTTGTGCTGTTTTCAACAATAGGCTCTTAACTTCTAGTTTTGGTGGACAAGCAAGAATAAGGGCAAGAAACTACATTGCTTTAGGGCTTCTAGGTCTACCTATTCAACAACTCTTAAGAAGGTATCCCATCCTATTATAAAGCTAATGTATTCTTAAAATTCCAAATAATACTTAACAGAATTTCAATATGGTATCTTTTTAGAAACAAAAGATTCTATCTGAATGAACTCAACACTGTTTTTAACAAGTATGAACAAGTAATTAATGTAATGTTTTAGTACATGAGAATTATATCAAAATGAATTTCATTATGTAATGTTCATAAATACTTAATGTACTTTTCTTGTGTTCAACCCACCCACTTTACCTTCCCTTTTCTTTGCTTGTTCTACTAATGCAATTCAACTCCCCCTTCTAGCTATGTCTTTATTCATTTATTATTATTGTTTACATTGTTATTAGTTTCAGTAATAGTATTGATGACCAAATGTATTTCATTTGGGTCTTGAATGAGAAATGATTCACAGGATCAATGGTCTCCTTTGAGTGTCTGTACCATGGAAGAGAATATCTATCTATCTTTTTCACTGACCACTATCTTCCAGGACATACTTGGGGAGAAGTAAGACTTCATGACTCTGTCTCTCCTTAGTTACCATTGCCTGCCTGTAAGTTCTGGTATTGTAGCACATGGGCTTTTCTCCCCCCAGTGACAGTATATTTACATACCCAGGGCCCTTCTCCCCCCGATGACAGGACCTTACAGACCCAATATTATGCATGCCATATGCTAGTAGTTAAAATTACTCTGAGTCAAGAATATAACAGTGCTATCATGTTCTGTACTTAGACTTCCATCTCATGGGAGTTTGTCTGTTGACTTTTTACTCTTTCTGCTCTGTCTTCTGTGATATTCTTGAGCCTAGGGGGATGACATAGAAACCAAATTTGCAGTCACAAATTCATTGTTACTTCACTCTGAAAACTTTGAATAGTTGGGAGTCTCTGAAGTTACCATGGTCCAATACAAACAGGAGCTATCAAATCAAACATGACTATAACATTAGTCTGTGTATATACATATAACTACTTAGATGGAAAGTTAATAAGTACATCATGCTCATTTAGCAATACAATAGCAGTAACTTCTTCTACAACCATCACAGCAACAGAATTTTGACCAGATTTATGACATCAGATACTCCTGTGGAAAGGGACTCAAATCCTTTCAAAGGGTGATTTGTTGATCCTATTACTGACTTGTCATTGTTATAATGACAAGTCAGTAATAGTGGGCACACCTTGCCTTGCTGGTTGAGGAACTAGTATGCAGGGCCTACAGCTAAGAAAGACTTATATTGGCATGTCTTCCCCAGCATCATGCATATCAGCTTCCCACACAATGAGAGCTAGACAGCAGGAAAGAAGATTCAGTCCCAGTTCTAGTTTGATTAATCTCTGTCCTTTAGACTAAAACATGTGTTATCTTCAGCAACCATTTCATTCTAGTGGGAAATCAACAGCTATGGCAAATGACTGTGTTGCTTTAAGAGTCTCAGAGTCATCTCTAACCAGCTACTCACCTCCACATCTGGATCTTTTATTTAATAAACTAGGGACAGCTTATCCCTCCATTTAGGCTGCCTGCATTCAAACATTTCATATATATATATATATATATATATATATATATATATATATATATATATATATCCTTTGACTAATTTACCTATGAATTCTCATAAGCCTTTTTCATAATCCTTCCTTTCAATTGATCCTCTCTCATCTTTTCTTATTTTCATCTTTCCTTCTCTCTCCTATCTCCCTGATCCTTCCAAGAATTAAATTTGCCCTGCCTCTCTCAAGTACCCTATTTTTCATTTCATAGTCTCTTTGCTCTACTTCCTCCTATTAAAGTCTTTTACCACTTCCTTCCCATGGTTCTTTTTCTTGTTTTTTGGCCTTAAACAAATTCATACCTACTCAAATAATATTTATAAAAAGAGAAGCTAGAATCCAGACATGATAGAGAACATCGGATGCTCTTTCTGACTCCATTTAATATAATAATTTCCAGTTTTATTCATTTCCCCAGTATCTAAATTTCATTTTTCTTTACAAATGAGTGCAGTTTCATTATATATGTGTACTACATTTTCATTATCCATTCATAGTTTGATGGACATTTAGATAGATTCCATTTCTTAGATATTGTGAAAACATCAGTAACAAATGTGAGTAAGGAACTATCTCTGTAGTGGGATGAGTCCATGCATAGCTTGATCATAATATTTTTATTTTTAGCTTTTCAGAAACCCACATTTCTTTCTATAGTAGCCACACCAGTTTTTATGCCAATGAACAAAGAATTATGTTCCTCTTACTCCACATCTCCACTAACATTTTTTTTTTTCATTTGTTTCTTGATGATAGCATTTCTAAAGGGGTGGAGGTGACATGGAATTTCAATGTGTTTTAGATTGCCTTTATTTATGGCCAATGACTTTGTACACTTGAAAAAAAAATTTTTTTAGTTACTTTTAAAGAGATTCCTATTCAGCACCATCTTTGAAAGTAAGAACAGCTATTGAGGCATAATAGTGTAGAGAATGAGATCCTAAAAGGCAAATACTACACAATTAGGACAAGAAAGAAACAAGTTACAGAGATAAAGACATGAATCCTCTGGCTTAAAATGACCATAAATTAACTTGTGTCACTAACACTGGTACAGAGGCATCCTATGACTCTGAAAATAACCTAAGGGTCTTTATAACACTAAAACACATTTTTTAAGTATGTGGAGATAAAATGTCACACACGAAGTTACATGTAAAACTATATTTAACAGAAAAATGCTCAATTTATCCAAATAAATAAAATAGCCCCAACAAAGTAACATAAAAGTCTTAACTAAACCTTATATAAGAGGCCCTTTGAGCAAACTGCGTTACTGTCCTGTATGGGTTCTGCATCTTAAAAATGCCCCCTTTCTTGATCAACTGTCCCTGGTTCTGCTAGCATTGAATGTCTCTGTTCAATTGCTTTGTTTAGACACCTAAGAAGCTTCAACTCCCAGTGGTTGCCACTGACTTCAAATAGCATCAGATACCACTTTCAATTGATCTAAATCTTTCCAGCCTATTGAAAATGTCTTTTTTTGCCAGTTGAGGGTAAGTGAGCTGAAATACAACCTCTTACTAAATCAATATACATTAAATTAATATCTTTTCTAGAGTATTCTTAAGTTAACAATGCTTCATGTTAACCTATTTTGAGCTATTCTTCTTTTTCAAAAGCATTTTGTTGGCTTCCTTTAGTCACTTAATTTCTATTTAAATCTTAATCTTATTGAATAAGGATGTGAAATCTCAAGAGGGCATAGCAGAATGTTTTTATAGCCCATAGCATGGTGAAATGGTTTAGATCAAGATCAGTCATCATCAATTTTCATGGCCTCTTCCCATTTATGAATCATGATGAAGTAATTGTCAAAAGGATATTTCATTTCTTCTTCTCTATTTTGAACTTACAACCTGATGCTTATTAAGATTTTTATATAGAGACTAAAAAAGCTATGCAAATGTTTTATTTCAAAGCTCATATTCTAGTGAACTAAGTCCTTTTGCTACCTAACAGAAATAGTCTATTTAATATACTTACTATGATACCTGAGTCAAAAAGAGTGAGTTATTTCCCAGGAATGGCCACACAATACTTCATAATAATTAACACAGTACTTAAATAGAATAGACAACATCTCACACCAACCAAGAAAGAATTGTATTTTTGCAGCTAAATATGCTAGGTAGAATATTGAAAACTGGCATTAGTACTTATTCAAAATAAACCATTGTTTAAAGAATTTGACCTCACAGAGTAGACCAGAAATTTAAAATGTTAAATATAATATATTCAATACCATTTAAATATTTTTTATTTCAGAAATATGATACTTTTACTTTATGAGACATAAATAAAAGTTCATTTGTAACATGAGAGTAGTTTCAGAAGAAAATCTGCACAGAAGATAGAGGCACAGTATTTCCATACACCACACACACACACACACACACACACACACACACACACACACACACACACACACACACACACACACAATATTAGGACTCCATAAGTTCTAAGATACATGGAGTTTACCTGTCCCAGTAGGTTATTGTCATTTAATACAAAACAGAGTTTTATATTACATGAAATTACTCATTCCTAATGTTTTTCTTGCATTTTTCTTTTATTTTGACTATTGCATATAGGTATATGTGATATTTTCTCAACCAAAGCAAGATTTTTGTGGAAGAAATTATTGTACTTAGTATTACAGTCTAACTGTTCCCTTGTCTCAAGTAACATATAGTATTTTCAGTCTCTTAGAGTTAATTGAGACATTTGAAAGTAAGGAGAAAAAGATAAAATGATTGAAGTAAGTAAGGGGAAGTGAGATGTGATGATATTGTAATATAGAAAACAACTATGTGAGTATAATATTACAGATATATTATTATCAACAAACCAATTGATTTTATGAATTGATGCATTTATTAATGTACAACATTCACATATATATGTTTTAATATTACATGTATAAAAAGCCATATTTAAATTTGAAATATGGTACAGATAATCATTTTTATTTTTATTATTATTATTAAGAAATTTTCTATTCATTTTACATACGAACCACAGATCCCATCCTCTTCTCATCCCCCAGGTTTCCCCCCAACCACTCCCCATTCCCACATTCTCCAAGTCAAGGTCTCCCATGTGGAGTCAGCAGTGTCTTTCTCATACAGCTGAGGCAGGTCCAAGCCCCTCCCCCCTGTACCAAGGTGTCACACCTTAGGCACTGGACTCCAAAAGCCTGCTCATGCACCAGGGATGATTCTCCATGCCCCTGCCTGGGGGGTCACCAAACAGTTCAATCTAAACAACAGTCTCATGTATCCAGAGGGCCTAGTCCAGTCACATGGGGGCTCCACAGCTATTGGTCCATAGTTCATGGGTTTCCATTAGTGTGGCTGGTCATCTCTACAAATTCCTGTCATGGTCTTGATGTCCCTTGCTTATAGAAACCCCCCCCCCTCATCAGTTGGACTCCTGAAGCTCTGCCTGGTGCCAGGCCGTGGATCTCTGCATCTGCATCCATAAGGATAACCATACTACAATCCACAGCTCCAGAGAAGCTAGCTAACAAGACAGCCCCTAAGAGGAACACATAGATAGCCCAATGACGGAGAAGTAGATGAGATATACATGAGCAAACTAGGGATGAAAGGGAGTAATGGAGGGCAAGGAATGGGGGATAAAAACATAAGGAATTAGGAGGTTCAAACTGGAACAAGGACAGAGTGGGAGAACAGGGAAAGAGATACCATGATAAATGAAGATATCATGGAAATAGGAAGAAATGGGGCGGTAGAAACTCACAGGAATCCACAAGGATGACCCCACCTTAAACTACTAGCAATAGTCAAGAGTGTGCCTGAACTGGTATACTCTGGTAACCAGATTAGTGAATATCCTAACTGTCATCATAGAGTCTTCATCCAGTTACTGATGGAAACAATTTTATATTCAATTCACACAATAGACATTGAGGGATAACCTAAAGGCAAATAATAGAGTGAAGTGAGATAGAGACATGTCTATTTACACATCTATAACAATCTCTTTTAGCACTTGAGTGAATGTTTCAGTAAGACTGTTGACTCACAGTTACTACAAATTTGTATTCTATTCTTGGTTTTGTGAGATGAGATGGTCATTCAGGTTCCTGCTTCACGGAGGATACTGCCATTTATTCTACAGGACACAGGGAAAAGTGACTGAGAGTAGGCCTATATGGCTAAACATGGATGCCCCAACATTGCAGAGGAACTTTGGGTGACTGTGAAGGCAGCCAGCTGTCTCTGTCATTCTAGATTTTTTGGAAGTTGCTTACAACCCACTTCTTGTTTACTTAGGTAATATTGTATCCTTCTGGAGACTTTCATGTAGTTGAAGACTAGCTAGTTATAATTATAATTTTCCTTGGTTACTATAAAGATAAATTAGATATGAAACTTTAGACTTACAAATATATGATAGATGATTAATATTTTCTTTAATTTTGCCAAATACAAATAGACTAGATATTTATAACTGTAATTGTTGCTTAATAATTGTTTGTTTTATGTAATTTTACTACGTTAAAGTTAAAACTTTCCTTTTTATTAGATAGAAAAAGGGAAATGCTCAGAATGTCTTTCTGTATACTGTGAATATGTGTTGCTCTGATGGGTTGATAAAGAAGGCTGCATTGGCCTATAGCAAGGCAGGATGGAGTCAGGTGGGAAAATTCAAGAGAGATAGGAGGAAGAGAAAGAAGAGGGAGAGAGATACCAGTTGCTACCAAAGGAACAACATGCCAGCAGACCAGTAAGGCACAGAACATGTGGCAAAACATAGATTAATAGAAATGGGCTAATTTAAGATATACGAGCTAGCCAACAAGAAGCCTGTCATAGGCCATGTGATTGGTAGTTAATATTAAGCCTCTGAGTGATTACTTTATAAGCAGCCGTGAGATGTGGATGGAGGAGATTTGTCCTGACTTCAGGCTAATCAGGACCAGGAAAAACTTTTAACTACAGTATATGAAATTGTGGGTCTCTTACTCCCCTTCTTTTCTCTGAGTAATATATAATAAGCGAGTACCAATTGGCAATGTGAGAAGCACAAAAACCACTGTATGTTATAACAGTGATGAAAAATGTCACTGCTATTCAAAATATAAGTGCTATTTAAAAAAAGTCATTAATGAAAGGGAGTAAAATAATCCAGCCATATTTAAGAAATAGTGCTATGCTCAAACAGATATTTCAATTCTTGAAGTCTACAATTGTTCTAACCTGTTGCAATGATATTAAAATTGGTTGGCATCACTGCTTTTTCTTATTAAGTCAGAAGATAGTCTTTGGTATCTGGGGAGACCAAGTACAAGGATATTAGTTGGGATTATGTAGACAAGAAGTGAGTTAGAAAAACAAATTAGTTTTTATTTAGTTGCTGTGATTAAATTTCTACAAATGGCTTAGAGCACTTATATTCTCAATATTTTTGATTAAATTTCTACAAATGGCTTAGAGCACTTATATTCTCAATATTTTTGATGTCCATACTATTTCTTGGTACCCTTGCCTGGTCTGGAACTTTCTATATAGATCAGGCTAGTGTTGCATCAAATTAATCCAATCTCTCTGCTTCTGTACCAGGTCCTGAGATTATAAGCATGTACCCCATGCCTTGCCTTATCACTGTTTATAATCAGAAAAATGGAATGAAAATTCATTGTAGTAGCTTTTGTTGAAATTTCAATTGACTATAAAAGTGAGGAACATTGACATTTCTTTCATATGAGACAATTAATCTTTATAATTGTTATCACTTTCTCATTTCAGAACTTATATTGTATTTCCTAATAACATATTAGCTATTAAATAATTAACACATTAAATATTTATTGAATATTTATAACAGTTGATATAAGTTTTAAATTATTTAAAAGTCAATAATTATAAATTTGTATATAACTTTATCTATATAAGTATCAAAATTTGTAGTAAGCAATTACTTTTTTTGCATTGTTTATTTTTATTCATTTGTTTTATAAGTATATTCTCAAGCTAGAGCTATCATTTCAATTGCACATACACATATAAATAATGCATTGTGTTCTTATTATTAATCTGTCAAAATACCCTCTTCAAGCAATTTGAAATTAACATAAATTGTAAAATACACAGTCAAAGAAATAAAGAACATTATAAAAAAGATCCTTTGAAAATCATGTGAGGTACAAGCTCCAAAATTCATTGCAGCTATACTCAGCCACATACTTGTTTTCTTGATGTAATAAGCAATTGAACAATAAAACTCAAAATATATGAAGAGCACCTTTTTATAACCACCAAATTAAAAAGTTTTCTTTTTTTGGTTCTATGACTTATTATTATTTTTCTTTATTAAGAAATTTTTTATTCACTTTACATACCAATCACAGATCCCCCTATCTTTCTTCCCCCCTCCCTCCCCTAGTCTTTTCCCCTAACCCACCCTCCATTCTCTCCTCCAAAAAGGTAAGGCTGCCCATGGGGAGTCAGTCAGCAAGGCCTGGTACATTCAGTTGAGGCAGGTTCAAGCCCTTCTCCCCGCATCAAGGCTGTGCAAGGTATCTCACCATAGGTAATTGGCTCCGAAAAGCCAGCTCATGCACCAGGAATGGATCCCGATCCTACTGCCAGATTTATCTTTCTGAATTGATTATAGTTACTATTTCTACAAACTGCATTTCCATCACCTATTCATTTACTGCCATTTTTAAAGTCAATAAAATGTTACCTTTTTTTTTCCCAGAAACACAGTAGGTTTGTCAATTCCCAAGTCTACAGAATCCTATAGGTGTTTCTTTACAATGAATCTCATTATCTTATTTCTTATTTATGTGTTTGTGCATATATGCATTATATGACCTTTGCTAACAAATGTAGTGTTGATAGATATGTTGGGGCTAGGAGGGGCACAATGTGAGGAAATGTGATTTCCAAGTAAGTTTAATGACTGAGTTTGATCTTCTGAATCCATGTAGAAGTAGCAGAAGAGAACAATGCTTATGAAGTTGTACCCTAACTTCCTCATATGATCCAGTATAGCGCGTGCGCACACACACACACACACACACACACACACACACACACACACACACAATTGTATGTTTGCAATAATATGGGATTTATAATTTAACCTATGTTTGTCTTTTCTCTTGAATATACATGTACCAAACCCAAACCCAAGCATGTTTGCTGAGCTCAATTTTCAAGAATGTTATGTTCATATCAATTTTCCACAATGTACATATTTAGTAGGTCTACTTCCTGAATTGCCCAGATTCTGGAATCTTGAAAGTAAAATTGCAATTAAAAAGAGCCCTTATCACTTTTAAATATTTTTTAAAATAGCAAACTTGTCATCACATTATTATAAACTATTTGTGTCTGTGGTAGACCAAATGTGATAATACTTGAATTATTAAATATTTAAATATTCATCATAATGATAGTTTACTTTATGGTTCGGTAATTTGTCAAAAAATATCTTTAAAAGGGCCTCTTGTTCACAACGTGATAATGAAAGTAAGTATTTCCATGATTATGAACTGGACACTTAAACTTAAGCAACTCCCCCCTCTTCAAAATATCTATCATAGACTAGGATATGGGAATGATGACATTGAAAGACAGTAGATCACTGAGAACTGTCCTGAGAATATGAGAATTTGTCATGTTTTTGCAGTTCTCTAAAATTACAAATAAGCTTATACACACAAACTGAGCTCTATTTTATATATTTTTTATATCCAAATTCAAGTTAATGAAGCAAGTTTACCCAAATAGAAAAGAATCAAGATTTTTCTCTAATGAAACCAAACAAACTTTTTTTGTGGGAATTATGAGATGGTTTATCATTGTAGAAGAATTTAAGAGTAGATATTTTATCAGAAATACATAAGCAATAAGATATAAAGCAGTATATTGGTGAAATTATTAAGGCCACTCCATGTAGTTAAAAGGGAGATTTATTTAATGGCATAACTTACAAATGAAGAGATAGGCAGGTTGCAGGTTCTGTGAAAGACAAAGCACAGTCTAGCGGTGTTCTCTGGAGAACTCTCTTCGGTCTACCTCTAGCGTCCACAGTTGAAGAAGGAAGAGAGCGTGGCGCATCCTGATCTTGGGTCTTCAGGGCCTTCCCCGAAGGCATAATAGTTACTGAAGCCTCAGTGGGGGTTGGAACTTTCAGACCAAAGCTGGAATGGCTACCTACTACAGCAGTAAGTTGTGGTACAGTAAAGGTTAAGGTGGAAGGTGACAATTTTGAGAAGAAAATTAATGTGACAATGCAGTAGAAGAGATAAAAGGGTGAAATATGTGCTGAGAAAATTGGAGTGAGTTTATCAATTTCTAGGCTGTTCATGAACTTGGAAAGAGTAATATTTCTACTGTGGCAAACTGGATATTGAACATTAATGAGAGTGCCCTAAACATCTGGGCCAACACATTAAGAATTTGCTTTTACTGAAGACAAACAAATGCAGAGAAAATTATAATGCTAGACTTGCAGACAAGCCAAACTATTATATGTGGAATGTACCTTCACAAGTGTCCTTAGAGGCTAGGCCCTACAGAAGAATTGCTGAATGGAATGAAACCTCAATGCTTTCTTCTTTTCCATTTTGTAAGCTCATCTACTGAAGATAAATTGGACATCTCCCAATGTATCTAAAGTTTAGTTTTGTACAAAATCAATTTGTTTTCATCTCATTCACCACTTTTTACTTCCCTGATTTTCACAGCAGTGAAACCACCTGCTAAGTATTTTATCCAATTATCCAAAGGTATTATGTAGCCCTTGCCTTTATTAATATCCCACCTTGATATCAAGTAAATATGTTCCCTCATTTGAGTAACTTGTAAATTGTTTTATTTATTCTTACTTGAACAGGTTTTTTTTTCCCAAAAGCCTGGTGCACCCTAGGCAGTGCAATTTAAGGGTAATTGTTGTTCCTGAAGGGGTAAAATTACCAGCCATTAAGATTTCAGAGATGTCCGATATAATCACCTGAAAATCTACTTCCTACTGGGTGTTATTATTGGCAAAATGGATGCACTTCTTAAATATTTAGAAAAATACAAATGTAACAGTTTGGAATGATAATTATTCATTCTAAGGACAACCAGGCTCTGATTGCTACCAACACAGGTAAAATTTGCTAGGATGATATATGGAAACATTGCCAAAACAAGGCAGACTGTCATGTGGGATGTAGAGTAACACATAAATTACATGTTAGAAGATGATCTTTGAATGCTTGCTTTATAACTGTTTATAAGAAAGTTTATTTTGAAGTAAAGCTTCTTTTTACAAACTTAAGAAAACACAGCTTCAAGTTTATCCTACTTTAACAATGAGTTGTTTTTTCCTGACTTAAGACAAACTATGAATTCCATACATACATTGTTCATGATATTTAAAGTTATATAGATACTATGATTTTCTTTTTTAAAACAGGTTTTAGAGCTGGGGAGATGTATAAGTTGGCAAAAACTCTGCCACAAATGCATGAGAACCTAAATGTATTGCCCAGGAGCACAAAGAAAGCTTGGTTTTAAGCTGGTCAAGTCAGGATAACTTGTAACCACAGTGTTTTGGAGTAACAGGCAGAGATAGATTCATGAAGAGCATTGACAAGTGACAGTAGGCAAATCAGTCAGCTACAAGGTCATTGAGAGACCTTATCTGAATGAATGAATGGATACATTGAATTAGTAGGTGTGAAGTGATTAAGAATAGCCACTCAATGTCTGTCTCTGGTATCCACACACAAACACATATATGTGGTGGTATTCTAATTGTACTGAAATGTGATTTTGATTTTATGTTAATAAATAAAGTTGCCCGGGGGTCAGAGCTATTAGAGCCATAGACAGAGTGTGGCGGTGGTGGCACACGCCTTTAACCCCATAGATCTCTGTGTGTTCAGGGATACAGCCAGCATTAGAGACATATGCCTTTAAGACCTAGGGGGCTGTACATACTGACAGTGACGAAGCAGTCACGTGTTTGGGTTTACAACCAATGAGAAGGCAGAATGACTTTGAAATGACTTACACACAGGGAAATAGCTCTCTTTCAGGAAGCTGGGACCACCGCAGGAGGAAGGGTGAGATTTTAGCTCTGAGCTCTGACCTCTTGGCTTTCTCTTTTACATTGGTTCTGTGTTTCTTATTTAATAAGACAAGGTTACATCTACACATATACATACATTCATGGCTACCTGTGTGCTTTGTGCACACATACACATACCCAGGCTAAGAAATACATGCAGTACTCAAACAATACATGCACATACATGACACCACACATAAGTGCACACATACACATGAAAGAAAAATGTTTTTATGGCATCTATTTTAGTTTATAAAAAATTTAAAAATTAAAAGTAAAATTTTATATATCTTTATATATTTGAGGTATTATTTATCAAGTCTAACTCATCTTACATGTACAGCAATATTCTTCTTGACAAGAATACTTACTAAGTAACTAAATATTGATCTTACTTCTTGTAGCTCTTGTGTACTCACATACAATCACCGCAGTCTACCACAATGTTTGCTTTTGCATCCAGAAAGAGGCACATCTTCCCCGGAACTTCACAAAAACTGAAGCATATAATCATCACGTTTTTGTGTTTGCATTAGTTTTGCTCAGCCAACGAATTGTACATTTACATTACATCCCCCTTCTGTATCCTTCCTCCAACACTTCCATATCTACTCTCTCCATTATTAATAAAATTCTTTGAAGAAGACACATACCAATGAAAATGCATCTATGTTCATTGATTGGAAAAATCCATATTTTGGCGATGCTTCTACCAGCAAGAGAACCTATATCTTTACTGTACTTCAACATGTTAATGAGATTCTTCAGAGAATTAGAAGATTAAATTTCCAATTCACGTAGAAACACAGACACACACACACACACACACACACACACACACACACACTCACCACTGAGTTAAAAACCCTATCTTGAGCAAGAAGAATAAAGTAGGAAACATCAACGTATGTGACCTACTGATTTCAAAATACATTATACAACTATAGCAACTAAACAATGTAACTTTAGCATAAAAGAGACACATAAGCCAAAATAGAATGGAATTAATAATCTAGGAGGATGCTCAAATGTCTACATCAAGTTTACTTTCTGCAAATGTACTAAAAGTCTGTGATAGAGAAAACTCATTTTCATAAATGATGATGCAAATAACTAGACATCCACATGCAGAATGAAACTAGGTTTCCATTTCTCATCACTTTGAAAATGAACTCCAAATATACTTAAATGCAAAACTAGAATGTGTGAATCTACTAGAAACAAAATAGCAGCAATGACTGCTATTTTATGTTAATGTGTGAGTTTTTACCAGATAAGAGCCTTGAAACAGAAATGAAAGTAAAAGTAGACAGAAGTTCTTATAAATTTAAGTATGTTTTTCAGTGCAAAGGGAAACAATCAACAGAGACACCTTGCAGAAAGTATTAACTAATTTTACATGTGAGTAAGAATGGCTATATAACTTGTAGATTACCCTAGTAAATGCCCTACTTAAAGCATGACACTGTTACAATTGGTAATAGAATGAAATATTGATTTTTATAAAGAGAAATCATAAGAATAAGTTGATATTATTGTTTAATCTTCTGCATTCCAATTAATCTTCTTCCCTCTTTGGCATTTCTACATATCAATATATAAATTTATAATAATAATTAAAGAAGTTATGAATCTGACAAATAGCCCATGGACATAGGAGACATTGGAAGGAGGAAGAGAATGGGTTCACATTAATAAATACAACACTTGAGTATAATATTCTCCTAGATTAATAAAAATATTTTAATTTGAATCAAGGGAAGAACAGCTTTTAGATTAGTCTTTGCAAATCTATGTGGTTTTAACCTATCAAGGTTTTGTAGAAGTTAACATGATATGCATATAATATGTAATGATTTTGAAAGCATAATTTCATCCCTTCTTTCCACTATCTTCTATAAAACCTTCATTTTGTGTCTATCAATATTATAAGGTACATAATGACTCATTTTACCTGCTGAGTTTTTTAAAGTTATTTTAAATTTGAGAATAGAATCTATTATTTTTACTAATATGCCTTCCATTAGTGCTGCTAAGAATGTTCATAAATCCAAACAATTTTTATATTTTTGGTTAAATTTGTTCTTTGAAAATTTTACAGAACTATAAACTTCTTTGCTTTACCATGATTTTTTATCTGGTTTTCTTTTTTCTTAAAAAATCCATTAACAATTTTTATAATGCAGTTTCATTCAGGAGAAATATCACTTTTATTCCTTAATATCAAAATTGTCTCTTAAAGATTTTGACTGGATGTTTGCCCTATATATTAAGACCCACATTATTAAATACTTGCAATAATGATCCATCAACCATGATTTTATTTTTTTTTTTTATTTTACATAATTTTGTTACTCAGTGGCGTATCACTGACTCTATAAAGTACACTCCAGGATGGACTGCACACAAAATGCAGTATTAGATATTTTGCTGACTTATTGTTTGTCATTTTGATTTTTGCTTTTATGGGCTAATTTTAAAGGACAGAATGAGAGAGAAGTGTGGAGAGAAGACAGAGAGGCAGAGAGAGAGTGAGAGAGCATTAATTTGTGTGGGTAGGAGAGAAGGAGAATCTGGGAGGTTTTGGAAGAGGCGAAAACATTATCAAGTTAATATATTATTTGAAAAATTATATAAAAATACAAAATGTGATTTATATGTTTCTAATTTGTTTTTGCATCTGTGTGCACTTCCCTGAGTTTGGGTTTTATGTGTGCTGATTCTCAACCTATATTGTATCTCTCTGCCTCCTCAGGCCACCCACATACAATTGGCTAGAACTTACAGGAGACTTACAAGATTTTACATAAAATCTTTCCAATATACAATGTCTCACAATCTCCATAATTGTTGGAGCACAATCTTTGTCAATATTTATTTAACAATCTTCCCCAGAATGAGTGGCAGAAAACAGGAATTGATGAATATGTTTAGCCATTAGCATGTTATAACCATGCATACTATGATGATATTAAGCTAATAATGTGGTATTATTATACATGATATTGGAAAGAGGTGTGTGCTCATTTAAACTGTGTGTGTCTGTGTGCGTGCACTGACATGACTTTGTGGGTATGCTCAAAGGGCAGAGGTCAAAGGTCAATGTCTTCCCATATCACTCTCCACCTTATGATTTGAGTAATGTTTTCCCCATTTCCTGAAGCTCACAGGTTGATTAGAGTGACCGACCAGTGAGTATCGGTGTTTCTCTGCCACTCTAGCACTGACATTCCTGCTGTAATTGCCATGACTTGCTTTTGATGTGACTGGAGATACTTGTTCTTGTCCACATGCACGCAAATTAAGCATTTCCCCCAGGAAACTTCTAAGTTCTTGGTCAGTTTTTGAGAGCAAGAATTGATTGCAACACATCTTTATTCTCTCTTTCCACACACCCACACATGTGTATGCATGCATGTGTACATGGGTGTGTGTGTATGTATGTATGTATGTATGTATATTATGTCCATGTAACAAACTACATAAAATGCAATGAAAATTAATGTACTTCTTTATCTAATTTTTTTGCATTTTAAACAATCAAATCACTTGAACAAACCCTATAATTGCTAGTGAAAAACAGTTGAGACAGTAAATACATGTTTATAAAACACTGTATCAGGATGACAAATGCAGTACTAAAGACCTGTTCAGTCTTGTCCCTTGTGTGGTAACTGAGTTGGAAAGAGACTAGGCCTTTCAAATCATCACTGCAGCAAACACCGTGAACTTCACTTTAATAGTTCTGTTATGACATGGATCAAATTTAATGAGTAAACTGCACTATGAAATAGCATGAAATTCTGCTGGTAACCTTATTGATAAATAGATGAGCATTCTTGTCACAAATGTGGTGAATTTTTTTAGCCTCAATCACTCATTTACTTAAGCTTATTAAATGTGAGCAACTGTAGAGGAGAAATTTTAAAGAATTTGAAAACATACTGCAAATGCCTATTACAGTACATAACTGGAGAGTCAAAATATTATAGTGGAAAAAATGTTTCAGCTTGATTTCACAATTTGTATCAATATATAAAAGATTATGAAAGGACTCTGAGCTACTGTCAACAGAAATAAAAAAGAACAGTGTATATGTAAAATTTATTTATTTGCTTCAATTTTAGGTTTTGAAAAAGAAAGCATGTTGTATACAATAATCTATATGAATGTGTTCATATGTAGTCATGTTATAGTTGCATCTACATGTTTAAATATAAAGAGACATTATTTTATATGTATTTAGAAGGGACTTTATCATTCTCTATCTACCTATGTATTTAATATTTAACTTGAAAACTCAAAATAGTATCTCTATTTTTTGTACCATAACATTTCATTTTGATATTTTAATCTTAACTCTCTAAATGTGAAGATGATATTTAATTTTTTACTTATGTACTCTGAAAACAAATGTAGGAACATTTTATACCCCATTTAATAAGAAGAATGGACAGGCAATCATAAGTTACATAAATTCTACATCACAACAATTAAATTACCTTATTTATTCATAGTCTAATTTTTTTCACTTCACTTGTCCTTATTTACTTTTAATGCTTTTAATTTACATGGACCTTTTAAAAATGTACTTCAAATGTAAAATTGTACATATTTGAGTAAAATATGACATTTCAATAAATGTTAATTTTATAATTGTTAAATTAGAATAAACAGAATACTACTTCAAATATTTATCACAATTTTATGATGATAATTCAAAATCTTGTCTTCATTTTTTTTTTCCAAATGGACAGAAAACCACTGTTATCTGTAACCATTCTAGGGTTCAGAATGTTTTTTGTTCCTCCAAAACTAAACCTGATATTTATTGATCAACATTATCCCTCCCCACCACACTCTAGGCAGTCACCAATTTTTCAATAACACAAAATTAGCAAGATTATGAAAGAGAAATAGAGTAGATAATTACTGATGTATTGGGGAGGTCTGGAATCGGAGGATCAAGTGGGAATAGGAAGGCATAGTGAGAGGGAATATAGTGAGAGACAGCTAAAATTAAGGTACACTTGAGGGATAGTATGGAAACCTAATACAGTCAAATCCTAAAATATATACATATTTGAAGATGTTCTAAAGAAATCACCAAATGATGGGGGAGACAGAGTCTGTACTGGCCATCTCTTGTCACCCAAGCCTGTATTGGGTGACATCTAAGGATTGGGTCACATCTAATTATGTTGTTGGCTAAAGGGGTCCCAGGTAATCTCTAAACAACCTAGGCTGTTGCCAAAATTACAGGTTGCTCTCTACAAACTGACAGTAAGATCCTGTTGCTGAAGACAATACAGTGCCTTGAACATGGAGATGCCAAGCTGGTGCTTACCTAGAGTCCTAACCACTATGATCCATATTGTCTTTGTTACAGAAAGGTATTCTTCACCTTATCCAAAGCCAGCCACCACCCCTTTCTCTTCAGGGGTGTACTACCTGTAAGATACACTGTGGCAATGTTTGCACAGAGCTTGTGAGAATGACCCAGCAGCTGATTTGACTTAAGACCCACCCTACGATGTGGATGCCCTGCCCAATACTACTGTGTACTTGTTCCCATCTGCTGCAGGAGGAAGCTTCTCTGATGATTTTTGAATTAGGCAGATGGGGTCTCTAATTATTTCTCAATCTACTTCAATTTGTTTCTGATCTGTGAATTGTCACAATATCAGCATTTCAGTTCATATTGCCTTTCTTTTAAGTCTTATTTGAACTCCAATCAAGAAATTGAAATTTGTGACTTTTTTTTTTTAATTTTTCAAGACAGGGATTCTCTGTGTAGCTTTGTGCCTTTCCTGGGACTCACTTGGTAGCCCAGGCTGGCCTCGAACTCACAGAGATCCGCCTGGCTCTGCCTCCCGAGTGCTGGGATTAAAGGCGTGCGCCACCACCGCCCGGCTGAAATTTGTGACATTTTGATTGTGTCTCACATAGAGAAAAATATGAACATCTAAGTAACTAAATAAATTACCCAGTAGCTTTTGCATATAGAATTATATTAGTTAAGAATGTTCCTGTATTTTAGAAAGCTTCTGCTTTACTAGGTTGTCATTTAGCTTTCTAAAGGCTTTTTGCATTGATTATTCCTCTACATATTCTGCCTTGTACACTTCCAACATACATATGGAACACAGTTAAAGTGGAATAACACTATAATGCTGGGATAATTCTCCAACTAGACACCACATGACAATAAATAAAAACATTAGTACCAGGAATGTCTTATGTCTTATTGAGTCGTTGACAGGTGGAGTTCCATAGAACCCAAAACTTTACAAGCTATTGCCATTTCTCTTGGCTACATCTACAAAAATTGACAGTAAGACGTTATTGCTGAAGCTACCATATATGTGAATTGTAAAACAAGGAGAAATCAAGTGGTGACTGACATGGGAGCCTCACCCTTATTGGCTAATTTCCATAGTCCTAGAAGGTCCTATGCATTCTATTGGAGGAGAAGAGTAGTCATCCATCTTACTTACCTGCTGTAAACCTGTGAGCCACAATAATGACTATACTGGAAAGACGTGTTTCCTAATGAGAGACAGAAAGGAAGTGGCTCTGGATGGGAGGGGATATGGGGATGACCTGGGCTAAGTAGGGGCTGGAATACTGAAATCAGAATATATTATTTTAGGAAAAAAATCTGTTTTTAATAAAAAAAAATTAAATAGTGGCAAATAACATTTGTTATTGGTTGCTACATCCTGTAAAACATCTTTCCATTGACCCAATTATTAATCTTTTCTAAAGAACAAAGAATGGCCATCTGCCTTCAACAAGTGAGAAATTCAACCTGAAAGTCAAAGAAATTTTCTTACTCTCTGAAACATTTGTATGTAAAATGACTGTGCAAAATATACTCAAATATTCTTTTTATTGGAGTCGAATCTTGTGTCAAGAACTTACTAAATATTCTCTTCATGCCTTAAGTTTTATTCCTACTTCCATTAAGATGAATGAGAAAAACAATTTATTTTAATAATGTAGTAATATTCCTGATTGGCTGCTGTTTTCTTTTTTTTTTTCTTTTTTTTTTGTTTTTCGAGACAGGGTTTCTCTGTGTAGCTTCGTGCCTTTCCTGAAACTCAGTTGGTAGCCCAGGCTGGCCTTGAACTCACAGAGATCCGCCTACCTCTGCCTCCCGAGTGCTGGGATTAAAGGCGTGCGCCACCACCGCCAGGCCATGAAAAGCTGTGTTCACGTGGTCCGTGATAGTCCGTGGCTGCTGTTTTCTTTTCTAAATATATTATTATTAATTCTTTGAGAATTTCATATAAATTATTTGATCTTATTTACTTTTCCCCCCAACTCCTCCAAGATTTACCCTTAACACTTTCCCCCCAACTTCATTTATTCTCAATAAGATAAAACAAAATAACTCCTAAGGAAATATTGCTCTACCCTTAGAACAATGCATCACTGAACCCTCACGAGATGCTTATTTCAGTAGATGGAAACTTACATAGAGACACACACTCAAATGATGTGCCAGAAGTGATCAACTTTTGAGTACTAGGTCTTAAATGTGATGTCTTTATCATATCCCACCTTTTAAAATTCAATGTTCTATGCAGAATGGGAAACAAAAAGATTATAAGTAACAGAGGAGGTGGATGGCTCCACGTACAGAGCATGTTCCAAATATAAAATGTTGGACATATGTATGAACTCACATAGACCCTGACAGCATACAAAAGACCTACATAAGATTAAACCACATAAAATCCCAGCACAGGTAATGGGGAAGTGGGCATACTGGGTATATCAACCACACTAAAGTCCTCCCACTCAAGAGTAAAGGGCCAATGTAAAATGAACTCCATGGGAACATTAGGGGGTGGCAGTAGCTTCTCAGCTAGAGAGAGGATGGACGTAGAATTGCATCATTATCTTACCATGTTCATGCTGGGACTTTGTGTCTTGAACTTACACAAGTTTTTTATAAGCTGCCATAATTACTCAATTCACATGTGAATATGCCCTCTTGTGTAAGGGTCATTTCCTTGAAGACATGTACAACGCGGTTCTTGTAATCTCATCTTCCTCTTTCCTCAGAAGGTCCCTGAGCCTTGGAGATGAGGAAATGGAATACTCAGATTAACATCCCTCCAATCTCAGAAACAAATCATAAACTAGCACATGTTTCTGAGAGAAATATTAGAAGGCATTATTTTGAGTGGTCATCAGCCATCCATATTATACAAGAAGAGGCAGTGGGCTGATGGCTTCTGTTGTGCAATGGAACAGCAGCTGAAAGCTCATGCCTCTCAATAGTATACTGGCATTTAATAGAGGGAAGTGGAGAAGAATGGGATGCCAAGATGAAGTCATATATACACAGCCAAGAAGAATGGACAGCTGAATTCAAAAACTGTTAACAATATCCAGAATTTAAAATCCTGAATCATGACATGACACTAGTGGAATTCAGGTGTTTCTGGTACATGGACTGCTCTCACCCAATGTGAGGTTGAAGTGTTGACCTTATGTACATCCTATTTCACAAATGAGTCTGCCAGATACGCTAAGCCTATAGGCTGAAGATGATGCCCCAACACTGCAGAGAAACCTCAGATAACTGTCCAGGCAGCTGGCTATTTCTGTCAACTCACAAACTCACAAATTTTTTGGAAGTTGCTTGCATGCACTTTCTGTTTTTATTTTTGTTAGCTAATATTATTTCCTTCTTGGGTCTCTGAGGGAATTGAAGATTAGTTAGTTATAGTTGAAGATTAATTAGGATAGAAAGTGAATTAGATACATTTTGGACTTACCAAAATAGGATAGATAAGGGAATTATTTTCTCTGATTTGTCAAATACAAATGGACTAGACATCGTTTAGATATTTGTTATTTGTATATATTGTATATAGTTATTGTACTTTTGTATATAGTTTTTCTTTTGTTAGTTATAACTTTTTGCCTTTTTTCTTTTTGTTAAAATAGAAAAGGGGAAATATGGTGGTATTTTATTTGTACTGAAATGTGATTTTCATTGTATGTTAATAAATAAAGTTGCCTGGGGGTCAGAGCTATTAGAGCCATAGCAAGAGCATGGTGGTGGTGGCGCACGCCTTTATTCCCAGCGCTTGGTAGACAGAGCTAGATAGATCTCTGTGTGTTCAGGAATACAGCCAGCATTGGAGACATACACCTTTAAGACCTGGAGGACGGTACTTATAGACAGTGACAAGGCAGTCATGTGTTTGATTTACAACCAATGAGAAGGCAGAACAGAAAGACTATTTAAAGACAGACACACAGGAAGTAGCTCTCTTTCAGGGAGGTAGCAGCACTTCAGGAGGTAAGATTTTAGCTCTGATCTCTGACCTCTCAGCTTTCTCTTTTATATTGGTTCTGTGTTTTTTATTTTAATAAGACGGTTGGTTACATCAACAATGAGGAGTATGTTATAGATAACCCAAATGGAGTTTGATTTCTCCAATATCTGATTCTCTACAAGTTTATCACTTGTGAGTCTCTATGATAGTTGTTATTAACTACAAGAAGCAGCTCCTCTGATGAAGATGAGTCGAGAGATGCACTAATCTATGGATATGCCACTAAGTCATTAAAGGTTATTTTAATATTATGTTCATTTAGCAGAATAATTTTAAATAGCTCTTTCATAACTACTGTGATCTGAGTAGCCACAGGCTTTTATGTATGATAATGGTGCCAGGTATACTTTCTATCTGTGGATTAGGCCTTAAATCCAATGAGAAAGCTGTCGGGTATTTTGATAACTTTCATGCTGCTATTATGACAATGGGCATGTCTTGCCAGGATAGTAAATATTGTAGCTCACAGGTTTGCAACAGGTAAGACTGAAGACTTTTTTTTCCTCCAGTAGTATGCATAGGACCTGCTAGGACTATGAAAATTAGCCAGTAAGGATGAGGCTTCCATGTCAGTCAGCACTTGCTTTCTCCTTGTTTTATGATTCACATATGTGGTAGCTTCAGCAATAACATCTTACTGTCAATTTTTGTAGATGTAGCCAAGAGAAATGGCAATAGCTTATAATGTTTTGGGGTTCTATGGAACTGTCAATGACTCAATAAGACATAAGACATTCCTGGTATTGTTTTTATTTGTTGTCATGTGGTATCTAGTTGGAGAATTGTCCCAGCATTATAGTGTTGCTCTACTTTAACTGTTTCCATATGTATGTTGGAAGTGTACAAGGGGGAATATATAGAGGAATAATCAATGCAAAACGCCTTTAGAAAGCTAAATGAAACCAAGTAAAACAGAAGCTTCCTAAAATAGAGGAACAATCTTAAATAATATAATTCTATATGCAAAAGCTACTGGGAAATTTATTTAGTTACTCAGATATTCATATTTTTCTCTATATGGGACAAAATTAAATAGTGAGAAACTTCTATTTCTGGACTGGAGTTCAAGTAAGACTTAAAAGAAAGGCAATATGAATTGAAGTGCTGATATTGTGACAGCAATTCAGAAACAGATTGAAGTAGATTGAGAAATAATTAGAGACCCCATCTGTCTAATTCAAAATCAATATTCTTTAATTTTGCAAATAAATGTTTCATGTTTGCTGACAAAAAGAGATCATAAGTGCAGTTACTGTATCTTTGTTTAAAATATGAGTAAACAATGTATGTTGACAATTAAGAAATATCTTAAATTTCTTAAACAATTTCCTTAGCTAACAGTGATGTTTCCCATGAATATTAACAGACTGACTATGTATAATTATATGAAGTATTTTATAAATTCTTGTGAGCAGAAAAATAAAGTGTTGATAAATATTAAATGAAGCCAGTAAATAGAGATATAAAAGCAAACCTGCATTATTTAACAACCATTCCTTCTTTCCTTTCTTTCTTGGTTTTTTTTTTTCTTTTTTAGCTACTTTATATTTGTTTGGTGTATATAGAAATAAAATTACTGGGTAGTAGTGATGTATGCCTTTATTCCCAGCACTCAGGAGGCAGAACCAAGCTTATCTCTGTGAGTTTGAGGCCATCCTGGTCTACAGAGTGAGTCCCAGGACAGGCATCAAAACTACACAGAGAAACCCTATCTCAGAAAAAAAAAAGAATTAAATAATGAGGGATATAAACTGCTGTACCAAGTGATGCCCCACCTTAGTGTTTCCCTATAACATGTCTAATTCTCTTCCCATTCATGGTGTGAGTATTTGATTGTGGAGCACAAAAGCTCTATATGCAAAGTTACACATCACCAATGAAATTGTATGGTGATATTATATTTGTGCTGAAATGTGGTGATATTTTATTTGTACTTTAATAAATAAAACTTGCTTGGATATTAGAGGAAAAAGCAAGCCATTTAAGTAAACAAAGAAGTCAGGCAATGGTAGCACATGCCCTCAATCCTACCACTTGGTAGGATATCTGTGTGTTCAAGGCCACATTAGAAACAGAGCCAGGTGTGGTGGCACATGCCTTAAATTCCAAAACTACTTAACCATGGAGGTCTGGAGGTCTTTACAGACAGACAAAATGTGACAGAGCTGTGTAGGAAGAGGGAGTGATATAAATGAATAGAGAGAGCAAATCAGATGCCAGAATAGCAAGGCATATAGACAAGGATAGACAGGAAGTAACTCACATTTGGAAGCTGCAGAGTTGGTGAGGTACAGTTGGCTGGTGGCTTTCTCTGCTCTCTCCCAGGCTTTCACCCATATATCCAGCCCTGTGTTTTATTTAATAAGACCATTTAGAAATTCATCTACAATTGGTGCCCAACATGGGGCTCAAACCCATACCCCTGAGATTAAAAGTTTCATGCTCTATCAACTGAGCTAGCCAGTCACTAAGGTCCCACAGCCACTTATAAAAATCCTGTGTCCTACCTGGTCCACAGTCATGACAAATCTCTCTCACCCACAAGTCCCACAGCCACTTGGATCCAAATAAACACACAGAGGCTTATATTATTTAAAAATGATATGGCCTAATGGCTCAGGCTTCTCACTAGCTAGCTCTTACATCTTAAAGTAACCTATTTCTCTAAATCTATAACTTGCCACCTGGCTTTGTGGTTTACTGGTACTTTACAACTTGCTTCTTCTGGTGGTGGCTAGCAGTGTCGCTCTGCTCTGTCTTTCTCCTTCCTTTTCACTAGTTAGAATTCCTGTTTAAACTTATTCTGCCTCAGTATTGGCCAAACAGCTTTATTTATCAACAAGTCAGAGCAACATATGTTCACAGCATACAGAATGACTTCACCCATCAAAGTTGAGTTGTAGCAGGACAACTAAGGAAGAGCAGGTGGAAGAAAAAACAACAACAAAAAAACCACTAAGTCCTACATTTAGAGCTAAAGTAGGAGATTAAATGTATTGTTTGCATTTATATTTGATTGGATAAGAGATTGGTATGAATAACCTCAATTGCCTGTGATTGTGAATTAATACTTTAAGTGGTTCAGAGACATAGGGAAGAAACTTCCAAGATACAAGTCCAAGGGTGTTCCTGTTATTAGCAAGCTTTGACTTCACATACTGTATGAAATAGAAATTTGAAAAATATTTCATGAGATGCCAGGTTTCTCTGCTCCTCATAACCTTCTCCTTCTTATTCATCTTACCCTCCTGATAATTGAGATCTTTTTTTCCCTATCCACCCTGTCATTATTACACCCTCTGTCACTCACTTTCCTCTAGAGACATCCATTACTTTCCTTAGGCAGTAAGAACTAGAAGCAAGGCTTCAAAACTTACTTTTTCTTTTGCTTATAATATTTACCTGGATAGATGAATAGTCAGTACTGTTCTATTATGCCTAAAGGAGCCATTAATTGATGTAGCCTTTCCTGATCACCCAATGTGAAATAGCGTCTTCATAAATAATGCCTAGTTTTCTCCTCCTCAAATGATATATGCCTAAGTTCTTAATTGCACGAATCACCAGAGAAATCCTCTGTAATAAATGACTAGTGCCCACTTACCACCTGTACAATGAAGTCTCCATGGCCTTAAACATGCTTCTAAAATCTTGACAAATAATTAATTCTTGACATATGTGTTGTGGACTTTGGCTACAGCTCTGGTTTTGAACACTTTCCTAGTATGTAAGAGGCCCTGGGTTCATTCCCTAGCACTGCAGAAAATAAATGCTGAATGGATAACAAGAATTGATACATGTATATTAAAATACAGGTTATGCTCTTGTACCATGAGTGCAGTGTAAAGTTATAGTCCTGGTATTGTGGTGATGTATTAGTAATTTTTATTCTCAACTCTCAATGTATTTTCTTGAAATGTCTCCCAACTATGGTTTTTGAATTGTTATTATCAGAACACAGGTTTCATGGGCCAGAAACCTATTAATTTAATGTTTTTCTTTTATATTAATAATTAATTATATAATTAAATTTTCTAAAACATGAAAGTTGTTTCATAATCACAGGTTTTAAATAAATTGTCCATTCGTGTTCTATTCCCTTGCCTTATTTTTTTTTATTTTTTATTTTTTGGTTTTTCCAGACAGGATTTCTCTGTGTAGCTTTGTGCCTTTCCTGGGACCCACTTCATAGCCCAGGCTGGCCTCGAACTCACAGAGATCCACCTGGCTCTGCCTCCCGAGTGCTGGGATTAAAGGCATGCGCCACCACTGCCCGGCCCTTGCCTTGTTTGTATCATGGAACTTTTTGTCTCTCATTTGAAAGTAATGAAAGTGAGCAGAATTTTAACTGATAGATCATCATCTGTTTTCCTTGAAACAAGAACTATATACAACTAATTTTTGAATTTGCAGAAAAAATGTATCATAATTCCCAAAGTATGTGAGAAAGACTACAAATATAATGAATTAATGAGTGACTGGGTACATGAATGAATGAATGAATGAATTCTCTGTACCTTGGTTCTAGACATCTCAGAAAATGACTTTTATGGGACAATGTCAATACTTCAATGAAAGGCTAATTTTATTTTTGTGGGTTAGTGTCTCAGATACCACATGCTAGTACCTTTAACTTGTTACATAGTGCAGGGCAGCCTTCAACTATTGAATCTCCTATTTCTGGCTCCTCATTTCATAGATTGCATGTGTTTAATACTTTGCCAGTAGGACTTCTTAAGTGCCTTATTATTTCTTAAATATCGATAGATATATATTATAAAACAGAGCTTTTCTCAGAAAATTATCATTGCCAACAGAATATAAATATCAATGGTTTAAGAAAGAAAAAATATAATGGTAAATCATTTTCTAAGGCGCAAATATTATTGTATAAAACTACTTGTTACTCATAAGTTTCACTTAACATTGGTAGAACTTTAGCCAAAACATTCCACAGAGAAGGCTCTTCAGAATGGCCACTAAGGATAATTAATAATTGGAGGATATACTGTGTTTTTGTGGTTTTTTTCTTTGTTTGGAATGAATTATTCTTTTCATAAAATTGCAGATTTATTGCTCCAAAAGCATACAGTTAGTTCACATCCTATTACCTTTGGAGCTCACCATCTCATGCCAGCAGCAGCACAGATCTCCTGATAGCTGGCTGTGAGATGGAGCTGGCAATCAGCCACCATGAGCTAAGAGGCATTGTTGCAGATTCCTGCCACTGTACACAGTGGTGTCTGCAAGCCACAGAGTGCACTGTATGGTGGATTTAGCTTTTACTAGTAAAAAAAGAAAAAAGAAAAAAAAAAGACGTTTTTGGTATACACAGTTCTGAATGGTAGCATAGACCCATGACCCTCTGCCTCCCAGTGTTGGCTGAGAGCATTGTTTCCCCCAAGCTGGCAGTCAACATAGTTATGCCATTTTGGAAAGCTGAGATGGGTGGAGCAAGCAGCCAAAGCTGCCATTTCAGTCCTAGGAATGCTGCAGTATAAAGTAATAGATACACAATAAGACAGATTCAGATGGGAAAAACCCTGAACAGTTTACAGTGTGTGCAAAAACGTATGTAGACTTGGGAGAGGAAAAGGAATATAGAGAGTTATATAAAGAAAGTTTTAAAAAGTAAAGTCTTTAAAGAGACAGTAAAGGTAATATAAAAATATAAGCCACATAAAGATGGATATTACACAAAAAGTCTGGATTATATTGTGTTTGGGATTTTTGACTGCAGAAAGATATATGATTGTAAAGTCTACTCAGTTAAACCAATGCATATATTTTAAAGATATCATGATTTTAAAACTTGGATCTAAGGATATGTTGCTTTGCAAAGAAGGCTCTGCTTTTGTTTCCACAGGAAGCAAGAGGCTATGGACTTATTCCAAATTAAGATGGATCAGAGTTGATCAAGCCAGACCTCCTGAACCTTAAGAGATGGTACTTATCAACAAAGGATATAGCTGATCTCCCTAGGACTTGATCATTGTCTCGAATTTTCTCAGGATCCCCTTAAGACTACCAGCACCCCCTATCAGCAGGAAGTAGCATAGAACACTACACTCACATTTCCAAAAACTGGATTATGGATGTGTGTCTTTGTTTAGGTTGTTGGTTACATATTGCTATTTTTCATAGTCAATCTCTTTCTAAAAGAAGAAAGGGAGATATATAGAAATATAGGATATAAATATTATAGGATGAATGGATAGATTATTGAATCTACTTTTAAAGAGCAACAACTTGTTTAAAAATGTTTTACATTGCTATGAATTTTAGTTTTTTGATACAAATTTAAAGTTAATTTTATTATACTGCATATATATATATTTCTTGTTTAAAGTATTATATTTATGCATCTCATTTGAAATTGTTATGAATAATTAAGAAATACAGATTAATAATTAGTCTTCTAGGATAGTCAAACTCATACTCATTATAGTTAAGTTTTATAGGTATACACAGATATAATTCAATTAGGTTGGTAATCTTCAGATACTTCAGAACCTACAGAATTTGGCATTTAAAATGTTTTAAAAACTTAGACTTTTCTGAACAATTAGACACATCTGCAACTGGTAGCAGCAAATACTTCAAGGATGATGGTCATTGAATAAACACATGATAGAGTTTGCTTCCTTTTTGGCAAAAGTTAGCTACTGAGCAAAGAAGTGCCCTCTTGCTTTGGCTGACTGACAGTATGTTGGATAAACTGGACATGCAGAACCCATAGGAAGGTGACCACTGAACTTTGCAAGTCAAGATGGCCCTTCAGGTTCCTGCATTGCAGAAGAAACTGCCAGATATTCTACAGGACAAAGGGAAAAGTAACTGAGACACTAGGCCTACAAGCTGAAAAAAATGCTCCAATGTTACAGAGGAACTTTGGGTGACTGTCGAGGCAGCCAGCTATCTCTATCATTCTAGATTTTTGGAAGTTGCTTACAATGCTCTTCCTGTTTATTTAGGTAATATTGTATCCTTCTGAGGTCTTTGATGTAGTTGAAGACAAGATAGATATAATTATAGTTTTCCTTAGTAATGATAAAGGATAAATTAGTTATGAAACTTTAGACTCACAAATATAGGATAGATAGAATATTTTCTTTAATTTTGCCAAATACAAATAGACTAGATATTATAATTGTAATTCTTTTATCATATGTAATTTTACTATGTTAAAGTTAAAAACCTTCATTTTTGATTAGACAGAAAAGGGGTAGTACTGTGGAATGTCATTCTGTATGCTATGAATGTGTGTTTCTCTGATTGGCTGATAAATAAAATGCTGATTGGCCAGTAGGCAGGCAGGAAGTATAGTATGGGTGGGATAAGCACAGGAATAGAATTCTAGAAAGAGGAAGGACAGAGAGGTGTCACCAGCCAGACACAGAGGATTCAAGATGACAACACAGAACTGAGAAAAGGTACCAAGCCACATGGCTAAATATAGACAAGATTTATGGGTTAATTTAAGTGTAAGAGCTAGTCAGTAAGAAGTCTGAGCTAACAGCTGAGCAGTTGTAATTAATATAAGACTCCATGTGTTCATTTGTGTCTGACCAGCTGCGGACTGGGTGGGACACAGGAAAACTTCCAACTACAGATGGAAGGTTTTAGTACAAAACATTATTTTATAAATATGGTAAATATATTTATTCATATTAATCACTCAAATTTTCAAATACACATTTTACATTATTTATAATACAAATTATATAACCAGAAAACATTTACATCCAGGAAATAAATACTGAGTCAGAATAACATTACTATTAGCCCAACATTAATTGAGCCACACTACAGAGTGCAGTAAATAATAATTTGAAGGCACTGGAGAATCATTTTTGTTGCCACTACCATTCATGCTTGGACTGCATTACTTGTAATAAATCCTGAGTCTGAGAAGATCATGACCACAACAAGCAAATAACCTACTTAGATGTTTTAATTAGTTTTCCAAGCTATTGATTTTCAGTAATGGTGGTAAAATGAGAGAGATCACATTGGCAAATGTCTGTGTTTCCTTCTGGTGGTGGAAATAATTTTCTGTCTCTGTGCTGCTATTTACTTGCTATGGAACTTGAGCAAGAAATGTGTCATGTTAAGCCTGTTCCATCATTGAAAGGTCATGATCATGAACCATTTTCTTTGTGAAAATTGTTTTGAGAAATAATTTTCCCATATGGCTTTACTAATTTTTATCCATCCTTTTTTGACCCCTATTAACCTTTATTAAATTTCAGTTTACAAGCTGTCTTATCACATGTTTTGACTACAATAAGGGTATACATTTAAAATTTATAATATTTTAGTTACAATTAAATAATATATTATTAAATAGACAGTGTATTCCAGTGTCTTTTATGTAGGGCCCTCACCTAGCCCAGAAAATGCCAGGAAACACAATGAAACTACACTGGAGTTTTTTTTTTCCTAATTTAACAATTTAGGATAAAAGAAACAATAGCATTTTAGGGGATGTTAAGTGATGCATGTCAGCACAGGCCTGCTGTGAAGTGTGGGGAAAGCAAGATTCTTCGGCATGCTTTGCATGGTGTAGTATTTCTGTTCCCTAGCACAGGTGTGCAGATGACCAGCTTAAGGCTGGGAAAACCGACAGTTCCTCCTAAGTTCTGCTCATGTATCTAAACAAAGAAAAAGTTTTCCTGTAGATGACGACATTTCATGGCCTTTGCAAAACCCACGTAAAAGAGATGTGATGTTCAAGAAATGGAGGTGGCCTGAATAATTTACCAGCTACATATAGTTCTATAAAATATTAAAGGGACCATAGGGTACAATGAGAGTTCACAGAGATTCAGGCTTGACATTGGTCTCTTGCTTGCACACTGGAGGATTGGTTGCAGTGATAGTTGTATGCTATGCTGGTGAGACAATAATTACAGTGGAGCTAATAATGGCTTTAATAAAAGAAAACCAGCTAACTTACATCCAGACCCTTTAAAAAGGAAAGAAGCTTAAGCAATTTAAACTTTCTCTGAAATACTGAGTCAGATGTAACATTCACATTAGTCTAACATTAATTGAACCACTATACAAACTGCAGCGAACAAAACTGGAAAGTAGCTGAAAGCATTAGAGAGTTATTGCTTTTTCTATTACCATTTATGCTTGTACTGTGTTATTTGTAATAAATCCTGAGTCTGGGCAGATCATACTCATAACAACATCATTTTGAATTACATCCTATTCTGGGTACTTTTAAATAAATTTATTATGAATAAGAACTGTTTGTCCAGCTACATATTTTCTGTAAAATTATTATGAGCTTAATAATCCCTTTACAAAATGGAAAGCAATAAACCAGGTACATCACATGCTGGGTTATGCAGACATGGTTTCAAAACATAATACATAGGCACGCTGAACCCATTTTATAATCTGGAAGCTCTCTGTTAGTGGCATGTATTGTATTGCAGATACCCATACATGCAGAGAGTCTTAAGTAAAGACCCACATTTTATCTCATTACAACTCTTTGCCTCAGACACTGATAACAGGCCATGAAATGAAGCAATGTATTTATCATTTTCACTTATTTTACATGTAAAGATCAAGACAACAGAATGTTTGTATCCATAAATGATGTTAATTTTTAAAAATACCTTAATTAAACAAAAGCATCATAATATTTACTGTTTTTCCTCTAATTAAAATAACTTGAGACCTGGTCACAGTATGCAGCAATAGCTGCCCTAGAACATTCCATGTAGACCATGGCCTTGAACTTAGAGAGAAGCACCTGCCTCTAACCCCTAAATCCTCGGATTAAGGGCCTGAGCCCCTAAACATGACCCCTAATTCTTCATTATGTTAAGTAACTTCCTTTGTTTTGATTTCTTAATATTATGGACTGGATCCTCCCTCCTAAGTGATTAAAAAATGTGGGAAGAAGTGGGAACAATGAGTCTAATTTCCACAATGGAGACTTTCTTCTGTAAGATTGATATTTAAATAAGTTAATTAGTGTTAAATCTCACTGAAGAGTAGCTGTGTATATCTTTGTGTCATTTAAGGAACTCAATTGTGTGCCTAAAACTACAGAATGTCAGTTGCCATTATCTGTCAAGCATTCTATGACAAAACCAATAGTTTGATGAAGTAACAATGAAATTCATATGGACACTTTAAAGTGTTTTACAGTTTTGAATTGTTTTCACAAATACAATTCCTTCTATACTTTTCACCATATTTAGGGTGCTCTTGTTATTAATTTTGATGCTTTTATCCTTAAGTTTATATTTATAGGTCTTTTTTTTTCATGACCTGTGTGAATCATTTTTTTTTTCTTTAATTTTCTGCCTTTTCTTATGTGATGTGTTTCTCTAGTCCTCCCTTTTGGACATTTACTGTTTATTTAAATTACTCTTCCTCCATGAGGAATACTGTATCACAAATTAGCATCCCCACATATGATACATTCTTCAGCATGTTCTTATCTTAGAACAGACTGTAGATAAGAATATTATATTTATATAAATTAAATTCTGGACCTATTCATTTTTTTGAAGATGATAAGACATTAAGCTCTTAGATTTCAATAAAATTCTTTGAAAATTTATCATGCAAAATCATTATTGCTCATCAAGAAGCACTCATATTTTGTTTTAATATTTATTTTACATCTTAGATCTATAACCCAGATCGAGATCGAGGGATATCACCATATTTTTCTATTAATTATATATATATATACACATATATATATAAAGAATAGGTTAGAATAGGTTTGTTTTCATCCATTAGCTCTGAACATTTTACTATTTCATGTTTTTGTGGCAGAACTTGGTATATTTCATAGCCTTTCTACACTGGTTTAGAGTCCCATGCAATTTGTAATTATTTTAGATCAGCAAATTTTTTATTTTTCTTAATTTATGAGATATCTTCACTGTTCTATTGATCTACAGAGACATTTTTCTTCCAATAATTTTCATTGTACTTATGAATGTTTTTGTATTACTTCTAATAGCTATTATGATCAGGGATAAGGTAGGGATTCCTGCACTCCAATATCTGTAAAAAGACATCACTAGTAGGATGTATATTGTATTTACCAACATAAAAATAATCAGATTAAAAAAATTGCTAGTGAACACAATAAGTCCTATACTATAGGGGCAGGTTTTAGATTTTGTAAAAAGTATTAACAGAGAAATTATGTAACTGTTCAGTCTTTGATAAATGAGTAGAATTCAGATAAGCAGAGAGAACAAGGTAGGATATCCTAGCCCTATTTCAAAGAGGAAGAGGCTTAAAATCATCTTGAAATCTGTTCCCTGAGAAAGCAGATCTGAATTTAATATACAGATTACCTAGTAATATCCATATTGTAAATTCAGTTTGATATTTTATTCTAATTTGTCATAGTGAATTTAAACATCATATCTTGTATGTTAATAGCACTTAATTTTCATAACCCTTTCTACATGATTTGTGAAATGCTTCTCTGTGGAATATAAAGTGAACTTGAACATTTATACCATCAATATTGAGAAATTATTAATATCTTAATGTATCAATATAAAATTATAATTTTGTGATCCATTATTAATCTATGAATTAAATTATCCACCATAAAAGGGCTCACTAGTATTGAGGTTGTACATTAATAGGAGGTTTCCACACAGAAGATTCTCATAGAGACAGTAAGTTCTGAAGCTGGGCTTCAGTATTCAGCATACAATACATCCCCAAGTCATAAGATAATAGGGCTGATATTTGCCTTCATGCTAAATTCAATCTCCCACTGGGGAAACAGAGGTCTATAGAAGTTTGTGTAACTTGTTTAAACTCCTTCAGATTTATTGAGATTTTGAATTGTATCAAGCTTACAGGGCATAGCATAAATGAAAATGAAAGCCGAGTGTCAAGAATTAGACCTTTTCTGAGTCACTTTATAAGTGAAGGCATAAATTAAAAACAGAGAACTACTTTAGTACATCAAAAGGCTTTAAAACATTAACATGTTCAGCCCTCAACTTTGTTCAAAGTACTCTTTATAAATGAGAATTAAAACAAGATAATTATGAGGCTTGTAGTGAGAGAGCAAATGCTCAGGGAAATCAAGAAAAAAGTATACCTGTGAGTCAATTGCTGAGGACAGCACTCATTTTGGATCGATTTTAAAAGTTTAGTACCGTTGCACATCCTTTTCTTTGATATAGTCAGAACTTTCAGTCACGGTCAATTGCTACCACAGATTCAATTATCGCCAGCTCCATTTTCATTTCTTCTTTTCACTGTTGAGAAGAAAGTCTAGCTGTCAAGCTGACCTGTCCTGTTCTTGACCAGCAGGAACTGGCCTCTCAAGATTATTAAACCCATCTTTCATTTATAAATATCTCAAATATGACTTTCAACCTAAAAGAAGGGTTTGTACCCTGTACTTCATCCCTGGCACAGGAGTGATTTCCACTGAACACAGCTACATACAGAATTCTCATAAAGATTTGAGTGGATGCTAATATTCACATATGCCTTCACTTTTATAAATCAATCCTTCTTTCTTTCATCAATGCATATGGGTGACATTTCAAAGCTTTGTGTATAAACTACAAACCAGGATTTAAACTTTAGGCTTTGTAAATGATTTATGGATCATAAGGCAGAGTAACTGCAGAGGGTTTCAGTGGGGCCGAACTTGTACAGTTCAGGATAAACAGGTGCAATTGCTCCCTCACAGATTGGTTTCATTGCTTTAACCTTTAAAAAGTCATTTTGTAATATTTCAACATGCTTTTTTGCTTGAGGAAAAATTTTAATCATGTTACTAGGTCATAACATTCAAAATATACTTTCCCTTGTGTGATTTATAATATTGTGCATACCTATAATGTGTGATTTATTAGAGAAGATAGAATATTTTATGAAAGTTGTACAATTTCTTTCCTAAATCTTGAATGAGCATACAAATTGATGTTTGAGAATAGACAAGTTGCCAATAACATCTTCCTGACATTTTCAAAGGCATCACTCACCTTCCATCTCAAGCTGTCACTCTAATAATCATGCCCTTTTAAACTCATGTGGAGATTACTAGAGAAGTCTCAAGTATCATTTTTTTCAGTTTGATTTTATTCCAAATTTCCCACTTGTTGTTATCACTGTTGTTAACCTTACCATCAAAAAAATCATTTTACATTGAAGTATTTTGCATAATGGAAAATTACAACAGATTAAGAATGTGTGATAATAGTCTTATTTTCTTGTTAATGACACATAGCTCGACACTATGCATTAGCATCAAAATTCTGTTAAGTGAGAGGCTAAGGTCAAACTCTGCTGATGGCACCTTCATGACTGAGTACATGCCTGCTCAGTATATCTCATGGCAATATATGTAACTCTGCATCACTTCTGGCCTCTTTCCCATTTTTTAAAGGATACTAGGAAGCAATCACCGGTGCTTTCTGCAAAAGACTTTATAGAACCCTAATTGCCTCCAAATGTGTCTGCATTTAACTGCTATTATGAGACAAAATTCCATCTTAACATTTGATAAGAGGGATGATATTTTAACACGTGGAAGCTTGGAGAACACACTGAAGTCACATAAGTCACATCCAAACCACTGCACTATCTTTTGATCTACTGTCTCCCATTATTTTTCTTTGTGATCACTTTCACACTGGGATGAGAAAGACTCCAGCAGAATTTGATGGTTATGACATATTGCTAAAAATTTTATACAAATATCTATAAATAATTAAATTGTTCTTGAACTATTCCAAATTTCAAGTTACTGTTAACACTAAACACTGTATCACAATAGATAATTCAAGAATTTTGCTAAGTCTTCTTTAGAAGTATAATTAAAAACATAAATTCTTAAAATGAGCAGATAAGAGGCTTTTATATATCTACTGTTCTACAGCCTTAAGAAACAGCGTCTTATCTCCACAGATCCATTCCCAGAAGGAGCTGTAACCTGTCGACTCTAAGGTTTAGAACAGCAGAGCCACTGAAACTGCAGAATAGGAAGACAATATGCTGCTTTAAGCAGTTTGTTTTTGGGGATTTGTCATGGCAGAACAGAGGTAGAGAACTGGCATAGCTAGCCCAGTGAAAATTTCAGAATAATGCTCAATTTTTCTGGGAGTTAGATGAATAGCATATCAAAAATTTTGCATAATAGTAAAATGTGTTTAAATTGTAAAGTAATGATGCAAAAATATGTAAATGAAAGCTGGCAATGAATGAAATAGAAAAAAAAAGATGCAGGCTCACTTAGTGAGTTTGGATTTTTCAGCCTGATGCTTTAAATGCTGGAGTGAGATGGTCAGATCTTCACTAAAAAAGCACTGAAACTGGCTTCTAGAGTCCATGTAGATATATTGGAAAAAGCAATGCTAAGGTAAGAGATGCCAACTGAAACTCTTGCATAATCCAGATAAGAACAGTGTGCCCTTGCTCCAAGTAATAGATAAAAGTAAAGGGCAGCAAAAGATTTAGTAACTATAATTGAAACTCTGTCTGGGCATAGGCTTTCAAAATGAATGACTGACCCACACTGATCCCTGCATTTCTTGTTTGACTGAATTAACATGGAAAAGCTTAGGGAACACACTGAAATCACATCCAAACCACAACAAGAGAAGCATTATCTTTTGAGCCACTGTGTTCCACACATTACTGGAATACACACTAGTGTCAGTTGTCAATGTTTAGTTGGAGACTAAACACTGAACCTCAAGAAATGGAACATATCTGAGACAGACCAACAGGGACAACTGTCAGTGTCTCTTCAATGGTTGCTGAGTTAGCTGCTTCCTTGAGAGTGGGTGCAATTAAGTTGGAGGTAATTGCAGGAGAATGAGCACACTGTATGTGGAAAAGAGACAGAAGAGAGTTGGCTATATGATATTTGAATTCATAAATTCAGTTACTTATATATTTTCAGCTATATCTATTACTTTTATTTTAATTTAAATGTTTTACTAAAATAGAATTACCTTATTTCTCACCTCCGCTTTCTTTTCCTCCTTCCAACACTTGCCATGCTCCAATTCCTCTAAAATACATGGGCTCCTTTTCTTTCCTTTAACTGTTTTACACACACACACACACACACACACACACACACACACACACACACACGTTACATGCATATGATGCATGTGATGTATAAATATGTAAATGCAAAAACCTCCTGAGACTATTCAATATTTATTGAATATATGTGATTTCAAAGCTTACTACTTAGTATTGGTTAGACACTGAGCTATATAACAATCGATTTCACTGATACTGAATATGGCACCAAAATTCAGAGATATTGTGTCTAAAATGAGAAAAGAGAGTTGCACTATAGTCCAATGAGTAAATAGTGAGGAATATAAAAGATAACACCCTCCATCTAAAAGTTGTGTGGAGATGGTCATGTTAAGCAAAGTAGACAATAGTCAGAAAGACAAATATCTAACATTTTCCCTGCCAGACCTAATCTAGATTTAAAGAAGAAATAAGCACATGAAAATAACAGAGGAATTTCTATGAAGAGGACCAGCATTAGGGAACAGGGGACATAAAAGAGGATAATTGAGGCTGAATACAACAAATTGTACTCTGTACACACATAAATATATTACAGAAATAGTCCTGCAAAAAAGGCCCATAGTTTAAAGCAATGGATGTATGTGTTATTTATTTTTCTGTTGCTCTGATAAAACATATGACCAAGGCAATTTATAGGAGAACAATTTTATTAGAACTTATTATTCCAGAGAGATAAGAGTTCAGAATGGGTGGGGAAGAACAGGCAGGGTGGTCGGCAGGACAGCTGTAATAACAAGCAGAGTGCCCCCATCTTGAGCTGCAATCACAGAGTAGAGAAAGCAACTGGAAATAGTTTCTTAAAGCCCACCTTTAGTGACATGATTCCTTTAAGAAGGCCACACCTCCTAACCCTCTATAAATGATGCCAAGCATTCAATTACACAAACCTATGACAAAGATTTTCATTCAAAACACCAAAATGTTCTTACAGAGAATCTCAGTTCAATTCCCAGTATCATTTGGCTCCTATACAACTGAATTCCCATCTCCAGGGAATTGGATGCCCTACTCTAGCCTCCATGAGTACCCCACACACATGTAAATGGATGCACCCATACAAACACACAAGCACAGACAAACATCCAAACATTCTCACAAACACACACACACACACACACACACACACACACACACGAATAAAAATAAAAATAAATATTTAAAATTTCAAGTGAAGCCCATTATTTGTACAATAAATATATACACAGACAAAAGCCGTAGTATAGTTTGTAACTAGTAAAAAATGAAGGGGAAAGATATTGTCCAGCTTGAAATAGTGACCTACATAATGAAGCAGACATGTTACCACTAAGTGAAATAAATATTATTCAAACCAATCATTACTTTCTATGCAGGTAGATGACTTTGCCCAACATAATTTAGATATACTTGTGTCAAAGGTATTTTGAGGGATAGTTCTATCTTACATCTTTATATAGAATTCTATGAGCAGGTAACAATACAAGGGTTAAAGAGGTTGATTGTGATCTATAGTTTGGGAAACATCCTTGTGAGACATTTGATCCTTTTGTGAGGTATAAAAGCCACATGTGGTTAATAGAGATTCTCTTTTAATGTACCATAAGATGTGCTGGTTTGACTATATTTAGTGGTTAATCTATTTTGAGCCATCAAATTTGAATATTCATTAAAACATGTCAACAAGATAAATTGCAAATAGATAAGAAGTCAATTTGAAGGAGTGTTAATAAACAGCTGACACTGGTTAAAAAAATAACACAATAAAATATATTAAATTAAGCTTAGCTACAATTCAAATTGTTACTAAGAATTTTAACATTACGTCTCAAGTTACTTCTATGTTCCACAAGTCGCTTCAGAAGTAATGTATGTAATCTTAACTACTTAGGTTTCTATTCTTGCTTGGAATCAGTATTAATATCTACAGTACATGATGCCTTTAGGAAGAATTTTTTATCATTACAGGCTATCTTTATGCAGGAAACACTCAGGTTTATGCCTCTCTATTTGATAATTTAGCATTGGCAGCAGATGATGTGATTTTGTGTCTATCTACAGTGAATAATCGAATGTCAAAAATGTTTTAAATTAAATCTGACAAAGATGAAATGGTTTGTGGGGAATCTAAATGTTTGCTGAGTTCTTTGTCTTCCTTTCAAGGCCTCTTAATGATTGCAAGCTTATATTTGCTTTTGCAAAAAAAGAGTCTGTGTGCCATTTAGGATTCAATGGAGGAGCTCCAGCTCCTTCACATCTGTTCTTCTGTTTTCTTTCAACAGCTTTAGTGTGTTGTAAGTGCAAAGTAAAGGAGCATCAGTGAAAGCTTCTGGCAGGATTGAATAATTAGTATGAAGTACATTTTATTTCTGTTATGTTAACAGTTAGACATAGAAATCTGGGCTGAGCAGTGACTCTAAACTGCTTTATGTACAGCAGATTTTGAAATCATAGACCTTTGATATATTAAAAAGTTAATTAAGTAACACAAAAAAATGCATGCAGGAGTCTTGTATGTCATCAGCCCATATAACTTCTCCTATAATTAGATTTGGTATAGAGCATAGTGGGTTAAATGAAGGGGAATAAAATGTTTGTTGAGACGGATATTGGTTTAAAAATAAGACATAAATTATTGATTAAGATGGAGATGGGTTTAAATTGCAATTCTATTACTAGATGCTTATGTGATCCTAGGCAAGTTATGAAGCAATGAGCATATATTTTCTTCTTCGTAATTTAGGAAATTCATCATGTGTAGTAATTTAACTGGTAAATATTTACTGTATTGTATTATATGATGATTTTGATCTCTGCATAGAATATAAGTAGGAAACAAAACAGAGTCATCAATCATGATATATCATAACTTCTAGTGGATATAATAGGCAAGTATGTGAAATACATTGCATAATAAACAGTTAGAGATTGCACAAAATAAATCATTGAGGTGAATTACTGAGTGTACACCATGTAGACATGCAGAATTATCAGATGGTGCATATATACAAGACTGTATTCATTCTCATAATTACAGCCAGGTCGGTGTATCCACTGTCTAGTCACTAATAGTAATGAAACAGTAAAGTTTCCCTTTTCCTTTTTAACTGTTGGTTTAAATGATCTTGGAATAGTAGCTCAAATTTCTCATTTTTCACTAAGCTAGATTTAATGCTTCTGTTAAACTAGAACTTAAATTATAATATAAAGGAAGGTTATAGTCTTTTTATTTATGAAAACAAAATTTTCATATCACATATTCTAGTTATTGTGTTCCCTGCCCCAAATCCCCCCCAATCCTCCTCCTCTCTCCTCCTTCTCCACTCCATGCCCTTTCTCTCTCTCTCTCTTTAGAAAACAACCAAACAGGAAAACGACAACAAATACATAATTAACAAAAAAAGGAAATAATACTAAAAATATACACAAACTTACAAAACAGAATTGTCTTCTTAATTAATGAAATATAAGGAAAGGTATGCCTGTGATATAAAAAATGTGATTGCAACAAAAAATCTCAAATATTAGTAACAACAAGTATAATCATTCTAATTTTACTTTTTGAAGACAAGAATTTTCAAGAAATAAGTTTGACTCTTTGCTCTTTATCTGCTTCTACTGAAATCAACTCTCTAATTCAGTTTAGGCTACTTCGACTGAAACTGCCTCTATGATCTTTACCACAGTATGTTTGGTGTTGGTATATAGAAAGTTTACTGAATTTTGTAACTTGATTTTGTTTATAGCTACTTTGCTGAAATTGTTAATCATTTCTAACAGTTTTTCTTTGCATCTCTTGTGTGAAATATCACATTATCTCTTCCTATTTGTATTCCTTAAGTTCACTTCTTTCTTACTTCTATAGCTAGTACACTTAAGAGTAAATTGAAAAGAAACTGAGATAGTAGACATCCTTGACTCTATCCTGATATCAATGGCATGACTTCAACATTTTGTTCATTTATGATGATATTGGCTGCAGCTTTGTCACATGGATTCTTCCATATGTTGGGGATATATAGCCTCCAGTCTTCCTCTAGGACATTTGTTCATAAAAACATGTTGGAATTTTTTTCAAAGATTTTTCATGCATCTAATGAGATGATCATGTGATTTTTGTTTTTAAGCCCATTTTTATGATTTATTACATTTATTTAAATGTATATTGAATCATCCTTATATCTCTGTGATAAAGCCAATTTGATTCTAGTGGATAATCTTGACATGTGCCTATATTCAGTTTGTGAGTATTTTATTGAAATAATCTGAATCCAGAGAGAAACATTCCATGTTCTCTTTCATATGTCGATTCTAGTTTTGACACTAGATATGTGTATTGGAATTATAGTAACTAGAGAAGGCAGAAAATTACTAGGCAGTAATGATAGGTCAAGGAAATGTGGGTAGAATTCAGATAGTGTGAAGGGGAAAGATATGTAAAATAAGAAGTCCTAAATAAATTGAGTCATATAAGGAAAAGGCATAGTAAACACAGAGGTCATAACTGGTACTTTTCATATAATGTGTGTGTGTGTGTGTGTGTGTGTGTGTGTGTGTGTGTGTGTGTGTGTGTGTGTATTGAGAGTGAGACAGAGGCAGAGGGAGAGAAAGACAGTTTAAATGACATCATTCTATTACAGGTTACAATGCTTCTCCTATGTTGTATACAGCATTGAATAAAAAGCAGAGTGCTATTATGTGTTATCTACCTTTTTGGAGTTGAGTATAACTGGGTTCCGATAAACAATCTTCAAACATCACAAGCTCTTGTCATTGTTTCCAGTTACCCTGCAGAACTTGATGGTAAGTCCCTATTGCTGAGGATACCACATACCTGAGACATGAAGAAATCAAGTGGACTTGGAAGTTTCCTTCCTACTCAGAAGCCTTCATAGGGCTGTGAGGAGAAAGAAATCAAGAGTCTTACCCAACTGTGAAATCTCCAAGCTAAAATATTAACCTAACTGACAAGATATGGCCACCGATACAATAATGGCATGAATGTAATGAGAAGAACATATTGTTTTCTAATTTAGTGATTCTCAACTTCCTAATGCTGGAAGCCTTTAATACAATTCCTCATGTTGTGATGATCTCCCAATCATAAAATTCTTTTTGTTGCTACTTCATAACTGTAATTTTGCTATTGTTATGAATAGCATTATAAATATCTGTGTTTTCTGATGGTGTCAGGCAACCCTATGAAAGAGTCAAGATAGTGACCCATATTTTGAGAACCATTGTTCAAATTGGACAAGACAGAATTCTCTACAAGACAGAATTCATGGCTGGAACTATTTACTGTGCCTGAAACACATGGCTGGTAGGACTAGAGAAACAGATACTATTATTCTGATAAATTGACATAGCTCTAGAAAAACTAATTTAAAATAAACAACAATAGACAGCTAATGTGAGTTTCTCATGTATTCTGTGCTTGTATTTATTAGCCTCAGATGTTGTCTCTTCTCAAAAATATTCCTGTGAGATGTTCAATCTAAGGAAGACCTAGTCAGAGTTCTAAGGATAGACATTTAGGGTCCATTAAGGACCTATATGGACACAAAATTAGAAGCCACCATTAGGTAAACAGTATGATTAGGGTTCAGATAACTGTAGGGTGATGACCTTTAGTATAATAGCTGGATGCAAATAATTTTTCATTAAAAGTCTCATTGAAGCTAGAGCTTTTAAACTGTGAACTCTGATGTTAAAGTTACAGAAGGTATAAAGCTTTATAATCACACCATTAGTGTGGGTGCTTCAACAACACAGATCCATCTATCTATGGCTTTATTATTTTTAGAAAAATCACAAAAATTACAAACAACTTCTAGAGAACATGAAGACAAGCAGCAGCCTTCAGTATGGAAGACAGACAAATGGATGGGACAAATTAATGGTAATCTACAGTCATTTTCTATGAGCCATCTGAACTCTTCTTCTTGGGATGTTGCTGTCACAAGGCCACTCTAATGTCTTCATGAACTGTGAAATATAAATGACTCAACAAGGTACAAGTGACTCATGACATTATCAACCACAGGGAGATGGCTAGGCTTACAATACCTTTTTACTGAGTGGGCCTTAAGTTAAATTAGACAACTATTGGTTACCCTCAAGATGATCATGTGATTATTGCACACTATTGTGTGTATTTTGACAGACCAGTTGTTGTAGATTTTGAGCTTTACAGCTGGGTAGGACTATCAGTTATTTTTTCTCACTTGGCAGCTTGCATAACACCTTCAGATACCATGGAAAATGATTAAATGTTATTCTTTCTAACATTTTAAAAATGCCATAGCATTTTAAAATTTAATAAGTAAGCTAAAAGTAGATCTACCATATGGATTAACTACACCTTAGCATATATCCCAATGACTCAATATCCCTACAAATATACTTCATCAGTCATGATCACTCCTATTCTAATCTCAATAATGTAGGCCTAGAAACCACAGAAATAGTCTTTTACAGATAAGTAGGTAATGAGAATGTAGCACATATACACAATGGAATTCCACTTAGCTGAAATGTTAATATAAAAGTAGGATATTTTCAGATAAAAGAGACTGCAAATTAGTGTAACCATCCTGGAAACTAGTCTGGAAAGTTCTAAAATATCTAGAACTAGATTCATCATATCACCTAGCTACATAACCACTGGGCATTCATCTAAAGTTCTTTGTATTATATTACAGAGATAATGGGACATTCATGTTTATTGTTGATCAACTTAAATAGTCAGAAAATGGAAACAACCAAGTTGTTTATCAATTGATGATTGGAGATACTCGATTTGGTTTTTTTAAACAATGGAGTATTTATAAAACTAGAAATACAAAATCCAAATATTCTATCTCATAAGTATATTCTACTTATATTTTTCGTATATTTAACCTGAAATACATGTGTGACCTGAACCCGCAGGAATAACAGCCCCAAATGGCAAGATGTCAAGTGAAAGATTTGAAAAAGAGAAAGAAAGAAGAAGTAAGCAATAGCTGATACCACAAAGTTTAGCAAAAACTGAACACTTAAAGCCAAGAAAGTCCATTAAGAACTGCAATAACATATATAGCATTTTAGGACGATAAACAAACAAGGTCAGTAGAAAGCTAAGACAGAGAATGTTGGCAAAGAGAACACAGAGTGCTGCCTTCACTGGGTCAAGTTCAGAGCAATGGTTAAACCTTTTCTAATCTGAATGTAAATGTCTGTGAATGGTTGGCATTTAGCTGAAATCAGTGTGTGCAGAAAGTGCAGCTTCTTAGTCTTGGCTGTTGACATTATATGCAAAAACTATACATTGGGGCTTTCTCATTTAAGATGACTGCACCCAGAGTCAGCTCCACTACAGAGATATCCTACTGTGATAAGCTAACATGTCACCTCCTCCTTCATGCTGTATATAGGTGCTCTATATAACAAATGTTCTGAGTTTCTGGGATGCCACTGTTATGTCTCCATCACATCATACTGCTTCTCTGATCCTAAAATTTTTGTATATGCACTTAATTTCTCTATTCCTAAGTGTCCTAGCAACATCAATCGCTAAACTCTACAAAGATGGCAAAGCAGGGCAGGTTGCTTTGGTAGAAAAAAAGCAGTAGTATCATCCATGTGGACTCTGAATGTTACCATTCTGACCCTTTGTAAGTTATGCCTATTGGTGTCAGAGTGGCATGATAGTTATGAGGATAACTAATCATTTTCTTATGGGCTATGAGGCCTAACCCACAGGAAGAATTTTATTCCTGATTCTGTGAAACTAATCAAAAATTCATGACTGGGATTAATATAGTTTATAGGGGAGAAACTATTAATCTTATAAGTGATTCTTCTGTCAAATTGCATTCTAAATATGTATGTTAATAACCAGAGATTTACTCTGCTTTCAGACTTTGGCCAGAGAAGTTTTTTTTCTGCAGAGATTAGTGGTTAATACAAAGACACATAACTGATCAAAGCGCTGATTACAAATAACATTGAGAAGTCAGGTATAGAAGAGTCACACATATCAGCCTTCCACCATCCAAGGCACAGTAAGCTTCATAGACCAGAGGATGGAAATAATGTAACAGAGGATGGAGGGAAGAGCTATGAGATGCTGACTTTTAAAGGTGACATAGTGACTACATGTATCAATTAACAGTGGTTATGATTAACTGAACAAGACCAGCAAAACATCAAACCATTCAGGATTCTGTTACAGATGTGGGATGAACACACAGGCCCCACCCTATGGGAATATTAATTGATAGTTGATGACTGAAGAGAAAGGGAAAATCTCTGTCTTTTTGGATATGTAGCTACTGAGAATTTGCTCATTCTCCAATGGGTATATATATTGAGTGGTTCAATCTTTTCCTCAGCAAAATAATGTGTTTTTTTTTTTTTTTTTTTTTTTTACTTTTTTTAATTAAGTGTGTTCTTTGTTATATTCATACATTAATCCAATTAGTTCTGACTATTCTTTGTGCCATACACTCCTTTGTCTTCTTCCTGTCCATACCAACCCCTTTCTCTTCCTTAAAAGCCCCTTTTTCTTTTGAGTTTTTTTTATATGGTATATTACATTGACAGACTTTAATGTGTTGAACCACCCTTGCATCCCTGGGATGAAGCCTACTTGATCATGGTGGATAATTGTTTTGATGTGTTCTTGGAGTCTGCTTGCCACTATTTTATTGAGTATTTTTGCATCAATGTTCATGAGGGAGATCGGTTTGTAGTTCTCTTTCTTTGTTGTATTCATGTTTGGTTTAGGGATCAGGGTAATTGTAGCCTCATAGAAGGAGTTTGGTAATGTTCCTTCTGTTTTTAGTATGTGGAACAATTTAAAGAGTATTGGTATTAACTCTTCCTTGAAGATCTGGTAGAATTCTGTGCTGAAACCATCTGGTCCTGGGCTTTTTTGGTTGGGAGACTTTTAATGACTGTTTCTATTTCCTTAGGGGTTATTGGACTATTTACATAGTTTATCTGGTCTTGATTTAACTTAGATATGTAGTACCTATCCAGAAAATTATCCATTTCTTTAGATTTTCCAGTTTTGTGGAGTAGAGGTTTTTGAAGTATGACCTGATGATTCTCTGGATTTCCTCAATGTCTGTTGTTATGTCCCCCTTTTCATTTCTGATTTTGTTGATTTGGATTCTCTCTGTGTGTCTTTTGGTTAGTTTGGATAAGGGCTTGTCTATCTTGTTGATTTTCTCAAAGAACCAACTCTTTGTTTCATTAATTTTTTGTATTCTCTTTGTTTGTATTTATGGATGTCAGCTCTCACTTTGATAATTTCCTGGCATCTATTCTTCCTGGGAGACTTTGCTTCTTCTTGTTCTAGAGCTTTCAGGTGTATTGTTAAGTCACTAGTATGAGATTTCTCCAACTTCTTTATGTGGGCATTTAGTGCTATGAATTTCCCTCTTAGCACTGCTTTCTTGGTGTTCCATAAGGGTGGGGTATGTGGTGTCTTCATTTTCATTGATCTCTAGGAAGTCTTTAATTTCTTTCTTCCAATGAAGTTTCACTGGGGGTACAAACCACTCTTAAGTACAGCTTTCATGCCCAGGTGTTTATGTCCAATACAAAGTAAACTCAGTTGGATCTAAGGACTATTTTTGCCTCATAATATTTTATCAGGGCAATTTTTTAACCTTATAGGTCTTTTGCATATATACTATTTATAAGTGGTTATTTTATAAGCGGTTGCATGTTCCATGGGGCTGGGCAGGACTGGAAAAAACTTCAACTATAAGAGATTGTAGACTAGATGAGAGAGAATGTAGGGAGGTATTTGGAGGAGCTGGAGAGGGTAAACCCTAATTAGCTGTAGTGTATGTATAAAATCTATTTTTTTTTTTTTTTTTGGTTTTTCGAGTCAGGGTTTCTCTGTGTAGCTTTGCGCCTTTCCTGGGACTCGCTTGGTAGCCCAGGCTGGCCTCAAACTCACAGAGATCCGCCTGGCTCAGCCTCCCGAGTGCTGGGATTAAAGGTGTGTGCAACCACCGCCCAGCTAAAATCTATTTTTAATAAAAGAAAAATAAAAGAATACTAATGTGTACCACACTATGGAAAAATCCTAAAAAGTTACACTCTCTGAAAAGGGCTAGCCACAAAATATCATGTATGATACAAATGCATGGGTAAGTATGAATTATATACTTTGCATTCATAGACTTTCTTATGTAGGACATAGAGGCAGTAATTAAATTAGTTGAATTTTGGAGGTAGATGTTGGGGCTAAGATGCAAGATTCAATAGTACCAGTATAGCTGTTCTTTTTTAGATGATAGAAATGTTTTTCAATTGGCTGTTGTGATGACCTCACATGTATGTGAATATATATGTAAGTTGGAATTGCAAGTTTTGCCTTGGTGTATCATATCATATATGAAGAAGCTTAATAAACTTGCAGTGATCATGTGTCATATAGAAATATCAGTAGAATTTCTTAATTGCTAAAAAAATTATAAATGCATGAAATCCTACATTAAACACCAGTATACCTTTTCAAGTGTTTGCATCATTGAGTTTGCTTCATTCCTGTTATGTCTCTTATAGTTTGGACTTATAATATCTCCCAAAGTCTCCTGTTTGTAGACTTAATTCTCAGCCATGGAGAGGTGTGAAAACTTTATGAAGTGACTCTTAGTAGAAAGAAATTAGGTCATTGAAGGTCATCCATGCCCTTGAGGGGAATATTTGAGATCATTACTTCTTTCCTTGTTTTAATTCCTGGCCATCACTTAACACATATTCCACACATTATTCCTAGTGCAAACATGTGTTTTATGTATGGCATTCCTAAAGCATGAGCCCAGAGAAGTGTTTCTGTTTTCTACTGATTCTCTTAGATATTTTCAACTGTGATGAAAGCAGAATACTTTGGAAAATCTGTAGGAAGAAGTCAGGTTGTTGACAATCCAACCTCAAATGATATGGGAGAGCCAATGGCATTGGATTGTCTCATAAGTGTGGATAAACAGGCTGAAGAAAGCCAGCAATTCTAGAAGCATTGATGAGCCACCCGAAGGATGGCACAGAAGACTTTAATACTGATAGAAATGGAGTGTGAAGGTGATACTCTTGAAATTTCAGATGGAAAGGATGAAAACTAAGTATTTAATAGAGACTCCCCATGTTACAGGCTGATAATGTTGTAGATATTCAATGTCCATGCCCTAAGACTTTTTATGTTTTTCAATTTAAACATGATGCATTACTTGATTTGTGGAGTAAATCACAAAACACCACCATATTCAGGTAGTGGAATGAATCGCAATGACTATCACTGGCCATTTTTCTTTTCTTCTGTTTTCTTTTCTGTTTTATTTGTTTGTTTTGTATTTTTAGTGACTTATTTATTCAATTTATTCATTTATTTTACATTTGATGTTTCCCCTCCTTCCTCTCCTCCCAGCCCATCCCACACAGCCTTTCTTTCCACCTACCAAACCACTCCTCCATTTCGGTTTAGGAAAGGACAGGTCTCCCTTGAGTATCAGCAAAACATGGCACCTAATATTGTGGTAAGACTAAGCATCTCCCAATGTATTAAGGCTGAACAAGGAGACCCAGTATAAACAGGAGGGTTCCAAAATCCTTCACTGCCTTTCTCTCTCTCTCTCTCTCTCTCTCTCTCTCTCTCTCTCTCTCTCTCTCTCTCTCTTTTTTTTTGTTTTGTTTTTTTCGAGACAGGGTTTCTCTGTGTGGCTTTGCGCTTTTCCTGGGACTCACTTGGTAGCCCAGGCTAGCCTCGAACTCACAGAGATCCGCCTGGCTCTGCCTCCCAAGTGCTGGGATTAAAGGTGTGTGCCACCACCGCCCGGCCACTGCCTTTCTTAAAGTAATGTATGAATCAGGAGTGCAGAGGAAGAGTGCAGACAATTTTGGAAAATTTGCAGCTTGATCAAAAAGGAGTGTTAGAGTTCCTGTCCAAGAGAACACTTTTGTTTAAAAGATTAGAATGATTTAAAAGATGGAAAGTCTTTGCAAAAGGAGCATAGAAATGGTGTACTAATGTTGTTAGAGGAGTCAAGACTGCTGTGGGATGTCCTGCATGCTATGAATATACATTGCTATGATTGATTGATAAATAAAACACTGATTGGACAGAAATCAGGCAGTAAGGATAGTGTAGGCAGGACAAGGAGAGAGGAGAATGCTGGGTGGAAGAAGGCTAAGTGAGAGAGACACTGTGAGCTGCAACAAATAGAGGCATGATGTAAGATACTGGTAAACCACAAGCCATATGGCAACTTATAGATTAATAGAAATGGGTTAATATAAGATATAAGAACAGATAGCAAGAAGCCTGCCACAGCCAAGCAGCTTATAAGTAATATAAACATCTGTGTATTTATTTGAGTCTGAGTGGCTGCTGGTCCAGGTGGGACTGAAGATAACTCCAGCTACACAATAACTCAACATACAGGGAAATGAGACATTCAAACTTACTTCAAATATTTCAGTTCACAGGGTTTAAGAAAGAATCTTAAAGATGCTATGGCTATCCAGAAGAGTATTAGTTATCATCTTTTGAGGATTTATGTTTGTCAGCAAGGCACTTGGAGGCCATTGAAACATGATTCAATAGCCTCCGTATTGTTCATGCTGGTTATAAAACTTGACCTACTAATACAATACTGATTTTGGAGTCTAATAGCTCTGATGTTGGGCAGCTTTTATTAGAAGTCAATGAAAGTCAATTTCAATGATAATTTCTCAGATATGTTTTTGTTTGTTTTGACACACATTAACATGAGTTTTATGACTTCTCTTAAATGCTTTACATCTTTCTTTCCATTGCCCCATTTTTTCTCATCTGCTTATTGCATCTTGCTATTTTAATTAAGAGCTGAAAATTTTGTATTTTGCCAAGATATTCTTTATTCTTCTTAATTCACTTTCTGTGCTATTGCTTTATATTTATTTTATTATTGTTACTGATTCATTATTGTTCATTCAGTATTGTAATAAATGTTAATTACAAATTTTCACATTATATTTTCCAGTTTTCAGATACTTTTATTTCATTATCTCTTATATTTCAACTTTATTATTGGTTTCATTTTCTTTGAGAGTGTTTAGTTGTGATTTTTTAAAGTCATTCCAGAATCTTGCAGAAATGTATGTTGGTGTTGACTGATTATTTTATGTTAGTTATTGTTAATTTAATACTATGTTTATGTGTTTCTACAAATTTTTCATGTAATCATGTTCAATATACATGAAAAATTGAGTAAACTATAATCATTTTGCCTTTCTTCAGGAAGGAGAATTATAAGGCTTTCAATGTCTTGTGGTAGTAGAGGCTGTCAAGATCCATATATATATATATATGTATACATACATATATGTGTGCTCTAAATAAGCATATATGTATATACACATTCTCTCTCTCTCCATTCTCTCTCTCTCCATTCTCTCTCTCATTCTCTCTCTCTCTCTCTCTCTCTCTCTCTCTCTCTCTCTCTCTCTCTCTCTCTCTCTCTCTCTCTCCAGACAACATATCCCTTCATGAACTCTGCTTGAAAACTGCTTGAAAAATGTTTACTATGGTACTTACACTGAACATTATCTAAACTCTGTCTTTTGAAACCAAAATATCAGACACCCACCAGTGGTTCTCCACAATTGTTAGAACCTTGTACTTCACACTGTGCTTGTCTTCTTGAACTGTTATTTCATGCAGATAAATATCACCAAATGTGTCATGAGTGGTAAACCTGGAACTTCAGTATTGTGCAGGCTCTTTGACTAGATGAAAAGCATTAGACAGCTAAGATTTGCTTCATGTGACTCTTCGACGCAGGATAAAGATAAGCCAAACTCATCAAGGGGAAAAATATGACAGTGAATGTCTGTTGTAATTTCACAAATTTCTCCCAGAAGGAAATCAATAAATATGCATGCTTTAAGATGGCAATGTGAGGGTCTATGACCTAGGTTGTGTTTTGAGTTAGGTCTCAGTGATGCAAAAAGGCAAAATACACTGAAATGATTGGACCTGATGATAAAAGTCAGGTGATAGAACAAAATCATGGTCAAGGGGTGGCAATACAGCAATGATTTTAGCAGAGCCCATCTGAGCTATGGTGTGCCCAACAGCCTGATACTGCTGAGTGTTTGATTTATTACCTTGGCTATAGGTAAACTTTAAACAATTGTCAACATTTCCAACAACTTATTAAGCCCTCAGATAAATTTCTAATAATAATAATAATAATAATAATATTCCATTATACAACTGGCATATTTATCAACAGTGTAAGAATACCTAACACTGAATATTATCAATGTTTATATTAATAAAATTATACAAAGCTATATTTCATTCTTAGTTTAATTTTAATTTAAGTATTTTACTTGCTCAGGTTTAATTTCAACATTAAGTTTAGTTACCTTGTATTGATTGCATGTAATGTGTAATTGCAAACCATCTCACATTAATAATACAAATTTAACACACTTACAAATATTTTTATGTTTAAGCATATGATGTGACTTAATCATTGTTCTTCAGCAAATTGGTTTAAGTGTCCTTCGGAACAGTTAACTTTCTTGAATTCTATTATTTCCATCTACCTCTCTGTCTCTCTCTCTCTAAGTCTCTTTCTCTCTCCATATATATATATATATATGTGTATGTATGTGTGTGTGTGTGTGTGTGTGTGTGTGTGTGTGTTCTTCATTTTATTGACAGTTAAATTTTTATGAATAAAACAGGACCAGCCATGCTAGTCACTTATAAGCCATACATTAAGTATCATGTATTAATATAAATCCTTGTATCTCATGTGGAGGTGCTTAGTCTGACTGCAACTTGATATGTCATGTTTTATTGATATTTATGGAAGGCCTGCCCTTTCTCAACAGAAATGGAAGAGGGGTGGATTGGGGGCAGTGGGAAAAGAGGGGCATTGGGAGAGAGACTGGGAGGAGAGGATGGGGGGAAATCTGTGACCAGGCTGTTAAACAAGTAAAATAAATAAATAAATTTATTTTTAAAAATTGTATATGAAAAGAGCAAAATTGTGATGAAATAAACACAAAATGTATTTACTTCAAAATAATAAAAATAAAATATTAATGCTAAAAATTAGTCTAATGTTTCAAAAATACCTAAGTGGAAAAGTGTTAGGAATATATAATTACTGAAGACATGCATCTCATAAACAGTAGTCTTCACATAGATTTAAAATATTTTTATATTTTCTGTATCTATCAACAAATACAAAATTCACACATATCTATTTATGTGTCGTGTTGTCTGTCTATCTGTCTACCTATCTATCATCTATCTATCTATCTATCTATCTATCTATCATCTATCTATTTATCTATCTATGTCTATCTACTTATATCCTTTTGCTTAATTTTTCATATATTGTTTCAAAATCATTTAAAATGTCAAAGTAATGAACAACTCCTATGGTCCCTATAATCAATAAAATTGATTCCAGTTATGCTAAGGCAAAAAGTGTTCTAAAATAATATTAATGAAAATTATTATTATTTCACAACCATACATTATATTCATTGTTTCTTTGGGTCAGAATTCAGTAAGGTTTCTGGTTTGAATTTAATAATACGAAAGGTGTAAGGAAACATGGCCTGGGTACCAGCTGAAGTGAAAGGAAATGCATGTGCTTACTATTCTCTTGAGAATGTGTGTGCTTAGAAAAAGGTTTGTTGATTTTGACCCAGCAAAAAGTTAAAACTCAGATGTAATTTCCTTAAGGTAGGATACTTCTTTTAATCAGTTTGAGAAGAGCACTCTCTTTTGCCTGCCCCTGGTGGTGAAAGTCAACCAGGCAGAAACAAGGACTGTATAAACTCCTTTCCCATCTAGAATTGAGCTGCTGTCTCAGCACTGCCAGAGCTCATTCACGCCCAACGCTGTGAGCTCACTTCTTAATGACTACACATGGTAATCTCTCAATTTTATTTCCAGTTTTTCCATATTTCTGGGGAAAGATTGATTGCTAAAAAGAGAATGTAGTTTCAGCTAATGGATTTGGGGTTTTTACCTTCTGTAACCTTCATTGAGAATATAACTGAGTGGTTTCTATTTCAATATCATGGTCTATAAAAAAATGCTGCAGGTTACTCAAATGCAGGTATTTCCTTCTACAATGTACAGAATAACTAACTGTGAATTATGAACTTTCCACAAACCAAATTGTTAAAGCATGTTGGATTTGCAATGGTTCTAAGAATTCCATTACTCTTTATTGTCCAAAATTTAGATTTTAGTAGCATTGATGAATTTATGCACTACAGTATTTAAAAGAATAGCTTGTGTTCATTCTCTATGTGGATTTCAAAGGAATAATATGTAAAAAGGCTTGGGACAGAAGCAGGTTATGTTTAATAATAGAGAAATTTGTATGTTTATCTTTTTAATTTGTCATGCCAAGTTCATAGCACAATGTATTAGTTGTTTTTTCCCATTGTCATGACAAAACATACAATAAAATTCTGCTTAAGAGGCGAAGGGTGTGTTTGGGTCTCAATCTATCATGGAGGGTGTATGAACAGCAGTAGGAATGTGGCTGCAGCAGCAGAAACATGAAGCACCTCTTCTCAGAGGCCTGTTGGGAAGCAGAGAGAAATAAATGCTGGTACAGATCACTTTTTGCATGTTTCACTTTTATTAATTTTTAGACCTCAGGGGTACCTGAGAGATGGTAACCCCTACCTCCTAGTCAGGTCTATCTTTCTCAGTAAAATCTCTGTAGACAAACTCTGACAGTTACACTCAGATTTGTGTTTCCTCTGGTGATTCAAAATACAGTCAAGGTAACATTGAATGTTAGCCAACACATACTGTGTTGCTTAATACCCCCAAACAAATCATATTTCACACTTACAAGAATTTAGTATAGCTAATACTTCTAGGTATTCCGAGTAAGTAAAAGTATCCAATAAAGACAGAAGCTACCAGATTGAAAGTAATCTCCAGAAATTTCTACTGGGAATAAAGCTAAATGAATGTCTGCAAAATAGCATTCCAAGTGCTCTCACCCTGTAACCCTGGCAGTCTTCCACAATAATCCCCTCAGGTTTAGTACTTTCAAGCCCACAGAATTCATTCTTCTTTGAGATAAGTACACACAATGTGTGACTTTCCATCAGATGTAGTCATTTTAAACATCATTCCCATCATAGAAGGAAGGAATTCATAATTGTGTTTCTAATAGCAACAGCAGCCTCTCTCTGAGGTTGGCACTAATTTCTGGTTTATGTCCCCATTGTTACATGGTGGAGCATTCACTATGTGTTCTCCTGGGGGTACAGGAGTGTCAGAATACTCTCAAACCACCTGTCCTCATAGATAATGACACAACCATGCCCACGTGAACTTTGGCAGCATGGCAGCAACCTGTGCTTTCATATCACAGCTGTTTCACAATGAAACGAATTAATCTAAATAGTATTTGGCATGTAGAAAAACCTTTCTTGTAGGTGTGTTTGAAGACCTAGAGGACAGTATGCAAATTGAAAAACATAAAATTAAAGAAGTATATTCATAAAATTACCATATACTTCATTATACCTTGTTTTCTAATATAGACTCAATTTTTATCAATTTGAATCAAGTGAAATAAAACCTGCATCAATTAATAAAATACGCAAATTCATTTATTCATTTGTTGATATTCCTACATATGAATAAACCAGTTTATAAATATGTACTTATTTATCAATACACTGTATTCACCCACATCATCTTTAAGAATATTAGGAACATACTGAAGCATACTGTACCATGTGACAATCCACTGTAGTCCATTTCAGGTGCTCTCATTTAACACACTAGGAAAATGAGGAGAGAGCGTTTGGGAGTTGCATATTGTTTATTGTTTCACAATATACATCCACTTTACAAGAGACTGTACTGGCCACCGAACTAGAAGATTTTTCCTTGCTAAATCTCTTGCTTCCAAGTGCAATTCTAACTTAACTAACAGCCTTTTCATACCAAATTCCACACTTAAAAATAGGAGTAATTTGAAATCAGGAGTTCAATGTAAATATCTCTAAACCAGTCCTGGTAATTTCATTGCTCTGGTCAGGTGTTAATGGAGAGGCCATATTATAAACAATGGAAAGAAGGGAATTGTTCACAAATGTGTGCCTTGCTTTCATAAACACCAAAGTAAAAAGACTTCTCTTTTGCTCATATTTGTATTCTGATGACATGGTGTGAATTACAGTATCCTAGCAACCATAGGAAGAATGCCAAGAAAGTGGCTTGCATACCATATAGGGCATCATCACATATTATAACACCCAATCTCTGGATTTTAAGTGTTATGAGATAACAGTTATCTTCAGCATAATACCGGTTTTTCTTTCATTTGCTAGCCCTGAAAGTACATACAAGTAACACTATTCAGACTGAACAGGCTCTACTTGGGAATATATGTATGTATTAAAATATATATATATATGTAATAACAATTAATGAAAACAGACCATTAATTTGAAGGAGGGTATGGATGGGTTTATGCAAGAATTTGGAAGGAGGAAAAGAAGGGGGATGATGTAATTGTAATAAAAAAACAAATAAATGAAACCCCAAAATAATGAATATGCACATATGTATGTATGTGTATGTATGTAAGTATGTACTTATACAGGGGGTGGAGTCAAGACTTATCACTCTTTAGTAACTATTGCTTTTGCAGTGGACCAGAGTTTGGTTCCCAGTACCCTTTTCAGGCTCACAACTACCTCTGATTCCAGTTCCAGGGGATTCGGTACCCTCTTCCAGCCTCAGTGAACACCTGCACTCTTGTACAAAAATGTACACAAAAACATACACAAGTACACACAGTTGAAAATAAATGTTTAAAGATGACAGATTCAAGAAATGCACATGATATCTGGGTCCTTTTGTTGCAAATACTGTAATCTAGCCAGGTTTTGTAGTGCATGCGTTTAATCCCAGGACTCAGGAGCAGAGGTGGGAGGGTCTCTTTGATTTTAAGGCATGCTGTCTAGATAGAGAGTTCTATGACAGCCAGGACTACATAGAAATCTGTTTCATAAAACAAAACAAACAATACTCTAATATTTAATATAATACACGTCTGGCTTTTAAAGGAGTACTCATATCAGTTTATTAAAGATAGGTTCTAAGCCGGGTAGCAGTGGCACATGTCTTTAATCCCAGCACTCAGGTGGCAGAGCCAGGTGGATCTCTGTGAGTTCGAGGCCACCCTGGAGAAAGATCCAGGACAGGCACCAAAACTACACAGAGAAACTCTCTCTTGAAAAACCAAAAAAAAAAGGTTAGGTACTACTAAATTAGGAAGTAAAATATGTATATAACTACATAAATGCATGTGGATATAACTACCCTGCAAGTTCCCTGGATCAGGAGATAAAAGTCACATCTCTGGATGGTTCTCTTGATCATGAAACAAACTTTTATTCATAATTTTCTGACTCAATCTCATGAATGTAGTCTGGATACTGGTTGACACTTGAAGCATTCCAAGGACAGGAGAAAACTGGCAGGGTCAGCTTCATGCTGTGTCAGCAAGACATTGTGGAGGTCAGTATAGGCACTGTCTAGGAAGGCACTGGTACTTGATGTGGACCCCCTACATAGTTTCTTTAAGAGGAGTTTTCACATGCCAGCCAACTCTAGTCCCCCAAAGCAAGGAATTTCAGACAACAAAGTAAAGGGAAAGCTTTACTTCCTTTTAAAGCCTAGTCTAGAATTTTATCCAAGTTGCTTTTCGACACACTGCTAATTAGGAGTGATTTAATAAGCTCAGCTCACAATCATGAAGAAAAGGATCAAGCTACACCTTATATAGGTAAGTGTATCAAAGTGTCATACACAGTTTGTTTTGATTAAGTCCCTGCAATAGGGTCCTAATCAATAATTTTCTGAAGAAAGTTGATCACAGAATTTCTAAGTAACAATGTTTCTAAGAATTTCCTTAAGGCAACCATAACATAGAAAATAGCTCTCAATACATGTGTCAGAAAACTCATGAAAAGACAGAGTTCAATTTTTAAAAACATGCTTTAATTTCTTTGTAGGCTGTATTTATGAGACTGACTAATTTGTAAGCAGTGGTATTCATCTGATTGTGGAATCATAACTATTCAATTATGGAAAATGGGTGTTTAAAAGACTGTGACAAGAACTTTTCCAAACAGGGATCTCCAGTTGCATTTCAAAACCTGAAATGTGGTAATGACACAAAATTAGTAGGGTCAGCAATTTGGAATATGAAACTGTTACAATGATGAATGAAATAATTACAATTTTATAGGCAGAAATTTTCTGAGTTGTACTTTTCCTCTCTTACTGGGTTGGGGAAATGAAATACACTTTAGTAAAATACATTCTAATGAATCACCCCAATGTAGAACCCAAAGATTAAAATGTAGAATTTTATGATCAATGAACCAAAGCTTTTTTTTAAATTTCAAAATGTCATTTTATTCATGAAATAATGTAAATATTTGAGAATATTGACAAGAGTTTTAGTTATGAAACATGAATTCCAGGACACTTGCATCACTCATATATACCTTTATAGTATAGAAATATACACAGAGTATAAGACTCAGTCAGGATATAGGACCATGTAGGGGACACTAATATCTGCAATCAGAACAAGGTACAGTGTTTTACAAAGAGAAAGATGCCCAGCTCAGGGATACAAAAAACGTAAGATGCAGAGTTTCACATGCAGTATTAGTGAAGATGGAAAGCTAGAAAATCAAGTGTCAGAAATGAAGTGCCCTTAAACTGTATCTGTTTTCTTTATTCACTATTTGATTCCCAAAGAAGATTGAAATACACTATGCCTTGTGAGGCTCCATCACCAAGAGCTGTACATCTGGAGAATGATAATTTTCCACAAGAGTAATTTTATATCTGCAAGACACGGGGGATATAAGAAGAATAGTTGTTGCTGTTACAGTATCCTCAGGATTATAAACTGTAATATGTAGTCATGAACTTCTGCATTAATGTCATTTAACCTTTGGCAATATTAGTCTAGAGAGGATTTTGTGAAGGATGGTACATTAATTTTAAGAAGAGATGGGTCGTGATAATCCTGCCGTGATATTGAATGGCAGAGACTGAACTTCAGCATAGCTTCTAAGATAGTAGGAACTGTCTTTCTATAAGGCAAAGCCTACAGATAGAAGGACTGGTCTGGGAATTATATAGTTCCACATATCTTTTGAACATTGGGACATAGTGTTGCCATTTTAAATGGATTCTCTTTTTAAAAGCCCACATTTTTGGTTAAAGTCCATTGTAGTTTAATTTTGCATCTTTCTGTTTTTCTGTCAAACTAATACTTAAAAGTTATAGCATATATATTAAAAGAAACATTTGTTCAAAATTCTGACAATTTCCAAACTACATGGAAATAAACTTTGATCAAATAGATCAAAATTAAATTCAATTAAGATGTTAGCAAGAGTTTGCAGAAATTGCTGAAAGCATTAAAAGAAGTAATCATTTAGTGGGTTACTGGATGAAGGAATCATTCCTTCTGGAGAGATTGCTTTTCATTCTCCCAGGTTATCAAGGAAATCAGGTAGTCAGTCTGGAACTGCTGGACCCAGATCAAAGGAAAACCATTGCTGCTGTCTTATCTGAAGGCATTTTGAACCATTACATTGTCTGCAGTGAGGGAACAAGGACATAGCTCAGCAGTGTCATCCTCAACAGCCTAGGGAGATCCCCTAGAGTTTTAGGGACCCCAACTCAGGTCAAAGCAGTGTTCCAGCCCTTGACCTTGCAAATAATTCCATAACTAGCTTATGAAGCAACATCTGTGACTGTACTAAAGATATTATAATACAAGTTTAAACAGGAGAAGTAAGGTAAAGAGAGATATTCAGAAGAGATACATACTCAAGTAAAGTATGTGCCTCACCAAAGAAGAGTCAAGAAAGATATATTTGTGTACAATAGATATTTATCAATAGAAAGTGAGTAATTATCAATAATTACTTCATTAATTGTATATGGCACTAGGGCACTAGCTGTACATAACATGTTGATGAGTCTTTGATTTTGTCTCCTAAACCTGCTTAGAAACTTACTTTTTTTTCTCCTTCTTTTCTTCGACAAGAGATAAGTGAGACACTTCTGAAGGGGCCTTGGGTGGTATTATGATCTCACAAGGTAAAACTGGGCACATTAAATACCGCTGTAAATGATGTTTCTGGTGGAATTCCTAGAAAACTGCCCACAGCTAGGAGAGAAGAGGAACTTAAGCGGTCAGCAGTTGTGCTGGAATTCCTGCTTTGCTCCTGACGAAGGCTTCTGCTGTACTTCCGAGTGATTAGTTTATCTCTGTCTTCTCATGTTCCTCAAATATGCCCCACTTTTCTAACCCACTTCAATTTAACTCATTTGATTTCATTGATTACATAAATAAATTGCATACATTTCATCATTTTGCCATATTCCATTTCTTGATTTTTGTTCCAGGAGTGCTTCAACTACATCTGTCCAAAATTTAATTTTCTCTTCTAAAATGTATCCATTCTGATATGTTCTTGCTATATTCTGAAGATTCATATCTAGTTCACACACTCTATTCTTATATAAACATTCATAGATGATTCATAAGCTCCATGCAATAGCAATGAACGGTCTACTCCAAGAAATGATTAGATATTTATTACATCCTGTAGAATATGAGGCATATTCTTACAAAAGACACTTGGTTAAGCTTGTTGTTCTTCTACCATAGTGTACACATCTAGAAAATACCATTTTAGAACGAAATTGAGAAGCTGAATCTCTCCCAGTTACTTTTTCAGCTGCTGTGATAATATAATGAACAGTTCAATTTAAGGAAGACAGTGTTGATTTGGGCTGACAACTCAAAGTACAGTCCATCTCTTGGAGTAGTTAAAGCAGCCTCAGGTGAATGACTGTATTGTGTCTATAGTCAGGAAGCAGAGAGACATGAATGCTTGGACTCAGCTTTCTATTTGTATTGTAATCCAGAACTCAAGCCCAGGAAAAAGGTCTCACACATATAGAGTCTTCTACTCCCAGTTAACCTAATTAAAATAATCCTTCAAAGGCATGTCTAAGTGTCTGTCTCCTGAGAAATTACAGATTCTGTAAAGTTGTCAATTGTTAAGGTCAAACCTCCTGAGCACCCCTTGGGGGAGGGGTGAGAAAGTGCAGTGTCACTGACACAGACACCGGGAATTAGGTGAGAAGCAAGCAGCAGACTCATTTACTGAGGTTATGAGGCAAACCTATACATCCCCTCTTGATTTCCCATTAGCATCTGAAGATTCTCTTAGCTATGTGGTCTCTTTCTTATTGGCACCCAGTATTCTGATATTCATGCATCACCAATAACCAGGTAAAGCAGCAGACTCCAAGGTGGCTCAGCAAGTGTGTAGCTGGAGTTTTCTACAGTCCTGCTAGGCCCCTTGCAGTTCTGCAGCCCACTTAAAAATAATCACTCAGAAGCTCATATTAATTAAAATTGCTTGGCCATTAGCTCAGGCTAACTATTGGCTAGCTCTTACATCTTAAATTTACCCATTTCTATTAACTTATAAGTTGCCACATGGCTCATGGCTTACCTGTACTTTACACATTGCTTGTCATGGCGGCGGCTGGCAACGTCTCCCTGACTCAACCTCCCACTTCCCAGAATTCTCCTCTCTCCTTGTCTTGCCTATACTTCCTGCCTGGCTACTGGCCAATCAGCACTTTATTTATCAATCAACCATCCACAGCAGTCATGCCTATGCATACTACTTGAAATAGGGCAGCTGCAGTTTTATCAGGCTTGGTGGCTGTGCTCATCCTATAGACAGTGAGTTTTCACAGCCACATACATCAAATCTGTTGATTTCCTGATAACAAACTTTTCAATTTCAGAATAGTAAGAAAGGAACATTTGCAAAAACAAAAGAAAACAACAATAAACAAAACAAAAAGTTCACAAAACATATTGGGTCCCTTTGGGGTTATAACTACTTTTGGGCTTAAGGCTGGTCCTGGGGGGTAATTTGGAATTTTTAGCTTTGATTTTCCGCTTTTTTTTTTTTTGAGAAAGAGGGGGTGGGTGGGAAGCATGAGCTTTAGGTGGATAAAGGGCTGTTTTGAGGGGAAATAATAAGACCAAAATATATTATATGAAAAATATAATGTCCTGGATGTTGGAAGGGAGCTTACAACCACACTTTACTAACTCAGCATAAGAGTTAACTACATAATACATATTTTCCCATATACTCAAAGATATCTGTAGTCTCTGCCTCTCATCAAGAAAACTTCTCTTTGCCACAGATAGAGAACATCACAAAAAATCACAACCAACCAAAATGTAGAATTGTGGATCCCAGTTATTCCTAAAGGATATGTCTACAACACAACTCTCTATATAAGACTCAGAGATCATTGAGGAATAGGAAGTGAAAATTTGTAATACTTGAGGATCAGTGAGTTTAATGTAAGATTATATGTCCTAGGAATGGTGGAAACTACACACATAAAGTCCTACCACATGACTGCCTAAACACGAGCTTGAGTAAGAATAACACTAGACATGCCTCATAGTTTTGTCTGAAAGGTTTGGTATACTTGCTTAATAGTACAGACCATAATTAAATGCATCTGTTAGTGACACATAAAATTGAGTTTATAATATAACTACTGGATACTATAAAATATTGTGGAATACATCATAAATAGTAACATGTTTCGAGTGTATGATTCATGTCATGCTGCATGTAAAACTGTATTATAGAGTTTACACTACAGATCTTAATAGTATTACTTCTATGAAATGGCCAATGATATCTTTCAATGTATTCTAAATGGGTCTCAGTGTCAGGTAACTAACCTAGTAACTGCTGGAGTGTTCTAAGAGCTCATGCTTGCTGATAACAGGGGCCGAACTGTAAGCCTCTTTACCTATTCATAAATATAATTAGTTGAGTTTATAGTTTTGAAGGAAAGTAAAGGAGAATGCTGAAGAAGAAAAGTAGTATTTTTTTTAACATGGTAGTCTCAGCTGGTCTTAATTCTTTTTCATGCTTTGTTAAGCTTATTCACTGAAAAACCAAGGCAAGCTCTGCTTCTTTTATATCTTGTCCTACAGAGCACTGACATATGGGAGGTTCCACCAGACAGTCTTCCTTAGCTCTTCAGATATTTGGGGGTTTTGAAACCTTAGTTCAGAATATAGTATCTGCCCATTAAAACACGGGCAATGAAGCTGTTTTTTATTAACCAAATACATCAAAGATTGTGAGAAAGATGTCACATTATTATTTTTGTCTTAGGAGATTTGAATTATACTAGCCTTCACCATACAAGGATGGCTCATTTCTAAGGTATGATATTCTGGACAGTCCATGGAGTGAATCCACAACAAAGTAAGTTAGCAAAGTTGTGACTTTTATTTATAGCTGGTATTATAGACAAAAATATATGTCAGTGTAGAAAATAATCAGATAAAATTAAAAGCAGTTTGCATTCACGATGATTACTGGAGATATAGCTGTGTACACAGGCCTCCTGCATAAGCTGATTTAAATTGCCCCAAAGCAAAACTGTTTACACTGCACATAACTGCATTCTGCTACAAATATTACTAGACTTTTCACCTAAGTAAAATCCTCACATTTCATTTTATGAATAAATATAAATGTTTAATTTTTCAATGACTCAGTTTTATAAACTGTTATGAAATTCCTATTAGTCTTAACCATATAAAATATTAGTTATTGAATGTTGTTGCCTGAGCTTTTAGTCAAACGAGATGTTTAAAAGAATTGCTTTCAAATGCACTAAATATCTAGAAAAGGTGTTCAGTGATATGTAAGGCTCATTATTTAATTAATCCAAAAGAAGTTGGACAAATAAAATTATGACTGTGAAACATTTATATTTGTTCAATAACCTGGGTTCTACAATTGTTTTATTATTTATTGTGCAATTGTATAATACTAAAATCCTTATAGCAATTAATACATTAACTTGAATTTTATTTTCAGACTTTTAATTTAATTTATAGGGTTCACAGTAAAACTGAGTAAATGTAAAATTGAACACAAATAAATAAACAGGAAAACTATTTGTCCCTAAGATTATGTTACAGTTTTCCTTATTTTTGTGTATTAGAAAAGCATAGATTCAGGTTATGATGGTGTATATAGACTTGTTTTATCATGCTATATTTGACAAATAATTGGAAACTTCTAATAAAATTATAGCAAAAAAGGTATTTTTTCTATTCTAATTTTTCCTTTTAGTCTTTAGCAGGACAAAATTTTCTGCTTTGAACATAACTGTGAACAAAAGTGATTGAGACTGAACTATATAGAGACAGAAAAATCTAAACATAGATCCTTAGAATAAATATGGTTGCTTTGATTCATGATAGTCACTGTACTTTAGGAAGAAGGTAAACTGAGTTATATTGCAGCAATTTATGTTGAAATCAAGGTCTGGAGGACAGCTCAAGGAATAAACCATGGCAGTGTGAGATCCAGCATTACAATCACAGCACTCACCCACACAACATGAGGGTTGGTTTGGTGTTCTAACTGCAATTCCATTATTCAGGAGGAAGAGATGGAAGATTGCTGTGGTAAACTGGCTAGCTAGAGTGCTTAAATGAGAGTGCTCTGGGGTCCATGAGAAATCCTATATCAGTAAATACAGTGGAGAGTGATTGACATCAATGTCTAGCCTTCAAACATATGTGCCCCCACATGCAAACATGCATACACACCACACACATGTACACACACAAATGTGCCTAATAAACTATGTTTAATAAAATCTCAAAGCCAAATTTGACTTTGCCATATATGTTCCTATAAATAAGTGCTTCATAGGAAGTATGGATTTTTTATTTTAAATATTTCACTGAGGTGCACATTTGAAACTTGACCCAGTGGCATTAATATTAACAATGAACAAATTGTTGTCATCCTCCCTGTTCTAATGTTTCTTGAATAAGAATTGTAATATATTTGTTGAAGTATCAGCCTTTGGCCAACTAACTACATTAATCAAAGACTAGAAAAATCTTTATATGGAATTTTTCACACTTGAGTAATCTCTAATATGCACAGTGGAAGTCAAGAAAATAATAATCAATATAATGAAGTCTAAGAGTGGTCATTGCTAATGGATCATTGGTTTAAGTGAGACATATCTAACTAAGGAGATTTAAAAAGTATGAGCCATGTAAGTATAACAGATTATAAAAATTAATATTAATATTGCCAAAGATTAAAAGCCCATTAGTAAGAAAAAGTAAAAAAAAAAAAAATGAGTATAACATTAATGGAAAGAAATCAAAGGACAACATGATTACATGGGCTTTAAACAGGAAGTCATTGAAAGAAAACAATGAGAATATGCAGAGTTAGTAGTAGAAAGGGACATTGTTACTCCTCCTCCTCAAACAAGGAATAAGGAAACTGAGAAAAGAAATGGTTTTCTTATCCAGAGCTAGGTTATAAATAGGTTTGTAAAACAAAGGCCATCTCAAGGAAAAATGGAAGACTTGATGATTTATGTAATATAAGAAAAAAGAGGAGGCATTCTGCTTGGCCAGAAAACTACATATATCTGGAATTTGAAATTTAAGAATTATGTACTTCAGTGAGAATAAAGAAAAGAATTCTCTGTTTAGCTCTGTAGTTCAATTTTAATTGAATTTTTTGGTATTTTGATGTCTAGTTTCTTGAGTTCTTTATATATTTTGGAGATCAGCCTTCTGTTAGATGTGGAGGTGGTGAAGATCTTCCATTGTACAGTTTTGGCTTCTTTGTGAAGAATCAGGTGTTCATAGGTGTGTGGGTTAATGTCAGGGACTTCAATTCAATTCCATTGGTCCACATGTCACTTTTTATGCCAATACCAAGCTGTTTTTATTACTATAGCTCCGTAGTAGAGCTTATGGGATAGTGATGCCTCCAGAGGTTACTTTATTGTGCAGGATTGTTTTGGCTATCCTGTTTTTTTGTTTGTTTGTTTTGTTTTCCATATGAAGTTGAGTGCTGTTCTTTCAAGGTCTGTGAAGAATTGTGTTGGGATTTTGATGGGGATTACACTGAATCTGTAAATTACTTTTGGTAAGACTGCCATTTGTACTATGTTGACCCTACCTATCCATGAGCATGGGAGACCTTCGGGGAAATGCAAATCAAAATGACTCTAAGATACTGTCTTATACCTGTCAAAATGACTAAGACCACAAACACTGTTGACGGCTTATATTGGAGAGAATGTGGAGCAAAAGGAAGACTCTTCCGTTGTTGATGGGAGTGCAAACTTGTACAGCTACTTTGGATATCAGCATGGAAGTTTCTCAGAAAATTGAGAATCAATCTACCTTAAGACCCAATGATACCACTCTTTGGCATATACCCACAGAATGCTCAATCATATCAAAAAGGACACTTGCTCAACTATGTTCATTGCAGCATTTTTTATGATAGCCAGAACCTGGAAAAACCTAGTTTCCTGGTGACAGAGGCAAAGGATTACCTTGTCTGTCCCTTGTTGATCTACACTCATTAGTCCACTGTTTACCTTTACCACACCTTCTGCATAATCCAGAAGGGAGGGTGTTCTGTTGCCATTATTTCTTGAATAAATATTATTTCTAGAAACACCCTGCTTACAGTCCCTTTTTGGTGACCTTGTTTACAACAATTAAAGCATCTGACATTATTATTTTTCCTCAAAGATTTTGATATCACCTCTCTGATTCATATATCATCATGGTCAATTAACGTTGTTTACCACAATTAAAGCATCTGACATTATTATTTTTCCTCAAAGATTTTGATGTCACCTTTCCTATTCACATATCATCATGGTCACAATTAATATTGAGTCCCTGATCCAATCCTCCAGGGGTCCTGATCTGGCCCTAACAGCCTGATTATTCTCTTGCATGCTAAATTCTTGTTCTCAAAAGCCAAAGATTCAATTATTATCTGTATAGCTTTTGAATTAGGTACATTGTGTTTACTGCTGAATATAGCCTTTGTAAGAAATCCATGAAGGATTCTTTGGGGCCTTGTATAACTTTTGTAAATGATTCAATTTTCTTCCCTCCTTCCTCAATTCTGCCCCATGCATTCATGGTTGCCATGAGGCATAGAATTAAGGTTTGGTTATCATATAAACATTGTCTTTGTATATCATCATAATTGCCTTCTCCAAGAAGCTGATCCTGGGAAATTTCTACACCTCCAACCCTACATTCTATTGTTTTAGCCTCTTCTTTCCACCATGTCCTCTACTGTAATTGTTGTCCAGCCTCTAGCACCACTTTAACTAATTATTTCCAGTCCTGAGGGATAATTCTATTACAAGTTGACCATGAGTTTTATATCTGCTTTACAAATGGAGAATGCATGCCATATGATACTATAGCTTCTTTAAATCTCCTTAAATCTAACATTTCCACTGGAGTCCAGTTAGTTTGTACATACACTTGATCATTTGGCAGTTCCTATAAGGTTAACAGGTAGATCAATGTCTTCTGTCTGGTAACCTGAGGCTGTTTTTCTGCAACCATATAATTCAATCCTGAGATGATTTCACCTTTAAATTCTTCTGTCTGGGTCTGAATTTCTCTATAATTCATTTTAAGAGGTTGTTCTAAAGCTTTTATCTTGGCACTCAAATTGACCAACATTTTTAATGCTAAAATAAAAACAATCAAACAAATAATATTCGTAATTGATGTTACATACATCTCATCAACATTAATTAGCCTCTCCTTTAATTGTTCCATTTTTCAGTCTGCCTAATGTATTATCAAACAAAGACCAAATTCCTGCCATTGTAAAAATGTTCCCCTTCTTTTAATGTCAGAAAAACTTCTCCTTTAACTAATTTCTCCCCTTAAGATATCTTTATTGACTTACCAATAAAGTCTTTCAACTGTGTAGAACAGTAGAAGTCAGAAGGAATTTCCAAGCAGTTACCTAGTATGGTAGCACTCTGAGATGGGAATCCAGAGAGAACCTACCAGATACCAGGAGAGAAAAAAAGCCAAAGAGATCTGACTTTGTGCAGCTCCAGCCTGAGCTGTGGGGCCTATAAGGCCATAAGCTGCTTTTTAGTGAGTTCTTGCTACATTGGGTACCAGTTGTAGACACATTTCTAAGTGGTCTTATTAAATAAAAACACAGAGCCAGATATAGGCTTGAAAACCTTTGAGATCAGGGGAATAGGGAAAGCCACAGCTGACCTCACCTCTCACCAACTCCTCAGCTTCCAAATACGAGTGACTTCCTTTCTTCACATGTCTATATGCCTTGCTGTTCTGCCATCTGATTTGCTCTCTCTGTGCAGCTACATCACTTCCTTTTCTGCCCAGCTCTGTCTATACAGACCTACAGACCTCCAAAGTTAACTAGTATTGAAATTTAAGGTATGTGCCAACATGCCTGGCTCTGTTCCCAGTGTGCCCTTGAAATCACATAGATCCAGACAGATCCCTGCCTCCTACATGATAGGATTAAAGACATGTGCTACTATCTGACTTCTATACATTGTTTGGCTTTTTCCTCTGATCTCTGGGCAAATTTTATTGGGAGACACAGTATATTGGGGTACACAAGCTGGCTTTTTGGAGCCCACTACCTAAGGTGAGACTAATTTTTTTACTCCAAACCTCCACATCTTTCATCTGCCCACCACCAGCCCTGCTCCTTTGAGTGTTGCTCCATGTATGCCAGATACCTTGGTCTCCTGGCTGGAGATAGCTAGGCTGGCCACCTCCTGGGTGCTCTGAAGGGAACCTTGGGGTCCCCCTTATTTTCATTCATTCACCCCGCTAGTTGGCCACCACTGAGCCTCTCTCTCTCTCAGTGTTGTAGTTTTTTTCTTTTCTCTTCTTTTCTTTTCTTGGAATTGTCAGTTATAAAATGCCGAAGGCCCATGATAGTAACTTTGAACTGGAAATTAAAACAATGCTGAGACTATAGAAACATTTAAATGCCTTAATTTTCCATGAACTGTCTTATTCATAGTCTCTAATTATGAAAACTAAAACATGTATTATATCATTTTCACATAACCTTTCAACTGTAACTGATACATTTTATATTAAAATGTGCGTAAGTGATATACCCATAGTCAGTAATGGGAAATTTAAAAAGTGACAAAAATTGTATGCTGGTTACTTTAAATATCACTTTCTGATTGAAAAGGATTAGAGTGAGAATTACAAAAAATGAGACAAATTAAAATTAAAAATATCACTGACACGGATTTCAACATTTTTATCACTTTACACCCTTAGTAATTAATGCCTGGCTAGCCAAAGATAGTCCCCTACAATATTATGCTATATCAGTCCCATCAATTACCAAATTTAGGTGCCAAAATTAAGCTGAGATGGTGCAAGTGTACTTTGTTAAGTAGATGATATTTATTTGCACTGGCAGATTTAACACATGAATTTCTAATCAGGTGATAATCAAGCTGTGCTTAAGGAGAGAATTCTGCTTGCTCTTCAGAATATGTTTTTGTTAAACTCATTGCTGAACTTAATTTAACTTGCAGAATTCTAATACATCAGGGTACTTCAACAGCAAATATTCTAAGAGAAAATTAAAGCCAAGGAGTAAATAGAAAATTTGTAATACCTAAGTTCCTGAAAAATCAATCAAACAAACAACAAGCAAACAAAAACAAAAAAGAAAAGGAAAACAGGTAAGATTATGAATGAATAAAATCAAATAATAGATATCATTTAAATTGGTCAAATTATGTACTTTATTATATTGACATATTGTACAAAGAATGGATACTGAAAATAATCAAACAAAAGTAAAAAAATTATTCTAAAATAAATTACTGTGGATACTGTATTTAAGCTTTGGGCCAACCAGTAACATTGCCCCAGAAATTCTATTTTTCCCAGGACAATATTGTTTGTACTGTGTTACTGGATTCTGTTGAATCAATACCTGCCTGCCATACTGATGACATCAGAAGCAACCTGATATGCCAGAATCTGTTCTGAGTTCTTAGATCATGGAGAAAACTGGAAAATTCACTTAGATAACTGATTTTAAAGCCTTGCTATCTTCTAACCCATGTATCAGACACAATACTTATCCATCAGAGAATAGTTTTGTTTGCATCTTGCCAAGTTCGTATACTTAAATTTTAGTTTGAAATGGTTTTGTATTTTTTTAAGGTTTATCTCATGTGTCATGCATTTGTATCTTCCATAATTTACAAGTACTTTGAGATTTTGATAAGCCCTTTCTGTTGTTGATTTCCTATCACTTCCACTCTGTCCTATCAGCACATATTATGTGATGCCCCTTCTTTCACATTTGTTAAGGAACATTTCTTGGCTAGAATGAGACCTTTCCTGTGGAATGGTCCACTACCAGAGGTTCTTACCCTGTGGATCACGACCCTTTGTATGTGGGGTGCCAAGTGACCCTTTCACTGGCACCACCTGAGACCAAACAGAAAACAAAAATATTTAGATTATGGTTCATAATAGTAGCAAAATTACAGTTATGAAGTAGCAACAAAAATAATTTTATGATTGGGGGTCATCACAACATAAGGAATTGTATTAAAAGGGGCAACATTAGGAAAGTTGGGAACCTCTGCACTAGATGTTCAAATGAATGTGTGTTTGTTGTTGAGAATAATAATATTCTATCATATCAGCTCTACCACACTTATTGATGTTGCTATTAAGAGCATCATTGAACTTTGATTTTTTTTCTTCTCAGTTGCTAATGGGGTGTGTTTGAGTATTCAGTTTTTATTTTATATTTATCTATATGCTTATTATATTTTTATTTTGACATGTGTATTTGATACTTTATTACTAAGGCTATATGTATTTAGGACTGCAATGTCTTTGTGGTGTTGTGGGAATTCGATCTGTTTAGCCAAAGATATTGGGATGAGGAGGCCTATTTGGCATGGTCTTCTCTGGGTATGCAACAGGGTAAGAACTGAGGAGGAGGGTTGTACACTCTCTTGGATGTGGAAGGTTTTCTTACACACTAGGTTACCTGGTCACGAGCTTTCCCAGTACTGATTCTATTACTATATGTAGGTCTCAAAGCAACTGAATTATCTCTTATGGAGCTATTCTAGTTTTCTTTTGATAAATTTAGCAGGTTCTCTCTCCTCCAGTCTGGGAGAATGTTTCTTAGAATTTCTCTGAGAGGATTAGGCCATTGTACTAGACAAAGACTTGGGACTTTTTTACAGTGAGTAGAGGTTTTCTGGAAATGTTACTGAGTGATGGCAGTGGATTTCCTGGAGGAAATGCTTGATTCCCACACAGACACAGTCATGGCTATGTTGTATCTAGAAGTTTCTTCACTCACTTTCTATTTCCTATGTTTTCCTACCCTCACAACTTGTCGTTGATTTTCATTTCTTCTACCCAGGTGGACCAGAGCTTCTCTACCATGAAAGTATTGCTTTAAATCTCTGGATGTTTCTCTGTCTTCCCATTATTTGTGGTTTAATATTGTTATGCAAATACAGTTCCATTGATGGTCCAAAATAATTCTGTTCTTTTGTTTGTCCACATTTTTCTCAATGTAAGAAATGGAAAGACAGTTTTCATATTCAACCTTTTGAAACTGAAAGCAAATGTCTTAGTAGTGGCTGTTTAACTTGAGACTTCAATGGCAAAGCCATGTCAGCTCCATGACAGTACAAAAAACAACAACACAAACAAATAAAAAAACAGTGATGTACACAAAGCATCCCCAGAGCTTCTGGGAAGATGGTCTTAGCATTCAAATCCAGTATAGCTGACATGTCATTTGTGAGTGAGATAGATTCAGAGAATAAAGCACATAGCATGGGCATGAGACAATAATGACTAATCCATGTCATGGAATGATAAAGGGTTGTTGGCTTTATATACCAGAAATTTTATATACATATATTAAAACTCAAAGTTTTACTAATTATAATATCACCAAGTTTTCAGAGTCTGGATAATTTATGTGATTACAATTGTTTGTAGTAATAGTAGAAGAGGAAGATTATTTAGAGTCAAATGAGTAATGTGATTAAGAGTAAGTTGAAGTATAGTTCTATTAATGAAGAAGAGATAGAATGTGAATTACGTTAGAGACAGTATCAGGACTTTTCAACATCATTGATTGGAATAACAGTGAGGAGTTCTTATTACCTTGGAGACTTTTGTCTTTAGTAGGTTTTCTAATTCTGTAATAATATATTATGACCAAGGAAACTTAAATGTAAACACACACATAATTTATTTCTTAAAAACTTTTAATACAACATATTCTGGTTATATTTCTCTTTCCTCCAGATACGCAAGCTCCTCCCTACTTCCACTCCCATTCGAATCCACACCCCTTCTCTCTCTCATTAGGATACAATCAGGCATTTAATATAATAATAATAAAATAAATTTAGACAAAATTCAAACAAACAAATCACAATGGGACAAAACAAACAAACCAACAGTAAAACAGAGCCAAAGAAAAAGCTCAATAAATACACATAGACACAGAGATATATACATTCACACACACGCATACAGAAATCCCTTAAAAACACAAAACAGGAAACCATAGTATATACACAAATGACTTGTGTGATAAAAGATAGAAAAAGAAGAAACAGGGCGGGGGATCTCTCATACATTTTGAGACAAAGAACCTCCAAAATGCCATTGAATTTGTTTTGCAATGGTCATCCATCACTGAGCATGGGACCAGGGTAGTAGGACACCTTTCCTCCTATTGTGTTACCCTGTCTAACCTCGGCATGAGAGCTTATGCCTTGTCTTATTTTATCTTGTTTTGTTGTGTTTTATTGTTGCCTATTGGAGTCCTGCTCTTTTCTGAAGGGAAACAGAGGAGAAGTTGATCTGGGGGAGAGGAGGTTTAGGAGGAGCTAGGAGGAGTGGAGGGAGGGGAAACTGTGATTGGGATTTATTGTATGAGAGAATGCATTTTCTTTTTCAAGACAGGGTTTCTCTGTGTAGCTTTGCGCCTGTTCCTGGCAAGAGAATCCATTTTTTTTATTTAAAAAAAGAATTATTTGGCCGGGCGGTGGTGGCACACACCTTTAATCCCAGCACTCGGGAGGCAGAGGCAGGCGGATGTTTGTGAGTTCGAGGCCAGCCTGGGCTACCAAGTGAGTTCCAGGAAAGGCACAAAGCTACACAGAGAAACCCTGTCTTGAAAAACAAAAACAAAAAAAAAATTATTTGTATATCAAGTAAGATCCCCTTAGAGTACACTAATGTTTTAATTTACTGGTGGTTGTTAATTGGAAAGAGCTTCTTTGTTAGGGATGTGAGCGAGCACTCTCCCCCTTCTAGCCCTGCGACTCTAGCATTCCCAGACCTGTGCAGGCCCTGTGAATGCTGCCACAGTCTATAAGTTTATATGGTCATAGGCCCTGTTGTATTTAGAAGGCCCTGTTTCCTTGGGGTCCTCCATCTGCTCTGGTTCTTGCAATATTTCTGCCCCCTCTTTTGCAGGGATCCCTGAGCGTTTAGGGAAAGGATGTCATGGATACATCCCATTTAGAATTGAGAGTTCCTAGTCTCTTACTCTTTGTACATTTTCCAGCTGGGGAGTCTATATTTACTCTTTTCATCTACTGTAGGAGGAAGCGTCTGTAATGATGGATGATCAAGACACTGATCTATGAATATGGCAGAATTTTGTTTGGAGCAATTTATTGCCACATTTCTTTAGTAAAACAGTAGTATTTAAGGAGTTGTATGGAAACCTAATAAAATAGAATTATCCTAAAATTTGTACATATTTGATGGTGATATAAATGGTATTGCCAAATAATGGGACAGATGGAACCCCAACTGAATGTTTATCATCACCAATGAAGTCTCTATGCCAGGAACTGGTTATATCTAAATAAGTTCTTGGCCAAACAGGCCCTATGGGAATCCCAAAACAACCCAAACTATTGCCAAACAAATTGGTTACTCTCCATATACTGAGGGTTAGGCCTTATTCCTAAAGACAAAACAATCAGTGAAAATATGCACATGTAAAATCCCAGGAACTTTCTCCCTTACTACAAGACAATAATCAATGATTGCACATGACGAATTACTCAGTGTCAGATAATTATATATTATAGTTTATTATCTGACTAAAGGAATTAACATGGAAAAGATCTTCATGCTGATGATATTTGTATTAAAACCAAAGTTTGCATTGCAGATATTTATTAATAACATTTTATTATATCCTTAATATAACTACTTGAAAGTTATATTAGGTGTATTATCTAATACAAATTAATCCTATTTTCAAGATGAGTCTGATTATTTTACAATCTTTAAATTGGACAATAGCTTAAATGTAGAATAATCTAAGACACAAAGAATGTTTTAAGAAATTAAACTGTTCAGAATTAAATAAATTCACATATATGACACTGAGTCATCAGATAAACATGCATTACCTGTAAGGCATTTTTTTAAAAAGAGTATCTTTTCTATCAATGGGATGAGGGGAATCTTAGACACTGTGTACCACGTTATCTCTCAGACAACAATTCTCAACTGCTAAAAGATTGATTGATGATCTGAGCTATCATCTAAAAAAGACTTTCTTAGAATATATTCCATTGATTTCTATCCTCCACCACACTTGTAGGCACGGCTAACTCCTTCATGCTTCTCAGTTATTACAACCAAAAGGACAGATGCTGTTCTCCTCTAAGTGAGCATTTGCCATGATCAATGAAATAATTATCACTTGAACATCTAATGTGAATATTAGTTTTAAAATATTTAAGACCACTGTGCAAGAGAGACAGTGAATTACAGGAAGGGTTCTTTTGAGTGTAAGTGCCTTGTCTGTGAGAGTTATTGACTTACTGTCAACAAAAATAAATTCATGTTGATAGCACCTAAAATGCATATTGACATCCTAAGATAAAACATTTCAAGTAGAGACTTGAAATTGACACAGAGCACAAAAATTACATATTGTGATCTGTGTGCACCAATTTAAAAATACAATCTTTTCAAAAAGTACTTTCCTATTCATCAATTCTCTAGTCCGTTCTGTAAATTTTATAAACATTTAATTTCTTATATTGTAGATTTAATATAGCAATGTGAGTTTTCTTTGGTTTGGATATAAGATGTGTTTGCAGATAGACACATGTAAAAATAATATGTATATAAAATATTAATTAACACAATTATATATAAATATAAGCATTTTCTGAGTCTTAAATCTTATTTCAGTGGTATGTGTTTATCCTTAGGCCAAAATTACATTGTTGAAATCCTACGGAGTTTTCTTAACAAAAAAATTTACAGAATTAACATATTCTTTATATATATGCATATAGATAGATTGATAGATAGATAGATGATAGATAGATAGACAGACAGACAGATAGATAGATAGATAGACAGATATTTAGTATAAGCAAGTAATGTTAAAAACATTAATGTATATGAATGTATTATTCTTTTTAAAACTCCTGGAGTTAACTGACTTTTCTTTAAAACAACTAAGTTGATATATGCATGTTCTTTTGTAAAATGAATTATAATTTCTCATTATTCATATGTCACCCAAAAAAGTATTCTATAGAATTTCGCAGATAGAACAATGCCATAAATTCATAAAAAGACATGCAAGGTGAGCAACTTAGGAAAATTAGTTCAAATTAATTATAATTGATGACTGAAATAACATAATGTCTCAACTCTACCCAAATCTCTATAGTCAAAAAAAAATTTGAAACATTATATTGATGCATATATTATTCTTCTGGTTTTTCCTATGTTTCTTAAAATATGTAGGTATTTCTTTCAATAAATTGAAAGTTGAAGAAGTTTAAGATATTTCAAAAATATTGAAGAATATTTTTTGTAATTCATAAATACATTTCATTCAGTTAGTGCTTATTATTCACAGTGGGTATTGCTGGAATGAACATACTATCACAGCATGTCCCGTGGGTTCATATATTGCTAACTACTCAAGTGACCTTCTGGATCACAAAGGCAAAATGTCACATTAAAGCTTGCATTACATTTGATGTGCTTGCCTAGCTTATAAGTGCACGATGTAGAAAATGTTTACCAATGTCCTGCATAAAGGCTAATTTTCAGTGCTATATTAAAGGCAATTCTATGACATGTTTACAAAGTAAACCAATAGAATCATTAATAAAAATCTTCAAGATATAAGATCAAGTCTACAGAAAAAAAGTCAGATCAACCCATTTGCAAACACCTTGCTTCTCAAAAGAATAGATTCTCAGAACTCATATCTCAGGGCATCTAAAAAAAGAGTAATATAGCTAAGAAAATAATTTATTATTGTGCAGAACCAGATAAAATGATTACTTTGCATCTATGAGAAAATACAGTGAAATCTGTATGGGAACAGAGACTATGACTTGCTGGATAACTTTAGTTGGCAGTCATACTTTAGGCATGGTGCCATTTCGAGTGCTACAGACAGCTAATATGAGCTATTTTACTAAAAGAACAAAAGATGTCTTCTTCAGTTGGATGAATTTGCTATTTCCTTCCCAGTGTAAGGTGGTGACTAAATATATTCACCCATTACAAGTCAGAACAGAAAATACTTCATAGGAATTTTTATTTCAATGCCTCTGTGAAGGATGGGGCTTGTGAGGTAGATGAGAAATTTTAGTCATCATGACATTGAAAAAGAGACAATATCTCCCAGTGGGATTCCAGGTCGTGATGCCTCTGATTTTAAAGCAAGTCATTTTAAAGTTAAAGACTTCATCAGAACCTTTGAAATCCAAAACTTCAATTTGATGTCTCTCACCACATGATTAACCAGGAAAGTTCCTGAAGAGGAAATTTTTTCACTCAAATGATTGAAGTCGAAAAAGACTATTACAAAATTTACCCCAAATATATACACTTTTTGTTACATATGCTAGTAACAAATATAAAGTAGGATTATTTTTTCACCCCTTCTTCTCTCTCCATCTCTTTCTCTCTGTTTATGTTTCTGTCATCTATCTATCTCAATATCTCAAATATGTTCATTGTCTCTAGCAACGAGGGAAATGTAAATCAAAACAACTTTGACATTTCATCATACACCAGTCAGAATGTTTTGTTCAACAAAACAACTAACAATAAATCTGTCTCTTTATTAGAACCATTTCAATTATTCCTATGAAATAAAATCACATCCTTCCACTGGACTCTAAAATACACAAAAGGGTAAATTGAGGAAAAGCAAAACAAAGTAGAGTAATTAATGTTTAATGTGTTAGAAAAAGTAATTTCTAGACCTAAATTTTATATTGTAAAGAGATAATAGAGTGAGTTGAAATAATTGTTGGCACTGTATAGGTTTGTGTGATATTTTAAAAAATAATAATAACATAGAGACTCATGTTCTTATCTGAGCATTATTAAAATGCAAGCCCAACAATAATAGCACCTGCCAGAAAAGATCGGAATATACCATCTTGGACTCTCTTAGCTGATATTCTATTGTTGTGAAGAAACACCATTACAGTGGCAACTCCTATAAAGAAAAACAATTAATTGGAGCTGGCTATGGTTAAAAGGATCAATTATCATCATGGCAGAAAGCACAGCATCATGCAGGTAAATATGGTGTTGGAGAGGTAGCTGGGAGTTCTACAGCTGCATTATCAAGAAGCAGGAAAAGGTAGAGGCTGAGCCTGACTGGAACACTTGAAACCCCAAAGATCATCCCAAATGACACTCTCCATCCCACAAGTTCACACCACTCCAATAGGAAGCACACATCTACTAGTAGTGGTACTACTCCCTGAAGACTAAGCATTCCAAATATATGAGCCTATGGGGGGAATTCATATTCACACAAACACATTCCACACCCTGGCACCCATAGTCTGTAGCCATGTCATAATACAACAATGCATTAGTCTAACTTCAAGAGTCTTCATAGTCTATCATGGTCTCAACAATGTTTAAATGTTCAAAGTCCCAAATCTCTTTGGAAACTCTTGACAATCTCTTAACTATAATACCTTGTAAAATCAAAAGAAAAAAAAAACAGATCACATACTTAAAACATAAAATGAAACAGAATATACATTACCATTGTAAATGAGAGGAAAGGGATCAATACTGCACCAATGCAAGACCAAACCAGCTGGGCAAACTCCAAATTCTGCACCTCTATGCTTGATATCAAAGCATGCTTCAGGTCTCCAACCCCTTTCAGATTTGTTTACTACCACACACAACTTTCTCTTGGGCTGTTACCAAAGCCAGTGTGCAACAATCCTCAAAAGGTATCCCATGACTCTGGAATCTCCAACATCTTGGGGTCTCCAACACAATTCAGGCTTCCCTTTCACAGTTTTACACAAAAGACTCCTCTTGGCCCCCATGCAGGGACATCCCCAAAACACAACTGTCCTAAAAAGATTTCACAACCTCAGTGGCAGATTTCACAATCCCATTTTATTTCCTTGACTCTGAAGCCAGAACCACTTGGCTGAAGACTCCAAGTTCTGCTAGGGTTTTCCAGTCATTATTATTTGCAGTTGTGGTGGCACAGAGTAAAATGCATGTTGTGTATTCAGAACCACAGTAGTCAGGTAGAGCAACATGGGTAACACTTTCAAAAGCAGCTCAGATTCATTATGGTTTTGAGTTTCAATCAACCTTTAGTTGTAGTGTATTCAGAAACATGTTCAGTTACCAAATATTTTGCAAGCCAACATTTAACCACATGGCATTTCACCCACAATTTGTGAAGCTGGGACTTAAAGTGCTTCTCCTTGTTAGAGGTATTGCTCCAAAAAAGAAAAGAGGAAGTAAGAGAACTATACATTCAGTTTTTAGTTTACTATCAATCCCTTTAATTAGCTTTCTTACAAAAATTTTTTTAGAGTAATAATCTTTCCAATGGAGTTTCTTACAACAGGGTCCTTTTAGATCTCCAGTGCACCTGTGTGAATAAAATAAGGTGTATTATGAACAGGACAATCAGAGAAACAATAGAACAGATGCTCACCAACATCTCATTACTATAGGATATGTGATAGTCATGTAACAGTTTGTTGGATGTAGGAACCTACCTTGAGGATGCTCTGTCTAGATAGCATGACATATAAACTTGACCTACATGGGGGGGACTAATTAATATCAAATTTCATTAGTACATATGAACTATTTTAATAGTTTCCAGTATCAGAAGCTATAAACAGTGTGCACACCTAGGACTAGGGATACATAAGGCTAAAGCTGGGAAAAGCCTTGCATCAGGAGTTAATGTTCATATGAGGCTTTGTTATGCCTCAAAAGTTTTGATCTTTGCAACCAACTAGATTTTTTTCCCTAAAACATAAAGAAGAGAATGATGCTCACTGAGATCCTAATTTGTTATGAATCAATATATTTAACTTATATGTGTACAATTAAAATATAAACCATTAAATTATTACCTAGTAGTTTCAAGGAATTTATAAATATTTAAATTGTCCTTTGCTTCTTATGTTATAAAATCCATAGTAAGTATTAAATTAAAATGAGATTGCCAGATGGAAACAAATCGCATAAGAATAGCAAAAGGACTTGTATGTGCCAGTACGTGTGTGAATATATACTGGTATTTTAAACTCACGATCTGTTTGCACACAGAAGCAGTGCCAGATCCTCTGAATATGGCACATTAGCAGTCTACCAGATTTGTATTTTCTTCTCTGCAGTTTCCTTCCTCCCTTTTAGCTTTAGGACGCCTTTCAACACAGCTTTCACTTTGCGCCTTTCCCTCCCACATTTAGTTATCAACACTATCTGCTGACTTCATTCAAATGAATTTTGTAAGTCTTAATGAGAAAATCTTAACATTTTAATGGTGAAGACATTGGAAAGAAGCCTCAGGTAATAATATGCTCAAAATTAAATATGTAAATTAATATTTATTAACTCAAATAAAAAATTGTATCTCTTGCAAATGAAAAATATCCTATCTCTTCAGTGCAAGAATGAATGACTTCTTCAAGTGCCTCTCATTGAGATGCCCAACCTTGAAGTATTATTTAAATTAAACCAAACTATAGAAGAAGATTTACCAGGTAAGCCATGAAAATTAATTGATATTTGGTACACAGGATCAGCTGTACAGTAAATAAAAGAAAGTTAGAAATAATTATTTCATTGCTGATTAGCTAGTCATAAAATCAATTTTATTCTTAATTATCAAAAAAGCTGTTACTTATCCCCTTTCCTACCATCTTCTCATTAAAGTAGAAATTTTATGAATAAGAATGATGAATAAGATATGTAATACAGCCATGTTTTGATTATTTATCTCAAGTAACTCTTTATGGTTTTAAATTGTACAATAATGGATTTAATGAAGTCTGAATTGGATACTTGTAAATTACGAAAACAAAGAATAATCCTAGCTACTTGCACAAACATTCTACTGAATGAGGCCAATGAACCAAAGATATAATGACAGAGATAAAGAAAAAAGTTTCCTAGTTCATTTCCTAGTAAGGAGCAGATCTGAGTTTAATGCTAAGTCTTTATACTAAAATATTTCTGTTGCTGTTGTTTCAACATATAACTGCTTATATATTTTTGAATTACAATAATGTACTTATCATTAAAATTTCTGTCATCAATCTGATTTTTGTAATATAGCTTAAACAGTAAAGATTATTTGTTGTCATTTGAAGTAAAAATTTGGTAAATCCAGATGTTTCAGTGTAGGCAAGTTGCCCACACACTTCAGCATAACTATAAGGAGATATAAACAAACTAAATTTTAAATGAACATACATTAAGATTATTCATGTTGGGATTTCTTTGAAGATGTAGTTGATGTGCTAAAGGAAAGAAGAACAAATGGAGGGGACTGAAGAGAGAATTCAGAAATGAAGAATACTTCCTGATCTTTCAGATGAGCCAAGTTTGCTTCCCAGCACCACATGGGGAAACTATCTTTGCCTGTAAATCCTGCTCCAGGACATTGAAACCCACATGTATACCTGTATACATAAGGCATATACTCATGCAGACACATATACATAAATGAAAATAAATTAGTAATTCGTTTTAAAAATACATATGAAATAGGACTGCACTAGTGTCTTCTTTCAATTTCTTTTTGCTTTGAAAATTTAAGACATTTAGTCAATGAAATGATTGTATAAAAACCCCCAAATCCACACTCCAATTCCATCCATATCCTCCCAACACCTTCTAGTCCTAACTTCATTTCTCATGTTTGCTCATTTTGCAACCCACTAAGTCCAATTAGAGCTGCTCATATGCTCATCTGTTTTAGACACTGATGAGCTTTCCATTTATGCATTGACCTATGTGTACTGAAGCAAAGAAGTTTCTCTGACTAAGGTTGGATAAGCCCAAGAAAATAGGTATACGTATTTAGAAAGGTCCTGCATAACATATCCTTTGTGTATATGTTAAGGCTGTTAGCTTGGTGTTTTTGTGGGAATCCTAACAGTGTATCTCCAACTCTTTTGCCTGCTTTTGGGACTCTTTTCCTCCTATTGGGTTGCTTTGTCCAGTCTTGATATAAGAGATTTTGCCTCATCTTATTGTATTTTGTTTTTTTCATGTTTGGCTGTTATCTCTTTGTGAACTGCTCCATTCTGAAGGGAAATAAAGGGGGAGTGGATCTGGGGGAGAGGGGAGGTGGAGTGGAGCTGAACAGAGTGGAGGGAGGAGAAACTGGAACCAGCATGTATGAGAGAAGAATCTATTTCCAATGAAAACAAGAAACAAGATAATAAAATATCATGAACATTTAGCAAAATAAGAATAACAATTTCTCTCCCTGGGCCTATGAACTCCCAAGCCATGGTTTATTGATGAGGGTTACAATAAAGAGCATACATTTTTTTCCTACGGAGCAATCCTGAAATCCAACCAGAAAGCAGTTAAAAAATCTAATAATATTCTACAAATTTATAATACAGCAGTTTTATATACTATTTTTATATAATATGTATATATGTGCATATAGATATACCATTTTTATAGTAGTTTTCAGGTAAATAATTGATAATTAAAATATTAACATTAAGTAATAAAAATAGCCTAAAGTTTTTAGAGTGTCTTATATGACATCCTTTATTAATAACCAAGAGTAGTGAAAAAATCATCCCCTGCAAAGTTTTTCCCATGTATCATTAATAATATTTATATTAATGCATTTTCTTTTCTCTAAGGCCAACAAAACTTTTCTTACTTATTATAAATCTCTGCTGTACTAATTTCACCTGTCTGATGATTAACTTCCTCCATTTTTAGATCTAATAATTTTGCTGTGTCCAGAAAACTATAAAGAGCTTTAAAAATGTCCTCTTTAAATGTAGGAAAAAACATTTTTTATGAATATAATAGATATTCTATTAGATATATTGTTATAACTAATCATGAATATATAGTAGCAGCTTTACTCTTATGTCACTAAATATAGTACACTAACAATTCTATAATTCACATAAAAGTTAGTCTTGTGATTACTTCCTTAAAATAATTAAAAATTTCTTGCTCTCAGTCTGCAGCTAACTTTTCTCTTTCATGGAAGCATCTGCTATATGTCCCCAGACTATTATGATGTTCACTTCTTTAAATTACAAACATTTATTTACCTGTCAGGCTGGGTGTTTCAACTCTGAGCCTCTGGAGAACAGGAAATGAATGTAAGTCATGTTTTTATAACTCACATGCTTGTGCATATAATAGGTCTTTGCTAAGTTTTGATTAATGAATGGCTCAGCGAATGCATGCATGAATGGGAATCAATTTCTGTCCTCTGCTGATGGGGTTTGTGTTACATTTTTATGAATTTTAAATTGAACTGGAATTGTCATAGGGAATTAAATTGAACCAGCATTGTCATGGGGGAATTAAGAGATTATCTTTTTCAAGCGGCATCACATGGAGACAACATTATAAATATAATTTCATGTTTCTCAATATTTGACATTTCAGCAAAGCTAAACTGATTTTATACTCTTTATTTCAAAGAACCATATTTTTATGCATCATTCATTTTAAATTCAGTTTTACTTCTTAAATACACAAAATGAGTAGAGGATGTTAAGTATGAAAGTGGCAGTTAAGACTGGGTGGGCGGGATAGCAAAAATGCAAAATTGATCATGGTCTGTTGGAGGATGCTGATAACATTTTGAATAATGATTATATTGAAATGTTCACTTTGTAAGTGACCACTTTTTGGAGTGTTCTTACAGTATATGGACTTTTCCATAAAGTTTTAAAATAATTTTGAAAACTTCTCATATATATCTAATTTTTTCAGTAGTGAGAATTAGACCCAAGGTATGAAACATCCTAACAAATTGCTCTAACTTGAGCGACTTGAATTTTTTTTGCTTCTAGTATCTTCCATTTTAGAAATGTGCTATCTCATTTGCCATGGGTACCGTGTCCTGTGCTCATTGCATGAGTTGGCTGTTTGAAACCTGGGGCTTATGCAGGGACGCTTGGCTCAGTCTGGGAGGAGGGGACTAGACCTGCATGGACTGAGTCTACCAGGTTGATCTCAGTCCTCCGGGGGAGGCTTTGCCCTGGAGGAGGCGGGAATGGGAGGTGGGCTGGGGGGAAGGGAAGGGGGGCAGGAGTAGGGAGAACAAGGGAATTTGTGGCTGATATATAGAACTGAATGGTATTGTAAAATAAAATAAAAGGAAAAAAAAAAAGAAATGTGCTATCGCTTTTCACTCAGTTTTATCAGAAAATGTAAATATTAAAATTCTAATTCCAGCATTATATTTGTTTTATTTCAGTGACAAAATGTGTTAATAATGATTTTTAAAATATTCATTTTGTCACCATACAATAATATACTCTGTGAATTTTAGATAAGGATCTTAGCACCAGTGGTAGCATTGCATATCCATTCTGGCTTTAACTGTATAATCTGTTTATATATTCTATCATACATGCATACTTTTAAAAGATAGTTCCATATATTTTTTCCACAAACTAAAATTGTAATAAAAGTAAGAATTGTTTCACTTTGGAAGTTTAATGCCTTACAACAATTTCTCCAAACTGCATAGGCAATTATTCTATTTGTGTAAAAAATACCATAAATTGTGCTCTTGCTGCAGAGATTTTCCATGAACTTAATTTCCAACACACACACACTGAAAAAGCAACATCTAAACATATCACATAGACATACACAGACACATGCACACACACATATGCAGATGCACATGCAGATATAACTTATTGAATGATTGAAAATAAATCTTATACTCCACTTTAGTTTCTCCTGAAGAACTTGATTGATTCATAACATTTTAACTTGTCAATCCCTACAATTCCAAATGACCTTCCCTCACCATCAGTTTTTGTTAAGGATTTAGAATAATCCATCAGGTTTTCACTTATCTATTTTTATGCTGTGCCACTGAATCTTATACAATAATCTCTAGCTGTGCATAAAAAGGTCACATCAAGTAAAGTGTATAAAATTACACCTTGGGTTCAACTTCACATTATGAACTTTCTTAAATTCATAATTTTAATTTTATTCTACTTATATACCCAGGATTAAAGATGAATTTGATAGCGATTATTAAACATTTGTTTACTATATTCATGTTTATTCTAATCAAAAGGTCTGTATATTTGTAGATTCATAACTTCTTAAAATTTGACAAAATTTTATATTTGTAAAACCTAAATTATCATGTCATTCAAACTGTGATCTAGTATGAATTTATGTATGTTTAGTTAATACAATCTTCAAATCACAATAAAGTTAACATTTGTATTATATATGTCTTATCATTTGGATTTAAAATGTTTTCCAAGAATTCACATGCTGTATGCTTGGTACTCAGGTGAAACTATTATAAGGCTGGGTTTTACTGCAGGAAGATATTCAATGAGAGCATTGTCTTTTCCTGCCTTCTCCTCACCCCTAATACTTAAATATCTTTCACCTCCCTTGATAGCATTTCTAAGTATCTTACTCTGTCACAAGCTCCCACAATCATAACTTTTTTCCTGACCACAGTCCCTAAGTAATGAAGAACAGACAAGAGACAGGGTTCTGAAACAAGCAACCATTTTTTTTCAACTTTATTTTTCTTGTGCATTTTCTCATTGTAGTAAAAAGTCAATGTAACATGATAAAAAATTATAATTATGTTATAAAAATTTAATTAAATATAGAAAGTAACTAAAACTTCAAAAAATATGTTTTATATCACTACACTTGGACAAAAATGAACAAATGTCAACTTAACCCAAAGAGGAAAAAGGACTACCAAGTTCAGATACCACCAAAAGACTTCTTGGTGAACTCTTAAGTTTTATTGTGATCGCTTATGACGCTATGGCTGAGAATTACTGTGGTATGATACTTCATTTGTGTTCTGACAAATAATGCTTGCCTGGAGATCAGAGGGTGGAGCTAGCCACTAGTTTACCATAGAGGCCAAGCAGTGGTGGCACATTCCTTTAATCCAGCATTTAGAAAGAGGAAGCAGAAGATCTGTACTCACTAAAAAATAGAATCTAATTATTACCTCCTGCTGCTTCACTTCAGTAGGCACTGCCCTAAGAGATCATAGAACAAAGCTTATTGCACAGTCTTTTATTTCTGTACTACAAGTTCACTACATCTCTTCTTTTACATGTGCAGCAATGAGGGGAAGGGCATATGGAATACAGTTTGCAAAAATGCAATGATACAAAACTGTACTTTTCCTCTAGTTGTAATCTCACATTTGAGTTTAAACTACTGTAATGCAAGACAAATGTTAAAATTGTGTCTGTACAACTCAATAATGTCTGGAAAATTACTTCTAGAATCAATAAAGATAGGTCAAAGGAGTGCAGTAAGCATTTTGATGCAAATGGAAAGAGAAAGTCTTTCTGCAGTGAAGAAAGAAGCAATGAACCTTAGCTAAGAATGAGAATCTCCAACTCACACACATCATGCGTGTCTTGCATCTCTTCTCAGACTACGTGCGAACTTATTAGAGAGGAAATTGCAACTGTCTGTTCAAATACTGGAGAGCAGCAATTGTGCATGCTTCTTCCCTCTGTTCTTCCTGTTCCATTCAGAGGTCGGTTTATGATAAGAGAAACACACACAGTCTGAGAGTTCCTTGATGCCATGGAGATTTTCACTTCTACAATAAAATATAATGTATTTTATTTAAAATAGATTTAACTTCTTATGACTTTTTAATTTCAGGTAGGAGCTAGAGCCTGATATTATTAAAACTTTTCTAGGAAAGAATTGCTTCTGTATCTCTAGGAGTCAAATCAATGTAAGTCACTTTTAAAAATAGATCTGTCATGTTTAAACCTTTAGCATGGTAGGTACATTGCAAATTTTAATTTCCCTTTAAAGGTTAGGATATATTCCTTACATAGTTTATAATCTTTCTTACTTTTCACTAGAAAAGAAGATTTTGTATTAAGCATCTAATTAATGTTTCATATGGTGTAGCATAAAGGAATTTTTCCTTAAGACACACAACAAATATTAAAATATGATAAGATAAAGAATAGTTTTGGAGTTAATAGACCATCTCCCCACCCCTTCTTTCTTGTCTCTTTCCCTTTACCCCCTTCATTCCATTTCCTTCTTTATTCTGTTGAAAATAAAATCCATGTGTATGTTAGGCTCATAGTCTACCAATGAATGATACCTTCAGCCTAAAAGTTTATAACTTTTAAAATAGAAATAAATCATCACTGTAGAATTTCCAGGTTATAATCTGCCAGATATGATCACTTTTCTGCTAATATATATGCATTGTTCTATTCAATTACTGCTATGCAGTCAGTCTATTCGGCATATTTTCTTTGACACATTATACAACTTATATATCCCTTAGAAATATATCCCTTAGATAACCACTTACATTAAATTATCTATAAAATGAAGAAAATCTCTCTGTTCCTTATGATATTATAATGTTTGTTGGAGTGTTTTCAGTTATTGTACTTCTCCAAGTACCATTATGGCACTCTATAAATCCAAGATAATGGATCAGAAACACCCAGAACTCATGTATTTTTGCACAAGTATCAAATCGGTTCAATAACAGCTAACTATGGAGCTAGCCACCGAGTAAGGCTCTCTATTAAATAATTAATAAATAAATAAATGCCCAGGTATGTACAAAGAAATATAAATAAAGATAAAATGATTTGTTGATCTTTTTATCTAGATTAACTGAAAGAAAGAACAAAGAAAAATACATAAAGATAAAAAGATTTGTTGATCTTTTATATAGATCAACTGATAGAAAGTATATTGTGGGGTTTCTCCAAATACCACAACCAACAGAGTGTCAATTTACCTGAGGCAAGAAGGAAGTCCAGTTCAACACTGGTAGTCAATGTTGGTTTGAACTTCAAGAGTCTGGCACTAGGCAGTTTATTTTAGGCATATTTAAGTACAGAATAACTTGCAAAAGTTTCCTGTTGGACAATTAACTCAATCCCATGAGTACAATAAAGCTTAAGGCATTGAATACCTCAAAACTCTTTGAAAAGCATATGTGACATCTTCAAAAAAGATGGGTTGTGTAGATTGACTACATCATGATGCCTTTAAAATCTGAGGGAGGTTTGGTATAGTCTTGTTTAGTAACATAGAGTCCAAAATTCACTAGACTTTTGGTCATCTAACTCCCCACTTTCTGTATGAAAAATGGATAAATATGTTCCTTTGAAGAGACAATCCTGTGTGTTTAAAGTTCCTCTTTTGCTGGTCATTATCAGTAACCTGTGTGCCCCCTATCGCCCACCATAGGAACATGACAAGAAAAAAGAGCCAAGTCATGTGTAAAAGCAAACTCATTAGAATATCAACAAACTTTTATTAATTTTGATTATATCATTCTTTTTAATTAGCAGAGCTGTTGATATGTTGTAGAATCATGTTTGGGAAACACTGAAAGAAAATAATTGTTATTGTAGATTCCTTTATAAATCAAAATTTTCCTTCATGATCAAAGGGAAACAAAGAGTTTTTAAGAGAAGCGTAAACAAAAGGAATTGAGGAAGAAATTGAGGAAGACTCAAACCAACATCAAAAAGGTACATAAAAGGATTATGTACACAGAGCATGAAATAAATTAAACACAATCAAAACAGTGCACAAAAGAGTAAATTTCACCAGAAGAATAAATAAGCAACTGGGGATTAGCAAACATTAAAAATGACAACTTTCTCCATGATTCATGTGATAGTCTTTCTAAATGTATTTTTTTAATATAAGCTCTGCTTAATTGTTTTTCTAGTTAATCCTTGACTCAACAATTTGTGTGTTAGTCAAAATACTTCATCTGCATGCACCACACATTCCTGTGTTATCTTTTTATGATTCAGTGTGTAAAGTTGATAGTGCTCTCACATATAAAATATGCTTCCCTATTTAGAAAGGCTATTTAGATTGTGATTTTGACTAAATAGAATAGAATTTAGCGTGGATGAACTATTCTTTGGAAGGGATATTGTAGCTCATTAGTTTTCATTATTTCACTTCTAATTTATTGATGTGTCAGCTCTCTACATTTTTCTGGTCTATCTTTCCTATCGGATCTGAATGTGTCTTTGCCAATCCTTCAACACATTAGCAGTTTCTCACACACCTGCTCTAATAATCACAATATAATGAAGATAGTGAAACATAATGTTATGTAAGATGGTTAAAAGGTCCATATTTGTTCAGGTTTTATGTTAAAACTTACTGAACCATGGGCCAGCCTAGAATGTAGTGTGAGAACATGTCTCAAAATAAAAATAAAGCTTGTCAGCTTGTTTATAGATCCTACCAGAGAAGCATACCTACTCACGTAGTCTTGACTGGAGACCTATCCTCCTCTATTCTGAGAAGATCATCCTCTTTGACCCAGTGTGGAGCTTCAAGAGAGATTGCATGGAGTGATAAGGAAGAATAAGAACACAACCTAGCAAGCCTGGTCAGCCAAATCCCCTTAAATGATCAGAAGGTTGACAGGTGTTGAAATAATGTCACATACTCATCCAACAAACAAAACCTACTGCCACAACAAAATAAAACAAAATCTTCCCCAGATCTAGAAATAGTACAATCCTTTGATACCTCTTGATATTCTTCTTGTTGCTTTTTTAATTTTCATTTTTGGGTCTTGGTTCCATATTCTCAATTCCATCTGCTAATAAAACATACCAATTTGGAGTTACAGTTTGTATCATTTGGCAGTGTTATTATTAAAATGTCCTTAATTCCTTGACATTGTAATGATTCTTAGATATAGCCCTAATTCTGGCAACTATGATAGCTATATCCGTCATCTATCTATGTTTATCCACATGGTCTCTTTATTTTAGAATTTTGTTATTATTTTGGTTCAAATGAGCCAGGTTCATGAATGGCTTCTTCTACTTTAATACTGTATCACAGATTAGACAGAATACTCATTATTTTTAATCAATAAATATCTTTCATTTTGAGTAAATGAGGTACCCTCTATACCAGTAGTTCTCAGTCTTCCTTATGCTGCTACTCTTTAATATATTTCCTCATGATGTGGGGAACACCACCATAAAATCATTTTATTTGTACTTTATAGCTGAAATTTTGCTAGTTATGAATCAAAATATAAATATATGATTTGCACAGTATCTGATATATGACCCCACGGGGTTTCAACCTACAGGTTGAGAATCACTACTCTATACACCATGACAGGTCTTCTAGTTCTGCATACTTTATTGCAGAGTGACCATTTTCCTGTATCCATGAGTATTTCTACTACCACTTGCCACAGAAACACTGACGGTTCAATTTACCCATATTGTGCCCTCACTGTTATATATTCTGTGAGCTTCCTACTTAAATACTAAGTATAACTAGATTGTTAAGTACTATATATGAGAACTACAATCTTCAAAGCTCATTTATGCTGTTGGCCTTTGTTATGGATTAGTGAAAAAAGACAGGAGTTAGAAAGTCACACTGTGAGAAACATCTGCTTTTATTGCCAGGAAAATATGTTTTAAGGATGTTTCTTAAAATAAGAAACTAGTTTAGGTCTCTGATTCAGTGGAGAACCCAAAGGGGGAAAAAGAGGTTCTGCATTTAAGATAAAACTAAGGTGTTAGAGACATTTTAAGGTCCCAAATGAAAGTTAATGGGACAAAATAGGACTGGCATGAGGTAAACATAATACCAGTGAGTGTACAAAGGAAATATGGAGGTTTGTGGAATAGAATCACTGATTGAGAACTTCGTGTTTGCTGCTCCACTCAAGGAAACATAGTCGCTAACTTAGGGCCACAATACTGTCCTTGTACTCATGTAAGTGGAGTGTTCTTGTTTTTTATTATTATTACTAATTATTATTATAATTATTATTGTTGTTATTATGTCTACTTGACACAAACTAGAGATACCTTAGGAAGAGCAAATCTTAATCAAGGTTTTGCTTCTATCATAATTGCCAGTGCACAGGACTATAGGCATTTTCTTGGCTTATGAATAATGTAGGAAGACGCACACACACACACACACACACCCCTGCACAGTGCTGTTTCTTGACATTTGATTCTGAGTTGTATAAGAAAGTAAACAGAGAAAAGTGGTGAGTAGCATTCCTCTGTAGTTCTGCTTTAGTTCCTATCTCCAAGTCACTGCTTGCTTTCTGCTCTGACCTCCTTAAATGATGACCTATTACCAGGAAGTGTTAGGTAAACAAACACTTTCTTCTCCAGGTTGGTTTTAGTCAGTTTCACTACAGAAATAAATAGGTAAACTGCAATAGAAATTGGCACCAGGGAGTGGGATATTGCTGTGGCAGACCTGACCTTGGTGCTTTGGGGATAGATTATAGAGGTCTTTTGGAGCTTTGGATGATACAACACTGTTGAGTACTAAAAGCTTAATGAACTGTTGTGGGAGGTTGAAAGATAGGAATGTTGACAGAGGTGCAGACAATTGAGTAAGTCCAGCTCCTGAAGTTTTAGAGCAAAGCAAAGGCTCTAACAGGACTATTTATATGGTATTTTGGCAATCTCTGCTGGTGGGCTGGTTCTGAAGAACTATCTGTGGTTAATGAGTTCAGTGTCACTGAAGTGAAATATCCTGAGAAATATTTCCTCATGGTCAATACACAGAAGCTGTGGTCCAGTGGGGACCAAGACCGCATCTTAAGCTGGTAGGTTGACTTGGTAATGTATAACTTTACTACATGGTACTGGTTTTGGCAAACTGAATGTGCAGGACTGAAAAGGTCAAGTACATCAACTGAAGCTTAGAACCATGTAACAGTGTTAGAAACCATGAAGAGAGACTTTGTAGCTAGCCTCTATTTCAGTGGAGACCCCAAATATTTTGCAGAGTCCAGTACCATAGAATTAATATGAATAACAATGGCCAGTAAGGAAGCTTAAAGTTAACCTAAGCCTACCTGACAAGTGATGTCTTTCTTGTGGCAAATATTGGATTATCATAGGCATTTGGAGCCAAGAAGATAACGAGTCTCAACTATTGCATGGTGAGCTATTTACACTGCTGGGTTTTTAGTTTGGGCTTAAGTGTGGTTGCTTTTATGCCCTTTTGAAACTAGAACTATACTATTTAACTGTTTTTTTCCTAATATTTTATTTTAATTTTAAAGGAATCTACATTAAGAGACTCTAGGTATTTAAAAATTACTTTGAGTTTCTAATGTATTGAATTCTTTAATGACTACAGGACTTTAAAAGTTATATAGTTTTATATTGTGGTACATGAAATATTGGTGATAAAAAGAAACAAAAATTATGTTTCAGTTTCATGATTATTTGTGCATCAAGTTAACAAGGAGTCAACTGGGCTGCTTAGTTTTGTTAACTTGATAGAAACTGGAGTCATCTGGGAAGAAGAAACTTCATCTGAAGATTTGCCTCCACTAGCTGTGCCTGTGTGCCTATTTGTGAAAGATTTTCTTAATTGCCAACTGATACAGGACAGCCCAGCAAAATTATGGGTCATACTATCTCAAGGCTGGTAGGCTTGAGCTCCATAAGAGGAGTAGCTAAACAAGCCAGAGAGATTGAGCCAGTTCATCTATTGTCTCAACTTCAAGTGCTACCTCCAGGTGGTTCCATAAACTCTGGCCATGGCTTCCTGAAGGATAGACCCTTTCCTCCCCAATTCATTTTGGTCTCTGTTTTACCAAACCAACAAAAAGCACACTGGGACACTGAGTCTTTCAGTGAGAATCACAGTATGTCCCCTCCACTCCTGGAAACCCACTCTTTTGTCTTGCAAATGCTTATACTGTTTATGTCTTTAAATAATTGGGCTAAAATGTGGAGGTGAGTCATTCTTATCTATTCTACTTAAGTTTCCTTCTGGTTTTCATAAAATTTGGAAACGTCTAGGGAATTTTATTTTCAGATATTCTATCATTTGTGGATTTCTCTTTTATCTGGCATATATTCTCCTCACCCTTCAGGTTTCTATTCATTTTTTTTTTGTAATTTCAATATTAAATTAGTTCTATTGACTTTTTAAAAGCTGACTACTTCTCTCACATTTCAAAGAAATTTCTAAGAGATTAAAATGTTTATACTGTACCTATCAGTTTCAGAAGTGTCATTTGATTTTCTTTAATAATACTGACTTATTTGAGGATTTTTCTCTCTGTAATGAAGAATCAAATTCATATTTTCCTTTAATTCTTTAATGGTTTTTTTGTTTGTTTCTTGTCACAGATTCTGCCAGTATAGAACTGGCGTTCCTAAAATTCTCATTACACGAATTTGACTCTGAACTGCTAACATTGTATGCTTGTGATGGTGTCCCATCTCCCTTCTTTAAAATTTTAATGATTTATGGTAAGTACGAGTGAAGTTTTAATCCATTAGGGAAAATAAAAATTGCAAGCATTTAAAATATAGAATGAAGAACAACCTCAAGGGTTAAAAGCTCAGCATAACCCAACTGCAAACAAATTAGTGTTTAGGAAACTCAAAAATAGTAATACTAGTAGGGAAAAGAGGAAAGCAAGAGAGGGTGTGAGGCAATGTAAGCAAGTATCCTCAAAAGCATTTTTAGAAACAGGAATCCACAAGGAAAGGACACAAACCTGACCAGGAATGAGGTCCTGGATGCCACAGAAAGCAACTCTGAGTTGAGAAAAAAATAATTACACTCCAACCCCAGGATCTTAAATGGCTTAATCCAATGTTATACAACCCACTTTGACACACACAGATTCAGAATAAAATATGAGTTCAACACAGATAAGAGCTGTAGACTTTCATTTAGAATTGTTCACCCTGAAAAACCACTGTCAGGAAAATATTATGTTTTTCACATGATATACTTATAATGAAAACCTAGTACATCAAAGGAGAATTTATGCAAGATATATTTTCAAATGATCAGTAGAATCTCAATATTTCTTAGTAAATTGATCTTGACATTATTGGCTTCACAGCCTCCTGGTGTTTGGAGAAGGGAGAATTCTACCCAGTAGTTATCAAGCTGTTCTGCAGCTCACAACAAAACTGATGATTCTCTCAGCATCAGCACCTCCTTCTGCAAACCAAAGATTCATCAAATAATCCTCTTATTTGAAATTATTTTAATAGTACAAATCCTGTCCATTTGCAGTAGGAACATGCAGGACATACAGAGGGCTAGCAGCCCTCATTCTTAAGTTCCCTACTTCTCCACCTTGACTGCTTGAAGAGGTAGTCTTCTCATTCATACCTCCAAATTTATGGCTATGACCATTGTGTAGGATATGGTGAAAATGTTAGGAATATAGCATTCTCTAACTTTTGCCTACCCACCATCCTAAAAACTTCATAAAGAAATTAAAACTGGGTAAGTTTTAAGATCAACTTGACTGAGTTATCATGAGTGTCTCAAAATAAATAAAGGGTTGGGATTGTAGTTACCTGGAGTCTATGAAACACTAGGCCACCACAAAATCCCACAAAGGAAAAAGAAAAACCAGGCCAGGGACATTTCTGTTGTAGGTAACTACCTAGTATGCACAAGACCCTGACTTACAAACTTAATGTCACAAATAAAAGGAAAGAAGACATGGGCGGGAAGAAAGAGAAAAAGGGATGCAAATTGTATTGAGTCCTTATTATCTCTTTCTTTAAGCATATTTATATCACTTAACTTGAAATATTTGTTAAATATGACAACCATTTGAGAAAGAGAGAGAGAGAGAGAGAGAGAGAGAGAGAGAGAGAGAGAGAGAGAGAGAGAGAGAGAGAGAGAGATTGAATGCATCCCACATCTGGTGAATGAAGTATATAATTCAGTGTCTTAGGTTTCTTATATTTGTTTTAATGTATACTATAATGTACATGTTGAAATAGTCTGAAGATGTAGTAAAGAGAATGAGAAGAAACTTAACTAACATAAAGCTTGAGTCATAGTTTAGATATGCCAAAAGCATAGAATAATATCTTACCTTAGGAATCTTATACAAACTCAGTAATTCTTATATTTATTAACTGTTAACTGCTTTTCATTTTGAAAGAAGAGAATAGAAAGGGTGTAAGCATGAAAAACCCTCACCCTTTAAAGTCCAAGCATCATGTCTTATGTGTAGATATTTGCCAAACAGCCACACTATTGGCCATAGATCACATGGCTAGCTTCCTACTCATGTGCCAACTAGATTTACACACTTTCCCAATAGCTTACAAAAGACAAGTACTAGAATTTCAATACTTTAGAGCTAATATACAACAGTAACTATTGTCTTAGTTTTCTCAGGATGCTATAGCAAAATATCATAGACTAGGTGGCTTTAGTAAGTAATGTATTTACTGTGTTTCTAAAGGCTGAGGATTTTTTTTTTTATCAGAAAACGTAGCTCTGAATAAAGTTATCTTCTGGGATGACAGAAGAGTACCTTCTGAGTTAACCTCATTATTACACTTGAAATGATTTAATTACCACTGAAAAATCCTGCCTCTAAACATCATTTTATTGAGGACTTAAGCCTTAACTTCTGAATTTTAGGAAAATAAATTCAGTCCACAGAAGCTGCTTTGATATTTTTTTCTTTTGTCTTTTTTTTTCCAGAGCTGAGGACCAAACCCAGGGCCTTGCACTTGCTAGGCAAGCACTCTACCAACTGAGCTAAATCCCCAGCCCTTATATATATATAATATTTTATATATGTATTGTATTTTGGCTCTTTAATCAAATGTGGGTGTATTCGTGTATAATGATGGAAGTAGCAACTGTCACCTGCAAATAAATCATCTCTCCAGATATGTTGTATTCAGATCCCTAAATGCTTACAGGATATACTTTGCATCATAGGATACTGAACAAAGTGAGCTATACAAAACATGTGTTCTATACCTAAGGCTTTCTTGACTATGCTCTGGTTACTGTGAAATCCATGCCAATCTGTCACAGTTTTATGTTTACTTTTAATCTTAGGCTAAATTAAAAAAAAAAGAAAGAAAGATAATGATGAAAACTTAGAATGTTTATAGGATCTCAGAGATCCAAGCTCCAAAGTAACCAGGTACGTTAATTTAGCTCAAAAATGCATATTTATGGCATACTTTTAAGAAAAAATGTGGAACACCAAAATGTCAGGACAAGACTTGGTGTCTGCCTCAAATGGTCTCTGGCTAAAAAAAAATATAGATAGGTCTAGCTGCCTGCTAAGGGATATGCTTTATTCTTCTTCAGAAACATAAACAATTATCCACAAGTAAATGGATAGTCAAGCTATAAACCTCTATTCTTCAGTCACTCTTAGCAGAACAAAATACAATTTAATTATACTTGCATCAGAACTACCACTCTGTCAAGATCTTGTTGAATATATTTTTTGTTCCTTTGAGTTGGTATTCTCCTTCTTCTATCCCTATTATTCATAGCTTTGGTCTTTTCATGGTGTCCCAAATTTCTTGGACATTGTGGGTCATGACTTTGTTGGCTTTAGTGTTTTCTTTGACTGATGAATCTATTTCTTCTACCATATCTTCAATGCCAGAGATCCTCTCTTCCATCTCTTGCATTCTGTTGGTTATATTTGCATCTGAAGTTACCCATCGTTTATTCAGATTTTCTGTTTCCAGCATTCCCTCTGTTTGTGTCTTCTTTATTTTTTCTATTTCCCTTTTCAGATCTTGGACTGTTTCCTTCATCTGTTTCATTGCTTTTGCATGATTTTCTTTCAGGGCTTTATTGTTTTCTTCAGGGCTTTATTGTTTCTTCTACTTTATTTGTCCTTTCCTCTAGTTTTTTATAGCATTCTTCCCATTTTTTGTTTGTCTTTTCTTCTATATAAGCCTCTACCATCTTCATGATGTTATTCATAAGGCTGTTTTCTTCTGCTTCTTCCAATTTTTGGTGTTCAGGTCTAGATGTTGGAGGGGGCTAGGTTCTGGTGATGCTGTATTGCTCTTCATTTTGTTGTATGTACTTCTGCCTTGATGTCTGCCCATCTCCTTGTGGTTCGTTCTTGGTCTTATCAGAGCACTTGGTACAGACAGAGCTGACAGATTCAGGAAGTCTCTCTCTCTTGTCCAGATGGTAGCTCTCTTGTCCAGATCAGAAGTCCTGGGCAGGATGGGTGCTCTTGTTCAGATGGGAAGTCTGGGGCAGGATGGGAGCTGGGAGCCAGTCTCTAAGTCTCAGGAAGTGGCTGGGGTCTCGCAATGATGGGTGTTGGGGCAGGGATTGGAGATTGCAGGGTCTGCTGGGGATCTTGGCGAAGGGGAACCTTCCCGGTATGGGTAGAAGGGAACCTGCCTGGTGGCCATAACCTGGGGTCAAGTTGCACAGGTCTTCCCTGGAGTGGCTGGTGCCCAGGGATGGGTTCTAGGCTGAGCCCAGGCACTCACCTCTTGTCCAGAAGGGAAGTCTGGGGCAGGATGGGAGCTTGGGGCTGGTCTCCCCCTCTATTAATCTCGTTTGTGTAACACAAGAGAGAGGAGTGGGGAGCAAAACTCCAGGAAGAATACAAATGCCTGGTGTCACTGTGTTCATATTCAGGCTAATTTGAACTAACAGAGATTCACAATGACTAACCACAGACTCAGCACTGATACACTAACTTCATGCTTCTACCCAGTATAATAATCTCTTACGATTTAGATAATATAACTCTTCATTTTTCTGCCAATATTTAGAATTCTCAGAAATTCAATACCTCAATTTCTCACCACTTCTCAAATGTATAATAAACTGAATTTGAAATTAGTTTCTTCTTTATGTTTGAACACAGTTTATTCTCTATCGGACAGTCTAAAAGTTTGTAAGGCTTCTTTTCAATTTTAAAAATTTAAACTTAATTTTAAAATGGCTAAAAAAAACCCCAAAAATTTACATATTAATGAGTGCATTGTGAGGTTTAAGAATGTGTATACACTGTGTAATACTTAAAATAGGTTTAATATATCTATGAAATCAAAAATTATCATTACTTAATAGCAAATCCAAAGTTTTCACTTAATTGATTGAAATATATATTGCTATATATTGTCACAACCCGTTGAACATACCAGAATTGTTATTATTATATAAATAAAACAGTACATATTGATCAACATTTTCCTATCTTCTCTCATTCCAATTATATGTTCATTTGTATACACTTTAAAATTAATTCAATTTGATATATCTATTATCTAGATAGTCTCTACTTAATTACAGTTTTTCCCCATGATTATTTTCCCTAATCACATTTGTTTTTTCATATTTTGTGTTTTCTCTAGTTCCATTGATTTTATAATTTTTCTCTTGGTACAAAAAATGAATAACAGATTTAATTCCATATTGAAGTATTTTAGTATCATTCAATAAGTTTTTCTGTGTCTGTGTGTATCTGTGTGTTTGTGTGTGTGTGTGTGTGTGCGTGTGTGTGTGCATGTGTGTGTTTATGTGTTTTCTTCTCAAGGTATCTTCCAGATTTTATGCAATTTCTTTGAATTACGATTTCCTAATTACTTTCTTCAGTTTTATGATCATAATTTTTCTCAAATTACCTATTGCTATAAATTTCTAGTGTAATTCTATTTTTCTCTGGGTACACATTTATTATCTAATAATTATATTAAAACAGATTATATGATAAGTCTATATTTGAAAGAATTTATGTATATTTGTCCTACTTTGCTTTCTATTCATGTTATAAAACACAATATGACCAAAAATATCAGGGTAGGAAAAGGTTTATCATGTTACAATTTATAATTCACCATGTAAGGAAGCTTAGGTAGGAACTGAAGAAGAGGTTGTGGGAAATGTTTCTTGGAGGCTTCCTCCACAGTTTGTCTTCCATCTTCCTTCTTCAAGTCAGGACTCCTGCTAAGGAGTGGCACTGTGTACAGTGGTCTAAGCCCTCCCATACTACTATTAATCATGAATGTAATTAATTAATTAATCCCCTGGACACTCTGATGGTAACAATTCCTGGGCTTCTATTCCTGCTTCCTAGATATGACTAGATTTGTGTTGAGTCGACTAAAACCAACCAGAATAATGTATATTTAATCTGTATACATGAGAGTTTTGTACTGTTTTTGTGTTTTCTGTTTTGTAATTAAGATGTATACTTGTATTTGGTTTACAGGTATTTAATTGAGGAGTTTTGCATCTATGTTCATAAAGGAAATTGTTCTGTAATTCTCTCTCTTTGCTGGGTCCTTATGTGGTTTAGGTATCAGGGTCACAGTTGATGATTAGGATTTCCTCAGGCAAATTTAACTATATTCCAAGCATAGTGAATTAAGAGAACTCTTTCATTACTAGAGGTTATTGATTTCCAAAGATAGCCCAACAGTGAAATGAGGAAATATTACAGAGCCATAAGCCTATTATACATATTCAGTCATATTCTAGAATAAATGTTGCTAGGATCATAATGAGTATGTTCAGATGGCCAAGTTCAGAGGCATTTATTTATGAAAAGATTTTTTGATGCTTATATTGAGGATCAAAATTATAGATCTCCTCACCATACCATCCTCTTTAACCTCTAACCTATATAGTAGAAAAAAATTATTTGTCATTAGCTGTTACAAAAAATTTACAGAGTCTGCTTAAAGGGTGAAGGAATTTATTAAGGAGGCAAACTCACTACAACATGGGAGATTTATTGTAGGGTCCTAGATAACATAAGAACAGTCCAATGCTTTTTTGTCACTGAGATGGTCCATACCATCCAGCCCACAAGTGAGAGAGGAGAATGGTCTATGTGCATCTTGGTTCTTTTTTGTTTTGTTTTGTTTTTTTGTTTTTTGTTTTGTTTTTCAAGACAGAGTTTCTCTGTGTAGCTTTGAAGCCTGTCCTGGAACTCACTCTGTAGCCCAGGCTGGCCTTGAACTCACAGAGATCTGCCTGCCTCTACCTCCTAAGTACTGGGATTAAAGGCATGCATCACCACTGCCTGGTTCATCTCAGTTCTTTTTTTTTTTTTTTTTTTTTTTTTTTTTGGTTTTTCGAGACAGGGTTTCTCTGTGTAGCTTTGCGCCTTTCCTGGAACTCACTTGGTAGCCCAGGCTGGCCTCGAACTCACAGAGATCCACCTGACTCTGCCTCCCGAGTGCTGGGATTAAAGGCGTGCGCCACCACCACCTGGGTCATCTCAGTTCTTTTTTTTTTTTTTTTTTTTTTTTTTTTTGGTTTTTCAAGACAGGGTTTCTCTGTGTAGCTTTGCGCCTTTCCTGGACTCACTTGGTAGCCCAGGCTGGCCTCGAACTCACAGAGATCCTCCTGACTCTGCCTCCCGAGTGCTGGGATTAAAGGCGTGTGCCACCACCGCCCGGGCTGTCATCTCAGTTCTTAACAGTAGCTATGAGACATGCCCCAGGGGCAGGTTCTTCAAGGTCATAGGTAGGTAGGACAGTTACCTGCTACATCACTAGAGGCAGTGCTTCAAGGTCATTGACAGAATCCACTACATTTCTGCTTTTTGTCTAAAAGAGAAAGTTATAACCTAATACAAAACTATAGACAATAAAAACAATTATCAAGTATTGTCCAGAGAGAGGAAAGTTAATAGCATAAACAAAACTAAAAATACAACCAGCAAAAACAACATCAAACAAGAGTCACATACTAAAATCCAGAAATGTCAAGAGCATAGGTAAGTGGCATGTTACAGAGATTGCTCCAATAGCTTTTCTATCCTATACAATCTTAACTTTATTATCTGAAATGTTCATAGTTAAGATATATGAGGTTATAAGTGTAACTATCCAGTATTCCACACCATCAAAGACCTGAGAAGGAAAATAATATTACCTGAGAAAATAAGAAGTGCAAATAAGCAATTTCTGAAAAAATGAGAGACTAGACAGAGACAGCTGACAGTCTGGACAGTTACCTGAAGATTCTCAGCACTGTTAAGGCATACATTTTGGCTACAGGCCTAGAATAGCTGACAGACCATTTTGAGAAACAGCAATTTTGAACACCATCTTATTCTGTCTTGGCAAGGTTCAGTAGTTGCTTTCCCTTGTATCCTATTCATCCAAAAAGGACAGCATTCATACTGTCAACAGTCGAGGCAAAAGCAGTTCTTTGCTGAACAGGCCATTTTGTGCAAAGAAGAAGATGAACTTCCAAACGGAAATGTCTTAGAAGCCCAACATTCTCTCAGGATTAGATCAGTGCTGCCAGAAGCAATCATGTCTTACATCAACAGAATTCTAAGTTTTCAAAACATTTAAAATTTCTATATTCTCCAGGTCTAAGAAGTGTTTGAAGATTATCTATTCATTTTACATATGTATCTGTCATTTGGGAAATCCTAACTAACATAACAATAAATATGACACTCATGGATGACTATTAATCGGCAAGTCTTATTTACCTAAATAACCGAAGGACAAAGGGTTCACATTAACAGGGTAAACAATCTATAAACAGATATACAGTACAAGGACAATGACCTCAAAATTGTGGCAATGCACAAAATATCTGAAAGAGAGATAGAAATATATGATGCAATATGATAACAATATCCTTAATGAGCATCAATATACAAAATATCCTAAACAGAGGTAGAACATACATACAGTATGGCTAATGTAATTTTACAAATTTATCAATATACAAAATATTTCAAATAGGAGTAGGAACATGTGTACAATATGACAAGTATAGTTTTTAATTTATATCAATATACAAGAATCCATATCAGTGCAATTTATCTAAAGCTGATAGATTGATAAATTAGTTTACTAGTAGATAAAATAATGTACCTTAATATCCTAAACCTTTCTATTCCCCTTTTTTTCTTTTTATAAAAGAGAATCATAAGTCTAAATTTTATTGTTCCACCCCTAACCCTATAACAACTTATCTGTAACCCTAAGGAAGATGAAAATTTGGGGAGATTGAGTATCATTTTCTTAAAATTGTTTCCTGCTATTTAGAGGGTGATAGTATCTCTGGGATTCTATAAGAAAGCTAAATAATTATATCTTAATAGGACAAGCTGTAAAATCTGCAGTCAATCTCAGAGTAATGGGTAAGGTTATCTGAGATTCTGGCTAGAAGTGAAATATGATGGACCATCTCATTTTGGAACTGTTCTGAATAGTTTGAAGTGCAAAGCTGATCATAGAATGGCATTTTTTTTGGTTGAGAGTCATTATTATGGACCAGATAGTGTCATTGTCATGTGGCCACATCCTCCTTCTAGAGACTTCAGAGATTGCTATTGGAAGATTTATTTTTTTACTGTGGAAAACTTGAACATATTAATATCAAAATGGAAAGTTTGGATTTTAAGATGATGTGACATGTGAGGAAGGATTCCTAGAAATCAAGAATAAGCATGGAGATAAATAGTATCTTGAAAATAAAGGTCCCTAAATTGTTGTCTTTTTTCTGTCCCATACCAGGTGGCTCTTCTGATATGAGACAGAATCTCTTAATTTTTTTTTCTTTTAGCAATTATGCTTTGGTTTAGATAAGAAGAGACCCACATTCCAACTCCAAAGTCAGCTTGATTTATAATTGAATTGAGACCACAACTTTTCTATAGTTAAAGAGATATTGCTGTTAGGCAGTGAGATATTACCCTGTAGAGTATATTGTTACCAATAGGTTCTTCTCTTCTGCTATAGACATCTGGGTGTCCAAAGCCTTTTGATTTATTGAAGATTGGTATTCCTATTATCCTGTAAAGACAAAAAACAGAACTCTTCCCCAACCCTTGATTGTTGAGTTTTCCTTACAACTTGTAGAGTTGTCAGATTCGTGAATGAACTATTACCTCTCCTCACTAAGTGATTTCTCCTGTTCAAATCAAATTTTTATTAATTTTGTTGCTATCCATAGCTTTTCTTCTCCTGCAGAAACAAAAGTAAAACACTTTCCCCAACATAGGAAGTATCCTTCTTTCCATTACAAGTTCAACACATCTTTGAAGTAAACAGGTTGGTTTAGTTCAGGAGTTTTTTCTATTGTCCAATGTCTCTCTGTAGCTGTTGTCCATTTCTCATAACAACTGAGAAAATTCAAGGTTAATAAAGCATTATGTAAGCTATGCCTAGGGGTCATTGTTACGTCTTTCTGTTTATTTAGCATATAATTTAAAGTTCAATTGGCTCTTTCTATGACTGCTTGAACTGTGATATTGTGTGGTATACCAGTTATTTGCTATATATTGTCATAAGCAACAAACATTTTGTATTTTACTTGAGACATATGCTGGAGAACTGTCTTAACATGTATAGGTGTTCCCATGTTGGCCATAACTTCTAATAGGTGTGTAATTACAGGATCAACTTTTTCAGAACTCATAGGAGTTGCCCATTGAAATCCTGAATAGGTGTCAATGATATGGTGTACATATTTTATCTTCTGAATTCTGTGAAATGAAACACATCCATATGAAATTTTATCTTTTTTGTGTACCTTTAAGCTTACTTCCTGCATGTAATAGGGTTTGGTTATAAAAGGAACAAGTAGGATATTTTTTATGATCTCTTGGCTTGTTTCCAAGTGATTGAAAAGTTCCTTTTTAAACATTTCCTACTTACATGGTATTTCTTATAAAATTTGGAGGCTTCTAGAACATTACCTATTAATAACTGATCATTCTCATCATCATCTTATGCTAGAGGATCTGGCATATCCATATGGGATCTGTTCTATATACATATAGGAATTAGCCTATTTCTGATAATTTTCTGTAATTGTATAAATAGTGAAGTTAATTCTGTATTATAAGGAATGAATTCAGTAGTTTCAGTATGTAAATACAACTCTCTCTGCATATTGAGAGTTAGTAACTATATTGAGAGTTTCTGTAAAGTCTATAAGTAGCATAAGAATGACATACACTTTTGACTTTTGAGCAGAATTGTGAGTGCCTTAGAACACTTTACTTAAATCTCCTGATTTATATCCTGCCTTTCCTGATTTATATGCATCAGTGTAGAATGTGGAGACTCCAGAGAATGGTTTTTGCCATAAAATGTGAAGGACCAATTCACTTCTTTTCATGATTTTCATTCCCTTGGTTTATTTATTTTGGTTTAACATTTGTTAATCTCTCCCAAAAATTACTGCAAACTGTTTGCTAGTATTCATTATCTTTCCATAAAGAGGAAATTCCATCAATAGTTAAAGGTACTACATTTTCTACTGGGTCCATTCCTGTCAATTCATGAAGTCTTAATTTTCTTTTAGAATCAAATCAGAGATCTTTTCCACATATGTTTTTAATTTCTTAATTTACTTTCCATCAAAATTCCTATGGGAGAGTGTCTGGAGAGTAATATGAACAGAAGGCAGTTAAGTTCTAAATTCATATGATCCACTTGTGCCTCTCATATTTTCTTTTCTACTAGAGCTAATTCCTTCTCAGCTTCAGCTAATAATTCTCCTGAACTATGTAAGTCCCTGTTCCCTTTTAAGGTATTGGCTAAATTTACTAGTCCATCCGTAGTTCTGCCAATGATAATCTGTAAGTTGGAAATGCTTCCTAACAATTTTTGAAAATCATTAAGAGTTCACAAGTAATCTCTCCTGAGTTATACCTTTTGGTATCTAATTTTTTGTAGATCTACCTTATATCCTAAGTAATTAATAGGGTCTCCTGTTTGTACTTTTTTGGGGGAGCAATTTGTAATGCCCAGTGAGGCAAAACTTTCTTTACTGCTTCAAACATGCTTTCTAAAGTACCTATCTTCAGATCAGCTAATAAGATATCATCCATGTAATAGTAAATTATAGACTGAGAATTATTTACAATGGTTTTTGCATAAAATGTTGCCGCAGGGTGGGGCTATTTGACATTCCCTGTGGGAGGACCTTCCATTGATATCTCTTGACTGACTGGGAATTATTATAATTAGGTACTGTAAAGGCAATATTTTCTTTGTCCTTTTCTTATAGAGGTATGGTTAAAAACAGTCTTTTAAGTCAATAACTATAATAGGCAATTCTTTGGGTAACAGAGAGCAAGGGCATCCCATTCTATAGGGAACCCATAGGCTGAATTACTTTAATAATGGCTCTCAGATTTGTCAACATTCTCCTTTTACCAGATTTCTTTTTAATAACAAATACAGGAGAATTCCATGGGCTAATAGATAATTCAATATGTTGAGCATTTAACTGCTTCTAAACCAGTTGTTCTAAGGCTTGTAATTTCTCTTGTGTCACTGGCCATTGTCCAACCCAGACAGGTTTGTCAGTTAGCCATTTTAAAGGTAGGGCCATAGGTATATCTGAGAGTTCAATGGCAATTGTGCTCTGTTTATATACAGCCTGAATGGTTGGTGGCTGCTTTTGTATTTGTAGTATCTTATTCCAAGATACATGAATTGGCCTATATTCTCCTGAGATTGGAGAAATTATAATCTGGATATTCCATTGCTATAACAGACCTCAGCCCCAGTGATTCACTCCTACGTTAGTCACATATGGTTTCAGCCATCCTCTTTGTCCTTTGGCTCTATGCATTCAACCCATCTCATATTTTACCTGAGATTTGATTCCAATCCCTAGAAATTGGACATCTACCTCTTGAAAAGGCATATTTTGATGCCATAATTTTGGCATAATTATAGTCACATCCACACCTGTGTCCACTAAGCCTTCTAGAATAATGTTATTAGTTCATACTATAAGCCTTGGTCTTTTTTTCATTTATGAAGGTATGCCAAAATATTCATTTTATGGTAATTTTTGATTTTTTGATCTATCAAAGCTTTTCTATCATTCAGTGAAGTGTTGTTCCTTACTTTAGGCACTGGACTATTTAATTGTCCTAGGGAGGAATTTCCTCCCCATTAACTGCACCAAATTCAATTTGGAAGCCTGCAAGAGGCCTCCCGAGGCACTTCCCAATGGTAAAGTATTATCTTGTATGTCTCTTATTGATCTGCATTCCTTGGTTGAATGTCAGTCTTTGCTTCATTTTCCACATAATCCAGAAGGTTGGAGTCTCCTGTTTGGGTTATTTCTAGAGGAAGCATTGGTTCCAGGAGTACCCTGTGTACAATTTCTTCTTGTAAGGCCTGGTGTACCACAGTTAAAACATTTGGTACTTTGATGTCTCCTTCCACCTTTGGAAATCGTCTCTTCTATCCATGCTTCATCACAATAGTTAAGAGACTCAATATTTTTTGTGTGTTGTATCTATTCTTCTATGGATGCTGATTTGATCCTTAAAGGTGCAAATATCCATTTGCATTCTATATTAGCATTTTTAGAAGACAAAGATTAAATTAATATTTGTCTTAATTCTTGATCTGATATTGGCTTGTTTATACCCTTGGTCAGTCTTTGTAAAAAAAAATTCCACAAATGGTTTCTTCACCTCTGAAAGGCCTTTGTACATAGCTCAGCTTGTCTCCCAGGTTCTGGAATCTTTCCCCAGGCATTTAACGCTGCTGTATGACATATGGATAATGTAGGCTCATCAAAGGTAGATTGTGAATTTGTACCAGTGAAGCAGCCCTCACCAAGAGTTGGATCTTGGGAGATTCAAAACCTCTAAACTATCTTGCTGCTCAAGGGCCTTAGCTTCTTCTCTCATCCAACTTTTTCATTATAACTGCTGGCTATATTCTAACACAGCTGATATTAACTGATTCCAATCACTAGGCATGTTCCTATTTCTAGAAGACCACATATTTAACATGTGCTTCACATGATGAATGTATATTATAGGTAACTACAACTTCCTTGATGTTCTTTAAATCTCTCATATATATTCCACACATCCTTCAGAATGTTTATCTTTTGCTGGCTTTTCACAAATGGTGATGGGGTTTGCCATAGTATAAGAACCACATATTACCTTTTGTAAGTTGTCTCTAACTCTGTTAGGAACTGCCGATATTATGACATCTTTAGCCTTGACCTTTTCTTTGTTAGGACCCTTTTTCTTGGTTCTAACAGACTCCTCCAAAGCCTGAAATTGATTAATCACAGCTTTTTCTATAATCTGTACCTACTGCACTGTAAATAATTCCAGTGACTTTATGGAATCAAACAATTTTTAATGTTCATCAGAAACATATAATTCCAAAGACTTTATTCTATCAATTAATGATTGTCATTCCTCCTTAGAAATTTTCAGTATGCTGCCTGGCGGTGGTGTCACATGCCTTTAATCCCAGCACTCAGGAGGCAGATCCAGGCAGATCTCTGAGTTTGAGGCCAGCCTGGGCTACCAAGTGAGTTCCAGGAAAGGCACAAAGCTACACAGAGAAACCCCGTCAAAAAAAAAAAAAAAGAAAAAAGAAAAAGAAAGAAAGAAAGAAAGAAAGAGAAATTATCAGTATGGCATTAGGATTGCTCTAGAGATTTACTGCTTTATCCATTAGTTATTTTTATTTATTATCAATAGAATTAAATTTGGTTGTCCAGTTAATATTAGCAGACTGAAGTTCTTGTGGTAAATTAGCAGATTCCAAAGAAAGAATCCTTTTGCCTGAGTTCTCATTACTACTTTGCAAAGTCTGTATCAGTATCATTAATGTCTCATTTTGGGTATTGTTATTAAACCAGTTTTTCAATGATATGATCTGAATTATTATGCCAATTGCCATTATGGTGAAAATTGTATGACCCAGGAAGTCATGTATGTCTTGTAAATTTCATCCATAGTATAAACAAAGAGTTTTTAAATTCCTGAATGGTTGCATTATCTGCCATAATGCGAGAGAGACTTAAAATTTATAAAGAAAAATATTATGTATTAATTAATTAATCAGTTTAAGGTGTAAAGTTATCAAGTAATTTACCTCAGATAGCATCCTAAAGAGAATGTCCTAAGTGTCCAGCTGTTCCAGATATAATTGACCTTGAGTGAATGGCTAGTTGGTTCAATGGTTTTTGGATGCATTATTGATGTTTTGCCAAAAGGTGTCGCAGGTTTAGTGCTAAAAAAGGTCTGGTGTAAGCTGACTCAGCTCCCTGCATGGGCTCCTGTGAATTACTCATCCCAGAGCTGATGGGATCTCAACAACTGAGACAACACACCAAACAATGGGGAGTGCTTGCTTGCTGAGCGGTGTAGGTGTGGTTGCATGCACTGGTATCTGCAGCTGCACACTTAATGTTAACAGCAGTGGGGGGTGGTGTTGCAGAGTAGGTATTTCAAAAGATGGGTTTGGCAGCAGCCACACTGAACAATTAAATAAAAAGGAACAGCCAACAGCCTGCTGGCAGTTGCTGACCTGTGGTCTCCTTTGGGACAGGTCCACCAGTCTCTGGGACCAAGTGGCTGGCAGCGGCATGCCTGCCATGGGAAGCTCATAGCTATTGGGTCAGGGTGGGAACCATGCAGCAGAGCACATAGGTTGCCCACGGTGACACATAGCAGAAGTGTGTGAATGAGGCAGGAAAAACTAGGTGCCCCAAGATGTGAGCTGAATCCCAGTGGCTTTCTGGTGCTATCCCCATGCTGGTGGGGTCAGCAGATTGGAGCCACTACAGAGCTTGCAGAGATAGTACGAGCCTCTTAGCAAACCTGCTGCAGCTTCTGCATAGGCTGTGGGCAAGATCTGAGCTGCTGCTAGTAGGCAAGAATATTCGGGTTCTTTGCGTGGATAAGGGCTGTGGAGATGGCCCACCCATGTAGGCATCAGTTATTATGAGAAATCCACAGAGTCTGCCTGAAGGGTGAAGAATTTATTAGAGAGGAACACTCATTACAGCACAGGAGATTTATCGTAGGGTTCTAGAAAGCTGAGATCAGTCCAGTGCTGTTCTGCTGCTGAAATGGTCTGCACCATCCAGCTCATGAGTGAGAGAAGAGAAAGGGCTATGTGCATCTCAGGATTTATGGGTAGCCTGAGCCATGCCTGGGGCATGGCAGGTACTTCAAAGTTATAGGTAGGTAGGACAGATACTTACTATGTCTCTAGGGTTGGTTCCTCAAGGTCATATACAGAACAGCTATCAACTAACATTAACTGTACTTTACACTTCATTAAAGAAAAGACTGGAATTGTTCAAGCACTATCCAAATGTCTACTACATCTATTTTGTACCATGTTATTATTATCTGTCTCTTACTTCTCACATTCAAAGTATGAATGTATTTAAAATCAATTGTGCTTTAGGGATCCCCAAAGCAATTGAGCCTTTTTTAAACAGTTTGCTTTAAATGGGCCTTCATATTTTACCTGCAATTCTTTTAATCTTTGTTTCATTTACAAGAATATCATTTTGAAACTATGAACTTGTCTTTGGGAATTTTTTGAAAGCCTGAAATTGCCTTGAAATTAACAAAGATATTTTCTATAAACTTTGCTCTTTTTATTAAAAATTATCATGGGAAATACAGTACTTATTTGCCATTTATAGAGTTTCTGTATGGTTTCAGTTCTCCCCTAGTTAGATACATTGCATGCACTTCTACAAAATTATTTTGTTGTCTTTTAATTGCTTTTTCAAATATAGGTAATTACCTGAAATTTTTATGATTAAAATGAGTATAAATCGAATTTTAGTTTTTATTTGTCCTACCCACAGCCTCAACAAAATTATTCGTTTTGTGCAGCAATTATATTTTGACTTACTTCTTAGCATTCAGCTAGTCAGTCAGGGACAAGAAAAGTTTACACCCAAGGTACATATGATCTTGTTAATGCTGTTTCCTCATCTGATTTTTGTTTGTTGGTTTTAGCACTTTGAAAACTGCAGAAGTCAGCATATGATGTTGTTAAATTTCAGAACTGAATTTACCCAGCAGCTGCTCCTGCAGAGCTAGAGGTCCCCATCATTCCATGCTATGTCCATACTTCTACTTTTATAATCAACAGTTTCTGCACAGGATTTCCTGTTCAGTGACATTTAATTAGGCAGTAATTGGGTTTACTCTTTGAGACCTTAAGAGGTTTGTGTACCATTTCAACAGTTCACATTTAGATCTGCATACCCAGTACATGACACATACAATTAATTCTTTATAATTTAGATATTAAATTCTTCCTATGTATTTTCAGGATATAAATGATTGCCCTCCTTTCCCCCTTCTTCCTTCCTTCCATCTCTCTTACCTTCCTCTATTCCTTCTACTTCTTTATATCTTTTATTATCATCAATATTCAGGAATTTGGAGAAATTATATTGGTTCCAAAAATTATCCTGAAATCTTTTTTTTTCATTAAAATAAAAGAAAGAATAAAGATAAAATTCTCTTTTTAAACCTAAGCTGTATTAGACCATATTTTCATGTGTAATCATAACTGTTGAGATTTTTGGCTTTTATTTTTCTATTATTTCTCCTGTCTCCATTTCATCATTTATTGAATATTCAGCAGCATTCCACTAAATAGAGTTGCTTAATATGACTTGATTTTATCCATGTTTATTCCAATACATATATATGATCCTGCTTGACATTTTAACAGCATTAAAATTATTGATTTAGTCTTTATCTTGAAATTTCATTATAGTTAGACTCTTGGAGATTATTTTCTAAACATCATACATACTTCAAACATAATTTTTCATATTCCTTATTTTGCATTTTATTTTTAATTTAGAAAACTAAGTGATGTATTTTTAAGTTTTATGAAGATTTTTTTACTGACATTTTAATATCTTTTGTAGAAATAAAAATACTTGTAAAATATTCATTGCTATTAACTTTTAAAAATGTTCACTTTTATACTGCTCAGCACAAACGAAAATCAAATTTCAAAATAAGAAAATTTTTGTTTTCTGTAACATTAGGCAAGTATAGAAATTTATGTTGTCATTTAGAGATTTTTTTTATAATGATATTCAGTAGTGTGTGTGTGTGTGTGTGTGTGTGTGTGTGTGTGTGTGTTAAGTTCTCATCCAGAAAGTAATAAGAATATAAGAATTGGAAGAAGTCTAAAAGAAAAATTGTAATGTTTTGTTCATAATAATGATTTTTTATTTGTTTTTAAGTCACCTCAAAACCCATTTAATTTAATATAAATAATGATAATATGTTTGCTTGTGAGTTTCTGTAAGTAATCTGTTTACCTCAAATTCAAATCTTTCAAAAAAAATCAGAAAAAAAAACTTTAAATTTTTAAAAGTAGAGACAAATGTTAATGTAGATAGATTTTTATTTATTTATTAAAAATATGTCTTTGAAACAGCTTTTAAATTAAATAGGTATCTCACCTGGAGGTTTCTATAATCTAAATACAGTAGAGATATTTTAAGAAGTAATGAGTACTTACTCTTCAGGTTGAGACAGACTATAGCATAAAAATGAACAAAAATTTCAAAGAGACAGTGAAAAAATGTGAAAGTGATTATTTAGTTTTATTAACTGAATGTTAAAATAATATATTTAAATCATATTAAATTAAATTATTTATTTAAATCAATTTTAAATATTTGTAATTTTATTTTATTCAATGTGTAAACCAAAGATTTTAAAGCTTTTACTTTTACTGAGCAGAACTGCTTCAAGCAGTTATGACCCACAAAGAAATCTCATAGCCCTATGTTGAGATGAGAAAAATCGTTGTGACTGAAACTCTAAGAGAATATCATGAACAGCTTTCTGCATTTTCATGAAGTTTTGTTCATAACATAAGTAAATTCATTTTAAATCCGAACAACATGTCTCAGGCTAGGAAACCATCAAGAAATTGTGTTATAAAACACAAAATATGCAAGCAAAACACACACACCTCAAGGTCTCAAGATTGAGTATGGCCTTATCAAAGAAGTAAAGAATAAGGAGCCACAAGCATGTGTACACACATATAGGCTCACAGGCAGACAGACACAGACAGGGACACAGACACATATGGGGGGACACTCTTGAAAGTCATCAATTCTGTGTTACTGGAATACCAAAAAATGATTGAAAGGAAATGTGATACTTCATAATTCTATCTTTGTTCTTATATTTAAATTTGGAACAGTGGACTAGTCTCTTGAGAAAACTTAGGGAGCATGGGTATAAAACAAAAAGCCTCCTCATGTTCTCAGGGTAAGAATGCTCTTTTAAAGTGGAGAAATTTGTAGTCAGAAGGTTTCTCCAGTCCTGCCAGGTCCTGTGGTTCTGCAGCCCACTTATAAAATAATCACTCAGAAGCTTATATTAATTACAAACTGCTCGGCCATTAGCTCAGGCTCATTACTGACTAGCTCTTACACTTAAATTATCCCATTATTATTATCTATGTTTAGCCTTGTGGCTTTGTACCTTTTCTTGGTTCTGCCTTGTCATCTTGCTTCCTCTGTGTCTGGCTGGTAACTCCTGACTCAGCCTTCCTCTTCCCAGAATTCTCCTCCCTGCTAAAAAAAACTTTCTGCCTGCCTACTAACCAAACAGCATTTTATTTCTCATCCAATCAGAGCAACACATATTCATAGCCCACAGAACTACATCCCACAGCACTGTAGCCATATTAGGCATGTTTTCAAGGTCAAGCAGAGATATATTTTAGATAGACAGGTCATCTTCAAACCCTTCAGAGATCTACAGGATATGGCATTTAAAAATGTTTCAATAACATAGTTTTTTTTTTTTCTTTTTTTTTATGACAATGAGACATGTCTGCTTCTGGCAGTACCAATTACATCAAGGAAGATGATGGACACTGAAGACACTCCAAATAGAGTTTATCTTTTCTTTGCAAAAATAGTCATTTGGGCAAGAAAATGTTCTTACCTGGACTGCTTGAAAAAATGTATTGACTGGACATGTGGGACACATAGGAAGGTGATCACTAAACTTTGCAAGTCAAGATGGACCTTCAGGTTCCTGTTTCACAGAGGAGATTGCCAAATATTCTTCAGGACACAGAGAGAAGCAACTGAGAGACTCTAGGCCTATATGCTGGAGATGGATGCCCCAACATTGCAGAGGAACTTTGAGTGACAGTCCAGGCAGCCAGCTGTCTCTGTCATTCTAGATTTTTGGAAGTTGCTTACAATGCACTTCTTGTTTACTTAGGTAATATTATAAACATTTGGAGTCTTTGATGTAGTTGAAGACTAGTTATAATTATAATTTTCCTTGGTTATGATAAAAAATAAGTTAGCTATAAAACCTTAGACTCACAAATATAGGATAAATAGAATATTTTTTTGAATTTGTAAAATACAAATAGACTAAATATTGTAACTGTAATCCTTGCTTGATAGCTGTTCTATTATAAATTCTACTATGTTAAAATTAAAATCTTCCTTTTTGATTAGACAGAAAAGAGGAGGTGCTGTGGGATGTTGTTCTGGTGCTGTGAATATGTGTTGCTTTGACTGGTTGATAAATAAAATGCTGATTTGGCCAGTAGCCATTAGGAAGTGTAGTCAGAGCAAGCAGAGAGGAGAATTCTGGGAAGAGGAAGGCTGAGTCAGGAGACGCCAGCCAGGAACAGAGGAAGCAACATGACAAGGCAGAACTGAGAAAAGGTACAGAGTCATGTGGCTAAACATAGATAAGAATTATGGGACAATTTAAGTGAAAGGGATAGTGAATAATAAGTCTGAGCTAATGGCTGAGCCATTATAATTAATATAAGCTTCTGAGTGATTGTTTTATATGTGGGCCGATGGGACCACAGGGCCTGGTAGGACTGGAGAAACTTTCTGGTGACAGAAATTTCACCTGAGTTTTGACTTTCCAAAGAAACAAAACTCAAAGAATGCTGAGAGCTACTGGTAGAATGGCTTTACCAGAGGCTGTGGGAGTGACACCGGTGACAACCAGTTTTCAACAGGTTGACCTACCAGATGAATAATTCTCTGACTGTAAATGACTGGTCACTTCTGTCTGTAATTTCTCTCATGTACCATTACATTTCTTCCCTGGCAGCAGTTGCGGGTGTTTTCCCACTGCTTTTGTGTTTATCTAATGAAAATATTCCATCTTTGGGCACACATATATCTGTGGATGGTCTGGAAGATGATTTATGTTTAAGCTATATGATTCTAATGAATAGAAATAATACTAGAATATTTTCACAACTGACACAGGAATGCAACAGTATTCACAGTCACAAAGTCAGCTAATTTTAGACTTCAGAACAAATTCAAAACAGAGTAGCTGTCCCTACCCATAATAATACTCAAGGACATATTCACAAGTATCTATTAAAATCCATGCTGTAGGATGGTCTGTATGTCAAATTGCTCTGATTGGTCAATAAATAAAACACTGATTGGCCAGTGGCCAGGCAGGAAGTAGGTGGAACAAGGAGAGAGGAGGATTCTGAGAAGCGGAAGGCGGAGGCGGGGAGACACTGAGAGCCGCCGCCATGACCAGTAGCATGTGAAGACACCGGTAAGCCACCAGCCACATGGCAAGGTATAGAATTACGGAAATGGATTAATTTAAGCTATAAGAACAGTTAGCAAGAAGCCTGCCATGGCCATACAGTTTGTAAGCAATATAAGTCTCTATGTTTACTTGGTTGGGTCTGAGTGGCTGTGGGACTGGCGGGTGACAAAGATTTGTCCTGTGGGCAAGGCAGGAAAACTCTAGCTACAAATCCAAGTCAAGCTAACATCATTAATACATAACGCCCTGCAGTAACTGACATTCTGCATGTAGTCCTAGCCTCAGTTTAGAGTACAAACTCAAGTTTCAGCCAACTAATTGCTTACTTTCTGTCTGAGAGCTCTAGCAACTCAGGCTATGTGCTTAGCCCGTCAGTGTGATCCCCCTAGCCTGAGAAAAACATTGTGACTATGTGTTATGAAAATGGGTCAGAACCTGAAAACGTAACATAATTGTCCAGAGTTTGGCTGTTGAAGTATGAGTATGTGCTGATTGAGGGATGTAGCTGAATGGGCAGAGAGAAAGATGTGAGAGACAAAGAAGACGCATGAGAATAGTGTAAGAGAGTGAGTGATTGAGTGAGTAAAGAGTGAGTGGACAATGCAGAGGACGTGTATGTATGTATGTATCTGTGAAAGAGAAAGTGAAGTGTGTGAAAGAGCTGCTGCTATGTAAAGGAGCAATGTGAAGGACCTGTGCAAAGAGTTTTGTGAGAGAGTGTGAAGGAGCTGTATAAAGTGCTATATGGTGAAATCACTATGTAAATGAGATGTTTGGCTGTGTGGAGATTTGTAACTAGTGTGGAGACAAGGAAGATGAAGCTGTATAGAAAAGAGATGTAGAAGGGAAATGTGTGTAAAAGAAAGATGTGTAGCCATGTGAAAATAAATGTAAGTATGTATATAGATGTATGTCCATGTAGTAGAGAGATGTATATATGTAAAGAGAGATATATAGCTGCATGTAAAGAATGTAGCTGTGTAGAGACAGAAAGATTTTCAGGGAGACAAATTTTGCAAGATGCAGTAATAAAGAAAGTTACTTTCAGAACATGTGAGTTTCCTTCCTAAAGATTTTAAACAGATAAGAGATTTTTCCTAAGCCTGTTCACATTTCTTTTTGCTACTCTGGAACAGTTCTTGGTAGCTGGCCTCCATGGCCTTCATTGAAAGAACAGACATAACATTAAAAGTGTAAAATTCAGCAGTCTATTGTGGGGACTGCTGAACAATAGACTGCTGGCAATGGTCGAGAGACATCCCGAACTGACCTACTCTGGTGATGGGATGGCCAAACACCCTAATAGTCATGCCAGAAACCCCATCCAAGGACTGAGGAATCTGGATGCAGAGATCCACGGCTAGGCCCCAGTTGGAGTGCTGGGAGTCTAATTAGCAAGAAAGAGGAGGGTTTATATGAGAGAGAATTGTTGAAACCAAGGTTGGATAAAGCACAGGGACAAATAGCCAAATGAATGGAAACACATGAACTATGAACCAAAGGCTAAGGGGCCCCCACTGGATCAGGCCCTCTGAATATGTGAGACAGTTGATTGGCTTGATCTGTTTTGGGAGGCATCTGGGCAGTGGTACTGGGTCCTATGCTCTTTGCATGAGTTAGCTGTTTGAAACCTGGGCCTTATGCAGGGACGCTTGGCTCATTCTGGGAGGAGGGGACTGGACCTGCCTGGACTGAGTCTACCAGGTTTATCTCAGTCCTGGGGGGGGCGATTTGCCCTGGAGGAGGTGGGAATGGGAGGTGGGCTGGGGGCAAGGGGAGGGGGAAGGAGGGGGGAGAACAAGGGAATCTGTGGCTGATATGTAGAACTGAATGGTATTGTAAAATAAAATAAAAGAAAAAAAGTGTAAAATTCATGGAGACAATATTGTGCTTAAAATGTCAAGATCATAGTTGCAAATAGATGTGGGACCATAAAAATACTGATTCAATACAGTTTGCTATCAAGAATGTGATCATTGTGAATTTGCATTTTGCTTACTAACATCATAAAATGTATAAAATTTGTCAAATGCATACATCTTCACAAGATTTCATTCTTGCAAATGGGGCCAAGGTTAGGCTGAATTCTTCCTTTTTGCTCAACCATGTTCTTTGTGTCTTTATTCATAATAGCCAGAAACAGGAAACAATGTAGATATCTCTCAAAAGAAAAATGGACAAGCAAAACAGGGTACATTTAAACAATGGAGTATTATTTGGCTATTAAAAATGACATCATGAAATTTGCAAGTAAATGGGTGGGATCAGAAAGAAACCATTCTGAATTAGATAACCCTGACCCAGAAGATAAATATGGCATGTATTTATTTATTAGTGGATGTTAACTATTAAATAAATGAAATCAAACTGCAATCCATATACTCAGAGAGGTTAGGTAAAGGGGAATATTCTAGGGTTTATGCATGGTCTCAATGCAAGGGGAAAATAGAATGGATTTAATGAGTTGATTGGGAGAAAGTGGGGACAGAAACAGGGGTTTTCAGGTTGGGGAGGATGGGATGGATAGAAAGAATGCAGGGTGAGACAGCTGGAATTGAAGTGCAGTTTTGAGGTAGTGTAGGAACCTAGTGTGGTGGAGACTTCCTGCAATCTATGGAGATCATCCTAATAGGGATTCTTAGTAATGGAAAATATAGAATCTCAACTGTTAATCTCTTGTTACCAGTTGAGGCTTCCACTCATGGCAATAGGGTGCATTCTATTGAGGTGCTGACCAAGGGAATCCCATAGAAATCCTAACAACCCAAGATGTTGTTAAGATAAAGGATTACTCTTGCCAAACTGATTGTGTGGCTCCATAACACTCACACAACTCATTGATCATGGAGAAGTCAAGCTGGTGCCTACAGGAAGCCTTCCTGTCTGTGTTCTAACTTCTTTGGTCAGGGAAGGTACTCTGCAGGCTACCAAAAGAGAAATGTGGACACTAACCAGGCACAAAGTCTTTGATCTAAAATTTGTCCTGCCAGAAAAAAAAAATATTTATGGCTATAGTGACACAAAACTTGTGGGGGTAACCAACCAATGTCTGATTTTATGTAAAGCCTATTCCATGAAAGGGAATCCATGCCCAAGACTGCTTGAGTAACCAAGAACCAGACTAGATAGTCCAGAGACCTAGGGTAAAGCCAAACATTACTGATCTAAAAAAAAATTTATCAATAAAATGACTTCTCATGATATTCTGCTATACTCATAAATAAAGGACATATCCAGTTATCATCAAAGAGGCATCCTGCATTGACCAGATGTTACACAGAGAGAGATTCTAAATGGGAGGTTTCCACCAAATCCCCCCCCTCAGAGCTCAGGGAGCCCCACAGACGAGGAGGCAGAAAGATTCTAAGAGCCAGACTGTATGGATGACAGCAGGTTACAAGACCCTTTGAATCAATTAAATAAGTCACATATTAGCTCACAGACACTGAAGAAGCAAGCACAGTGCCTATATAGGTTAATACTAGCCATTAGCTTCATATTTTTATGGGACTCCTGACCATGATAACAAGTGGGACCTCTGAATCTTGAGACTGCTCTTGAGAATCTTTTCTTTCTATTGGGTTCCTGTATCTAACATTGATTTGATTGTTTTTGCTTCATCTTATTACATTTTATCTTGTCATGTATAATTATTTTTTTTTTCAGAGTCTATTTCCATTCATATTTTATTGATGAAAAAAATGAGCCAAAGAGAATTTGGTCAAGATCAGAACTATTGGTTCCAGGGCTGGAAAGAGAAGGCTCACACTAACAAACATTTATTTATGAAATGCCTTGTGCCAGTAACTACCACAAGTGCTTTGTCATTGGAAATATGAGTGGAAATCCCTGCCTTTGTGAGCACTATCAATTTCTCATTTTAATCTATATGTCTATCTTATACATAACTGTCAATATAATAATTTTATTTACTATACAAAAGTAATTATATTTATTATACACAAATTCAAATTTTCTTTTTTTTTAATTTTTTTTTTTACAACACCATTCAGTTCAACACAATAGCCACAGATTCCCCTGTTCTCCCTCTCTCGCCCTCCCTCCCCCCATTCCCACCTCCTCCAGATCAAGGTCTCCCCCGAGGACCAGGATCGACCTGGTAGACTCAGTCCAGGCAGGACCATTCCCTGCCTCCCAGACCGAGACAAGTGTCCCTGCATAAGTCCCAGGATTCAAACAGCCAACTCATGCAATGAGCCCAGGACCCGGCACCACCGCACAGCTGCCTCCCAAACAGATCAAGCCAAATGAGTGTCTCACGCATTCAGGGGGCCTGATCCAGTTGGGGGCCCCTCAGCCTTTGGTTCATAGATCCTGTGCTTCCGTGCTTCCATTCATTTGGTTATTTGTCCCGGTGCTTTATCCAACCTTGGCTTCAACAATTCTCGCTCATATAAACCCTCTTCTTTCTCACTAATTAGACTCCCAGTGCTCCACCAGGGTCCCAGCCCCTGGATGTCTTCATTCAGATTCCTCAGTCCTTGGATGGGGTTTATGGCACAACTATCAGGGTGTCTGGACATCCCATCACCAGAGTAGGTCAGTTCCTGCCGTCTCACGACCATTGCCAGCAGTCTTTTGCGGGGGGTATCTTTATGGATCTCTGTGGGCCTCCCTAGCTCTCTGCTTCCTCCCCTTCTCACCTTCTCATGTGGTCTTCATTTACCATGGTCTCCTATTCCCTTTTCTCCCTCTCTTTTATTGATCCAGCTAGGATCTCCCACTCTCTTTCCCTCGACCGTCGCCCGTCATTGTTCCCACTCATGACCAGACTGTTCATGTAGATCTCATCCATTTCTCTGTGTCTTTTTTTGGGGTCCCGTTTTCCAGGTAGCCTCACTGGTGATGTGAGTAGCAGTCCAGTCATCCTTGTTCCACATCTAGCATCTTCCTATGAGTGAGTACATACCATATTTGTCTTTCTGAGACTGGGTTACCTCACTCAGGATGATTTTTTTCTAGATCCATCCATTTGCCTGCAAACCGTATGATGTCATTGTTTTTCTCTGCTGAGTAGTATTCCATTGTGTATATGTGCCACAATTTATTTATCCATTCTTCAGTTGAAGGGCATCTAGGTTGTTTCCAGGTTTTGGCTATTACAAACAATGCTGATATGAACATAGCTGAGCAAGTGCTCTTGTGGTATGATTGAGCATTTCTTGGGTATATGCCCAGGAGTGGTATAGCTGGATCTTGGGGGAGATTGATTCCCAATTTTCTAAGAAAGCGCCATATTGATTTCCAAAGTGGTTGTACAAGCTTGCATTCCCACCAGCAGTGGAGGAGAGTTCCTCTAGTTCCACATCCTCTCCAGCATAAAGTGTCTTCAGTGTTTTTGATTTTAGCCACTCTGACAGGCGTAAGGGGGTATCTCAGAGTTGTTTTGATTTGCATTTCCCTGATGATTAGGGATGTTGAACAATTCCTTAAATGTCTTTCAGCCATTTGGGTTTCCTCTGTTGAGAATTCTCTGTTTAATTCTAAAGCCCATTTCTCAATTGGACTGTTGGTCGTTTTGATTTCTAATTTCTTGAGTTCCTTATATATTCTGGATTTCAGTCCTCTGTCACATGTGGGGTTGGTGAAGATCTTTTCCCATTCTGTAGGCTGTCGCTTTGCCTTGTTGACCGTATCCTTTGCTCTACAAAAGTATGGGTATGTGGTGTCTTCATTTTCATTGATCTCTAGGAAGTCTTTAATTTCTTTCTTTATTTCTTCCTTAACCCATTGGTAATTCAGTTGAGCATTATTCAGTTTCCATGAGATTGTAGGTTTTCTGTAGTTTTTGTTGTTGAAATCTAACTTTAAACCATGGTGGTCTGATAGAACACAGGAGGTTATTCCAATTGTTTTGTATCTGTTGGGATTTGCTTTGTGGCCAAGTATGTGGTCGATTTTAGGGAAAGTTTCATGGGGTGCTGAGAAGAAGGTATATTCTTTCTTGTTAGGATGGAATGTTCTGTACATATCTATTAGGTCCAATCGGGTCATCAGTTAAGTCCTTTATTTCTCTGTTAAGCTTCGATTTGGGAGATCTGTCCAGTGGTGAAAGTGGGGTGTTGAGATCTCCCACTATTAATGTGTGGGGTTTTATATGTGGTTTAAGCTTTAGTAATGTTTCTTTTACATATGTGGGTGCCCTTGTGTTTGGGGCATAAATGTTCAGAATTGAAACTTCATCTTGTTCGATCTTTTCTGTGATGAGTATGTAATGTCCTTCTTTATCTCTTTTGATTGATTTTAGTTTGAAGTCTATTTTGTTGGATATCAGGATGGCTACCCCTGCTTGTTTCTTAAGACCATTTGATTGGAAAGTCTTTTCCCAGCCTTTTATTCTTAGGTAGTGTCTGTCTTTGAATTTGAGATGTGTTTCTTGTATGCAGCAGAAAGATGGGTCCTGCTTTCGTATCTATTCTGTAAGCCTATGTCTTTTTATAGGTGAATTAAGTCTGTTGATATTAAGGGATATTAATGACCAGTGATTCTTCATCCCTGTTATTTTTGGTGGTAGTGTGTGTGTACTTCTCTTCTTTGGGGTTTACTGTTGTGGCTTTGTCTATTGCCTGTGTTTTCGAGTGTGTATTTGACTTCCTTCGGTTGGAATTTTCCTTCTAGTGCTTTCTGTAGGGCTGGGTTTGTGGATAGGTATTGTTTAAATCTGGTTTTGTCTTTGAATGTCTTGTTCCTTCCATCTATGATGATTGAATGTTTTGATGGGTATATTAGTCTGGGCTGACATCCATGGTCTCTTAGTGTCTGCATTACATCTGTCCAGGTCCTTCTGGCTTTCAAAGTCTCTATGAGAAATCGGGTGTTATTCTGATGGGTTTACCTTTATAGGTCACTTGGCCTTTTTCCTTGGCTGCTCTTAATATTCTTTCTTTATTCTGTACATTTAGTTGTTTAATTATTATGTGTCGAGGGGATGTTTTTTGGGGGTCTAGTCTGTTTGGTGTTCTATAGGCTTCTTGTATCTTCATAGGCATTTCCTTCTTTAAGTTGGGAAAGTTTTCTTCTATAATTTTGTTGAATATATTTTCTGTGCCTTTGAGTTGGTATTCTTCACCTTCTTCTATCCCTATTATTTGTAGCTTTGGTCTTTTCATGGTGTCCCAAATTTTTTGGATATTTTGGTTCATGACTTTGTTGGCTTTAGTGTTTCCTTCCACTGATGAAACTATTTCTTCTAATGTATCTTCAATGCCAGAGATCCTCTCTTCCATCTCTTGCATTCTTGCATCTGAAGTTCCCGATCTTTTACTCAGGTTTTCTATTTCCAGCATTCCCTCTGTTTGTCTCTTCTTTATTTTTTCAATTTCCCTTTTCAGGTCTTGGACTGTTTCCTTTGTTTGTTTCACTGCTTTTTCATGATTTTCTTTCAGTACTTTATTGTTTTCTTGCAGGGCTTTATTGTTTTCTTCTAATTTGTTTGCCCTTTCCTCTAGTTGTTTACAGCGTTCTCCCAATTTTTTTGTCTTTTCCTCTACACATGCCTCTACCTTCTTCATGACGTTACTGATAAGGCTACTTTCTTCTGCTTCTTCCAATTTTTGATGTTCAGATCTAGATGTTGGAGGCGGGCAGGGCACGGAGATTGCAGGGGCTGTCGGGGGAGGGGCTTGGAAAAGGGGATCCCTCCTGGTGGGGCTAGAAGGGGACCTGCCTGGTGGCCAGAACCTGGGGCCAAGTTGGGCAGGTCTTCCCGGAGTGGCTGGTACCCAGGGATGGGGTCTGGGTAGATCCCGGATACTCACCTCTATATATCACTTTTATAAACTGAATTTATTTTAAATAATTATATTTGCTTTATTTGTTTTATTTTTTGTCTTTCACCATGAGCTTTATTAAATGTTTTACAACCTTCAGCTGAGGTTGTAGCTCAATGTTAGAATACCTCACTAGACAGCTCAGGGTCTCAGTTTAATCCCCAGTGCTGGGACTTTGTGAGTTTTATAACCATAAGTTATCATTTAAGTTTTTCAGCAGAAGAAAGTCAAAACTTGTATGTAGGTATGCTCTATTTGTTGGTGAGCAGAATGTGAATCCTCACTGTAATAATTATAGTATAAAGATTGATGATTTCATTTTGGACAGTTTCTACAAACAAGAATTCACTCACAAGGCATCTTCATTAGTATTGGATCTTTTCTAGATTCTATGGGGGTTGATATTTTCAGACACAAACGAAGAAATGACTTTGTAAGTATTAGCCCTGAATACTGTTGTTTAAGACAGCCAAAATTCTGCAGCATCTCTGATAAATATCTCAAGAAAATGAATCTATTCTTTTACTACTCTGAGAATTGGAAGATGTAAGAAAAATAAATATTTCTCATAAAACAGTATCTTCAAGCCAGGCAGTGGTGGCGCACGCCTTTAATCCCAGCACTTGGGAGGCAGAGCCAGGCAGATCTCTGTGAGTTCGAGGCCAGCCTGTGCTACCAAGTGAGCTCCAGGAAAGGCGTAAAGCTATGCAGAGAAACCCTGTCTCGAAAAACCAAAACAACAACAACAAAAAACAGTATCCTCAAATATTATTAATCCTATATCAGCCACAAAAATCCTGTGAATGTTCCTTCAAATCCCTAAGTTTATAGGGTTTATTAGGATGTGTAAAAATTCTAGTAAGAGGAAGCTTTACTTCCCAGTGCTCTATCAAACTTGACAATGGAATATGCATGTATTGATGTATTTACCCATGTCTAATGCTGTCACTTCTCCACTCGGGTTAATACTATTACTATAATTTATTTGTTCTTTCATGTTCAAGTCCTTTTTTTTTATTGTTATATTCTGTGGTTGATTTTCTGAAAGCAACAATGAATATGTGCTCGATTTTCCATGTCTGTGTTTTGCATTTAAAATTTCTTAAATAAATATTATTTACAGCTAAAGTGTATTCACTTTTAACAATGTAAAATATTTTACATAGGTTTTGATGTTTTATAATAATATTTTAAGATTCCATGTTTTATTTTACACAAAATGATCAATCCCTGTAATATTGTGGATATGATAAAAAAAAATTACTTGTAGGTTTTGTTTGAGTACAACAACCCACAGGAAGCCACGGAAATCTTCTCAGGATGGGAACACTGAAAAGTCTCACCAGTAATATTTTGTTTTTAAGTCTTTATATAATTATCAGTGAAGGTAACATACCACATTGCTGCCTGATGAAACTATCACATGTTGTTGTGAATTCCCATTAGGATGGTATGTAGGAGATGTACCTTTTGATTGATCAAGTGCTCATACAAGTTCCTGTTTCTACATTAAAGCATCACAGCACATGTCTGTGATTTGCTAAGGAGCTCGCCATCTTCATGTAACTTAGAAGTTGTTTCTGCATGTGAGGACAGAAACTTGATCCATCATGACTGATATGGATATTTCTGGTGAACCAAAGTCTAAAATTCTTCAATAAAATGTAATTATTGATCAGATCATGTCAGCCACTACTATGTAAAATAAACTATTTTGTTTAGAAAGTAATAAATATTGTCTGTATTTTCCATAGAAATATAAAAATTCATTAAAAATACCAAAAATAATTGTGAGGAAGTTATTACTCTTTAAACCCACAACTTTGTTCAAAATTTGTGCACATATTAATTCACATTAGTCAATACTATAAAGATACTAATTATTTTACTGTTTTAAAACACTGTGTGATGACTTTCACATATGAATGCTTATTAACTCATATTAATTAGTGACACAAACAGTGAAAATGTCTAGCCCTATAACAAGTATTTTGAAAAAGTGAAAATTTCTAATTATGAATTTAAGTATTTATTTTGATGATATTGGTCAAAATTTTAAAGTAGAATAAAACTTTACATTTTTAACTATACAGATTTTTATACATTGCTTTCAAAGTCCTGCTTCTAATTGAGTTTCTGAGCATTCAGTGCTGACTGAAAGCTTGTTTAGTTACTGACTAGCTTAGGCTTCAGGCACCATAGAGCATCCATAATAAGCCTGCTGAGGAATGAGAGAAGGTTGGAATTTGGGTAGAAGTAGTTGGATATTTTTTTTTTTAATTCTGTGTTGCCTGGAAAATACATATTAACACTCAGTCGTCCCTGAAAATTAAAGCAGTAAAAAAAGCAAGAACAAAATCAGTTAATTGGATAACAGACAAGTTGTTGTTTCCTAAAGGAAATGCTTATATTGGTAGGCAACTAATTGGATTCTATTTCAGGTGTCTGTAATTTAGATCTAGCATTTTCCATCTGAGAACTACATTAGACACTGGGTTCTGTTATTTGGTTCAATAAGATCATGACGAGGAACAACCTAATGGGAATAATCAACTTCAGAAGACAGACTTATGATTCCAATTTGGACATAATAAATCATTTCGCATCTTATGATCTTCTTTGAGGCTAAATATTATATGACTCATTATATAGTTATGATTTTTCATATAATATATGACATGAATTATTTTTGTATAAAAGCTATGCAACAAAAGGTATATTATAATATAATCATAAACAATATATTATAAAATAGTACCAGAATTTTACAGTTTCTCACATAAAGTAGACAGGGTATGTGAGGATTTGGCATAAACAGCAAGGGAAATGACTTGATATTTCATTCACATCTCAGATTTCACAGGCTTAAGTGGAGAATATTCCATGAGGGGAATAAAATAGACGTCTGCTGTTTATATGAAAGAGAAGTCACTTTAAAAAACATGGATTTTCTTCATGATTTAGATAACTTTAGCTTTATGAACAGAATATATATTCTAAAGTAAGACATTGATTAAAATTTAAGCATCTTCTTTAGAGTTTCACTTCCTTCAAATATTGCTCTTTATTAATTTTTGTATTTATATTTCAGAATTTTGAAGATTTTTTTCTTCTTTTCAAGGGATATAGAAATAAGAAGTAGGTTCCTGTATAATGTCCATTCTGACTTGAATTATGAGATATGAGTGTTTCATAGCAATTATTATGTAAAATTGTCTTATTTTGCACAAAAAGTAAATATTTTAGAAACTAACATTAGTGCTGGCTCTTGGCTCTACAATCAAAACAAAAATAAGATAGAATAAGTTCAGAGAAACATTGTATGGAGACTTGCATGCCTAGGAATGGTAGCAAAGTCAATGAGTGAACCTCTATTACCTAGGTGTAATAGAGAAAGAAATAACCTTTGGTATAATCCACACTGGAAGATTCTCCTTAATAAATATAGGTCAAAGAACAGCTCTAGTAATGACATAGGATGTCTCGTACAGGAGGTTGAAGGAAGTAATCAAGAGGTAAATGAATGCATATGGAATGATTTAAATTATAAAATAATCAAGATATAAGTAAACTTCATGAGCTTTAGAGACACTGATGATTATCATGGATCAAATAAAAACCAGAAGATTTAATATTCAAAGGAGCTAGAATTGTGGTAAGATATATGGAGCTGAAGAGTGATTTATAAAGTATTCAATGGGGCCAAACTCTTACACTACTAATTTTTCAATTTTGATACATTGCTTTAATTTCTTCATTTCTTATACAAAGTCTTAACAGCTCATTTTCATAATGCATTTATTATTTTTTAAAATCCTTTACTATGTTTTATTGTTTAATTTATTTAATTTATTGAAAATAGTTTTTTTCTCATATTAATATATCCTGATTATAGTTCCCCCTCCATCTATTCCTCCCAGTTCCTGCCATCTGGATCCATCCCCTTGCTGTCTCTCATTAGAAAAGAACAAGGTTCTAAGACATAATAATTATACATGACGCCAAGACTTCCCTTCTGGACCAGAGGTGAGTATCCGGGTCCAACCCGGACCCCATCCCTGGGCACCAGCCACTCCAGGAAATCCTGCCCAACTTGGCCACAAGCTCTGGCCACCGGGCGGGTCCACTTCTAGCCCCACCGGGAGGGATCCCCTTTTCCAAGCTTCCTGGCAGCCCCTGTAATCTCCCCACCCTGCCCCCACGCCCATCTGCCTGAGACCCTAGCCACTTTCTGAGACTTAGAGACCGGCCCCCAGCTCCCATCCTGCCCCCAACTTCCCTTCTGGACCAGAGGTGAGTATCCGGGTCCAACCCGACCCCATCCCTGGGCACCAGCCACTCTGGGAAATCCTGCCCACTTGCCACCTCTGCCACCGGCGGGTCCCCCCCCCACCGGAATCCCCTTCCAGCCCGCAGCCCCTGTAATCTCCCCACCCTCCCCCGCCCATCTGCCTGAGACCCTAGCCACTTTCTGAGACTTAGAGACCGGCCCCCAGCTCCCATCCTGCCCCCAACTTCCCTTCTGGACCAGAGGTGAGTATCCGGTCCAACCAGACCCCATCCCTGGCACCAGCCACTCTGGGAAATCCTGCCCAACTTGGCCACAGGCTCTGGCCACCGGGCGGTCCCCTTCTAGCCCCACCGGAGGGATCCCCTTTTCCAAGCCCCCGGCAGCCCCTGCAATCTCCGCACCCTGCCCCCACGCCCATCTGCCCAAGACCCCAGCCACTTCGTGAGACTTAGAGACCGGCCCCCAGCTCCCATCCTGCCCCCGACATCCCTTCTGGACCAGAGAGTTGGACAAGAGAACTCCCTTTTGGACAAGAGAGAGAGACTTCCTGAATCTGTCAGCTCTTTCTGAAACAAGTACACTGATAAGACCAAGAAGGAACCACGAGGAGATGGGCAGACTTCAAGGCAGAAGTACATACAACAAAATGAAGAGCAATACAGCATCACCAGAACCTAGCCCCCCTCCAACATCTAGACCTGAACACCAAAAATTGGAAGAAGCAGAAGAAAGTAGCCTTATGAGTAACTTCATGAAGAAGGTAGAGGCTTGTGTAGAGGAAAAGACAAGAATATTGGGAGAACGCTGTAAGCAACTAGAGGAAAGGGCAAACAAATTAGAAGAAAACAACAAAGTCCTGCAAGAAAACAATAAAGTCCTGGAAGAAAACAATAAAGTACTGAAAGAAAATCATGAAAAAGCAGTGAAACAAACAAAGGAAACAGTCCAAGACCTGAAAAGGGAAATTGAAAAAATAAAGAAGAGACACACAGAGGGAATGCTGGAAATAGAAAACCTGAGTAAAAGATCGAGAACTTCAGATACAAGTATAACCAACAGAATGCAAGAGATGGAAGAGAGGATCTCTGGCATTGAAGATAAAGTAGAAGAAATAGTTTCATCAGTGGAAGGAAACACTAAAGCCAACAAAGTCATGAACCAAAATGTCCAAAAAATTTGGGACACCATGAAAAGACCAAACCTACGAATTATAGGGATAGAAGAAGGTGAAGAAGACCAACTCAAAGGCACAGAAAATATATTCAACAAAATTATAGAAGAAAACTTTCCCAACTTAAAGAAGGAAATGCCTATGAAGATACAAAAAGCCTATAGAACACCAAACAGACTAGACCCCCAAAAAACGTCCCCTCGACACATAATAATTAAACAACTAAATGTACAGAATAAAGAAAGAATATTAAGAGCAGCCAAGGAAAAAGGCCAAGTGACCTATAAAGGTAAACCCATCAGAATAACACCCAATTTCTCAATGGAGACTTTGAAAGCCAGAAGGACCTGGACAGATGTAATGCAGACACTAAGAGACCATGGATGTCAGCCCAGACTAATATACCCATCAAAACATTCAATCATCATAGATGGAAGGAACAAGACATTCAAAGACAAAACCAGATTTAAACAATACCTATCTACAAAACCAGCCCTACAGAAAGCACTAGAAGGAAAATTCCAACCAAGGGAAGTCTGATAAACACTCGAAAACACAGGCAATAGATAAAGCCACAACAGTAAACCCCAAAGAAGAGAAGTACACACACACTACCACCAAAAATAACAGGGATGAAGAATCACTGGTCATTAATATCCCTTAATATCAACAGACTTAATTCACCTATAAAAAGACATAGGCTTACAGAATGGATACGAAAGCAGGACCCATCTTTCTGCTGCATACAAGAAACACATCTCAAATTCAAAGACAGACACTACCTAAGAATAAAAGGCTGGGAAAAGACTTTCCAATCAAATGGTCTTAAGAAACAAGCAGGGGTAGCCATCCTGATATCCAACAAAATAGATTTCAAACTAAAATCAATCAAAAGAGATAAAGAAGGACATTACATACTCATCACAGGAAAGATCGAACAAGATGAAGTTTCAATTCTGAACATTTATGCCCCAAACACAAGGGCACCCACATATGTAAAAGAAACATTACTAAAGCTTAAACCACATATAAAACCCCACACATTAATAGTGGGAGATCTCAACACCCCACTTTCACCACTGGACAGATCTCCCAAATCGAAACTTAACAGAGAAATAAAGGACTTAACTGATGACCCAATTGGACCTAATAGATATGTACAGAACATTCCATCCTAACAAGAAAGAATATACCTTCTTCTCAGCACCCCATGAAACTTTCCCTAAAATCGACCACATACTTGGCCACAAAGCAAATCCCAACAGATACAAAACAATTGGAATAACCTCCTGTATTCTATCAGACCACCATGGTTTAAAGTTAGATTTCAACAACAACAAAAACTACAGAAATCCTACAATCTCATGGAAACTGAATAATGCTCAACTGAATTACCAATGGGTTAAGGAAGAAATAAAGAAAGAAATTAAAGACTTCCTAGAGATCAATGAAAATGAAGACACCACATATCCAAACTTATGGGACACTATGAAAACAGTGCTAAGAGGGAAATTCATAGCACTAAATGCCCACATAAAGAAGTTGGAGAAATCCCACACTAGTGACTTAACAGCACACCTGAAAGCTCTAGAACAAGAAGAAGCAAAGTCTCCCAGGAAGAATAGATGCCAGGAAATTATCAAAGTGAGAGGTGAAATTAATAAATTAGAAACTAAGAGAATAATACAAAAAAATTAATGAAACAAAGAGTTGGTTCTTTGAGAAAATCAACAAGATAGACAAGCCCTTATCCAAACTAACCGAAAGACAGAGAGAGAGAATCCAAATCAACAAAATCAGAAATGAAAAGGGGGACATAACAACAGACATTGAGGAAATCCAGAGAATTATAAGGTCATATTTCAAAAACCTCTACTCCACAAAACTGGAAAACCTAAAAGAAATGGACATTTTTCTGGATAGGTACCACATACCTAAGTTAAATCAAGACCAGATAAACTATTTAAATAGCCAATAACCCTAAGGAAATAGAAACAGTCATTAAAAGTCTCCCAACCAAAAAAAGCCCAGGACCAGATGGTTTCAGCGCAGAATTCTACCAGATCTTCAAAGAAGAGTTAATACCAATACTCTCTAAATTGTTCCACATAATAGAAACAGAAGGAACATTACCAAACTCCTTCTATGAGGCTACAATTACCCTGATTCCTAAACCAAACAAGGATGCAACAAAGAAAGAGAACTACAGACCGATCTTCCTCATGAACATTGATTCAAGATTTTTAAGTCAGTGTTTCAATATGTTGCTAGGTACTGATCATATTTCCTCTGTGTTGTCCATTTTGAGAGATACTTGTTCAATACTTGATTGTAAAAAGTCAGAGGTTATGTCAATTTCAGCAGAAGTAGGAGAAATTCATTTATAATTATTAAAACAATTACTTTCTTATATCAATGCAAATATGAACCTATTTTGCAGATCACAGTTAAATCATATACTGTAGTGATATCAAAGATTAAGAAACTGGAAAAAATAATATCTGAGTTAGGAGGAAGATGCCGGTTAGAGACAGCCAAACATCCCCTGTGTATTTATGAAACTGAATTGAAACAGCAGGTCTACAGCTGCATGGTGATGTAGAGTTGTGATAAGGTATAGAAATACCTGTTTTTGTCATGTGAAACCCAGACTTGTAAGTCAACCCAAAGTCCTAACAAGAGGGTTACAGGGCATCCTAGGAAGAAGGGAAGTTCCTACTCAACAGAGGTATAGGTGAAACCAGGTAATGGATGTGACACTTTGAAATCCTACACTCTTAGCACAAAAGATACTGAGTTGTGTACTGGGAGTTGGTGCTGCTGAAATGAGTCCCTATACTTCCAAGATCATGAAACAATGCTGTAACTGGGATGCTTGAGAATGAGGGTCATGTGATCTGACCTTGTTTAGAGATCAGTCAGATTTAATTAGAGGACAAATGGTATATGTTTTCTCTTATTCATTTAATAGAGGGGAAGGTGATGACATAAACATAGAGAAGAAAGAGAGGACAGAAGGAGGGAGAAAGAAATATATGTTGAATGCATATAAACAAATATGTTTTGTGTGTAAGGAATTATCACCTCAAACCCCTGTATTGTTAAAAAACAGTAAAAATAATTTTAAAAAAATGAATGAAGTATTGATATCACTATATATGGATAAAGGCACACAAATTGCTTTGGGAAAGATCTTTGAATCAAATTGCCAAAAGTGAACAACTCATGAAGTAAAACTTTCTAAAACCCAAAGCATACACACACACACACACACACACACACACACACACACACACACACACAATTTAAATATGTGAGAAGCTACAGTATTCGGTTGAGAGGGCAAAAAAAACAATGAAGGAAAAGTAGTTGTTAATCAGGTAAAATAATAGATTCGTTCACTCCAGTTATATCTATTGTGCATTGTTTACTTTTAAATGTTGTTTAAATATTTTAATATTTTATTTTGGAGGTGCATGTGTAAGCTCATGTCTTTGCTCATGTGTGGAGGTCAGAGGAAAACTTGCAGGAGATGGTTCTTTGCTTCTACCAAGGACACCTTGGGAATTGACCTCAAATCATCAGGCCTGGGAACAAGTAGGCTCATTCACTGAGCCATCTGTCTAACACTGGAGTAAAAAGAATTCTTAAATCAGTGCTAGAAAACAATTAATATACAACAGAACTGCACATCCATGACATATAGCAAATTACAAATTTGTTTTGATGAAAGCTCAATGGAGGGATAAGTGAAGAATATTTTGCTTTGATTATGTACATCAACCAAGAACTTCAATCCATAACAAGTAACAGGTATAGTGACAGAGTAATTATTTATGTATTGTGAAAGCTTTTTGAATTATCTAAGACAATGAGCATAATATTGTGTTGATTTATTAATATACACAGTGTAAAATGTATAATATTGTGACATACAGAATGCAGATGGATATGAATGAACCATAACAGAACCAAATTATTCTAATTATAATAGGAAACACATTATACTAGATAAAGATGTTTATTGTTTTTAGTATAATTCCATATTTTTTCAGACATCTGTACTGTGTTTTTACCTCCTTCCCTTCTTATTCTCTATTTATCAGTCTCCCACATCCCTAATGAGAACACTTACCTGCTGTGTTATAATCCTCTGGTACAATGAAAAGATTTGCTACTGAATTAAAAACAACAACAACAACAAAAAAAAACCAAAACAAACAACAACAACAACAACAACAAAAACCTAAACACCAATTGGCCAGTAGCCAGGCAGAAAGTATAGGCAGTGCAACCAAACTAAGAATGCTGGAAAGAGGAAGGGCAGAGTCAGGAGTTGCCAACCAGACACAGAGGTAACAAGATAAGAATCCCATCCATACTGAGAAAAGGTACTAAACCATGTGGCTAAGCATAGATAAGAATTGTGGTTTAACTTAAGTGTAAGAGCTAGTTAGTAATAAGCCTGAGATACTGGCCAAGCATTTATAATTAATACAAGCTACTGTGTGATAATTTGAAAAGAAGCTGCTGGATATATGGGAGGTGCTTGTGAGACAGAAACTCCACTCTGTTTACATTTTCCCATTTCCCAGATCAGATGACTTATGTTCCACTATTCCTCTTGTATCACTCCTGCCTTCCCTGACCCTTGCATGATCACATTTAATTACCTTGTATCTAAAGTTTCTCAAGGATATGTATTCACATCTGAAGATTTTCAGCTATGAGTCTCTGATGAAAGAACATATGACATTTTTTCCTTTTTGGGTCTGGGTTACATTACTCAATATTTCTTTTTCTAGTTCCATCCACTTGCATGTAAGAAATCTAAGAGCTGTTAATAAGGAGATTCAGCCAATGTGCTCTTTACAGTTCTCCATGTTTTAGATTTCTTTTTAATGACAAATATAGAATATCTCCAAGGACTGGTCAATTCTTCACTATGTTGAGCATTTAGCTTATCCTGTATCCACTATTCTTATCACTGTAATTGTTCTAATGTCAAAGGCCATTGTTGCACCTAGACAGGTTCATTACCATTTTAAGAATAGAGCTGTTGATATCTTTGAAAGACTAGCAGCTGTTGTGCCCTTCTTATATACAACCTAAAACATCAGTAATTGTTCTTGATAATACCTTTTACTATTTTTCTCAGAAGCATATGTTAGTTTATGGTTTGTTTATGAGATGGGAGAAATGTTAATTTGTGCTTTCCAAATAATGTTCCCATAAATTCATTGCTATGTTAGCCATATATGTCTTTAATTTTCCGTGTTGTCCTTCTGGTCCTATACATGTGAGCCATCTTTAACTTTGATTTGCCTGAGATAAAGTTCCAATTATTAGAAGGTAAATATTTACCTCATGAAGAGAACAATTTATATGCCAAAATTTTGGTGCAATTATTGTTACATCTGCTCTTGTATCTACTAAACCATAAATTTCAATGCTATTTATTTGCATTTTTTAAAATTTTTTTTATTTATTTTACAACACCATTCAGTTCAACATAATAGCCACAGATTCCCCTGTTCTCCCCCTCTTGCCCCCCTCCCCCAGCCCACCCCCCTGGCTGCGACATCTGTCACCCCATTGATCGCCAGGGTTGATTCGGCTGATCTGGCTGGCTAGGCAGGTGTCCCCTTCCTCCCTCACCGCTCCATGTGCATCCCTCCTGAAGCTGCGGGCTCGGTCGAAGAGGATGACCTTCCCCGAATAGAGGAGGACCAGGTCTTCGGTCAAGGGTATACGAGTAGCTGCGCTCCCCTGCTAGAACCTCCAAACAAGCTCTCAAGGTCTATTTGCATTTTTTTTTTAACTTTGGTTAATGAAGTTTGCCAAAAGCCGGGCAGTGGTGGTGTATGCCTTTAATCCCAGTACTCGGGAGGCAGAGCCAGGCAGATCTCTGTGAGTTCAAGGCCAGCCTGGACTACCAAGTGAGTCCCAGAAAAGGCGCAAAGCTACACAGAGAAACCCTGTCTTGAAAAACAAACAAAAACAAAAGAAGAAGAAGAAGAAGAAGAAGAAGAAGAAGAAGAAGAAGAAGAAGAAGAAGAAGAAGAAGAAGAAGAAGAAGAAGATTGCCAAAATACTTGTTTATGGTCTCTCCTGAAATTTTTGTTTTATCAAATGAAGCTGTTCTGTCATCCATTGCAGTATGGATTTTCACAACAGGAATTAAGTCTTTTTGAAGCATTTTCAAACATATAAATATTATCTAAATATTATATGATGTGTGTGTGTGTGTGTGTGTGTGTGTGTGTGTCTGCATTTAAAATTTTTGTTGGGCTATTAATGGTTGTATAGAGTACTAGCATGCTAATTCTAGAAAACTTAATCTAGCTTACTGTATATCATTTTGGACTTGAGTCTCTATCAGGTAACTAGGATTTAAGTTCAAGTACTTCAGATATACTTAAATTCTGGTCTTTTAACCTCTCTGAAATCAGCTGCATAAGACATTTAAGATGTTTAAGTTTTCTGCAATAGACTATAACCATTCCTAACAGAGACGTTTGAAGTCTCCAAAATAATAATGGAGCCCCACAACAAGAATTCCACCTGAATTGTGGTAACACCACTAAGTTAACAAATACCACCCAAAGATAGGCTTTGGACTACAAACTTCTCAGGACAATTTCAAGGTGCCTAGCTGAGAGGGTGCAGCCTCATGCACTACTCCAGCCAGAATTTCAGATAAGCCCTATACTTTCTCATTACACAGAGACTGGCAAAATTGATATAGATAACTCTCCCAGGACTTGATCATTATCTCAATTTTCTCAGAGACCCGGGAGAAACCATCACCCACAGATAGCAGGAAACAATCTAAAGAATATGACATTCACATTCCCAAGTGGTGGGGTGAGTGGTTTTTGATCATTTAGTGGGTTATGGATATTTGTCATCATTTAGGGGTTTGTTTACAAGTTGTTATGAGTAATGGTCAGAAAAAAAAAACTGAATAAAGGAGGTTAGATTCAGGGATCTCATTCCAAAAAGAAAAAAGGGGGATATAGAATTCAGGATAAAAGGTAGATTACTGAATCTACTTTCAAACTATAAAAGCAAGCTACTTGTCTTAAATATTTTCCATTGGTATGGATTTTTGTATATTGATATAAATTTAAAGTTATATTTGCTATACCATATATATGTTTCTACTCTTGTTTAAAATTTTTATGTATATTGATACAGATTTAAGGTTATTTTTGTTAGAGCATACTATACATTTCTACTCTTGATTAAGGTAATGTACCCATGCAGCTCATTTAACAATGTAATGTAAATATCTAGTCTTTGAAAGATATTATTACAATCTATTTTGGATAATAAAGAAATACAGGTGTAGTTATTTAGTCACCTATAACAATCAAACTCATAGTCATGTTAGGTATGTTTTCAAGGTCAAACAGATATATTCTTTATACACAGGTGGTCTTTAAACACTTCAGAGATCTACAGAATATGGCATTTAAGATGTTTTAATAACATCAGGCTTTTCATGACAATGAGACATGTCTGCTTCTGGCAGCACAAATCTATTTCAGAGTGGATGATGTACATTGAAGGATCTCCATATGGAGTTTATTTCTTATGGCAAAAGTTAGCCACTGGGCTAGAAACTTCACTTGCCTCAACTTCTGACAGTATGCTGTCAAAACTGGACAAGCAGGACACAAAAGAAAGTGATGCCAAACTTTGCCTAGACAAGGTAGGAGAGTCCTTCAAAATTCTTGCTTCACAGAAAAGTATGTGGGATACCCTAGGCCTACAGGCTGAAGATGGATGCCCCTACATTACAGAGAAACCTTGGGTGATTGTTAAGATAGCCAGCTGTTTTTTTTTTTTTTTTTTCATTTTTATAGTTTTGGAAATTGTTTGCTCTGCACTTCCTGTTTGCTCAAGTAATATTATATCCTTCTTGGATCTCTGATGGAGTTGAAGACTAGATAGTTATAGATTTCCCTGTTAGAAATTTTAGAAAATATACTAACAAAAAGGTGTAAAGTATATAAGGTTGAGAGACATAAAAGCTTAAATTCTTTATCTAAGAAAATGTTTGAGATCTTAAAAATTTTTAGGTTGGTAATACAAATTAAAGTAGAAAGACTTAAGTACAAAAAAAACTTCCATTTTTATTTAGATAAAAGGGAAGTAATATTATGTGATATTTTGATTGCATTCTGGTGATCCCAATATTGAAAATAAAGTTTGTTTTGAATCAGAGGGTGGAGCTAGCTACAAGCTGAAGAAAATTAACCATAGAGCTTTTAGAGGGCTGAGGATAGAAAAACAGGAAGTAGTAAGGTGGGACATAAAGGAGATCTTGGCCCTATTAGATGGAAGAAGGAGAAAGAAAGGAGATGACTGGTCACTTTTCTATAACTTCTCTGATCCTTCAGTTTCTTATCCTGATATCTGACTCTCAAGTTTTTATTGGTAAAGAATTAGGTAAAGCATCAACTATTGTGGCAACAGCAGCAATGAACATGGGTGAGCAAATATCTACAGCACATGACATTGAGTTCTTTGGAAATACACAGCAGTAGTAAAGTTGAGTCATACAGTAGATTTGTTTTTAGGGTTTTGAGAAATCTCCACACTGACTTCTATACTGTCTCATAAATGTGCATTCTCTCCAGCAGTAAATGAGGGTTCCATTTTCCCACCAACTAAGGCTCAGAAAAAATTGCTGAATAATCAGAGGACAAGGGAGTTTACCTTGAGACACGTGGCATAGGTAACAGTCATAAAGTTTCATCAGCATGACTGTCAAAACATAAGTTAGAAAATCACAGCAGTAAGAGAAATGACAAACTGGCTGAGTAAAGCTTTAAAAAGTCTTCAACACTACACAAATAACTAGAAAAACTAAGGAAGGCTAAGACTAAAAGAATCATTTTGCTGAGATCTTCATCAGGGAAAACACATCAACTGATTGTCCAATATCAAATGGTTTGCCTTGAAAGCATACATGCAAATAATATTATACAGACTGAGCAAGTTACACACACACACACACACACACACACACACACACACACACACATACACACACACGAATGTATATACACACGCACATAAAACAACTAATAAAACACACACACACATACATGAATGTATATACACATGTATGTAAAACAACTAATAAAAAATCCATGAATTTTAAATCACCAAGGAAAGATATATGTGAATGTTTTGAGGGAAGAAATGAAAGTGATAGATGATGTAACTGTGATCTTAAAAATAAAAGAAATAAAATGATGTGTATTTTCTCTTTATGAGTCACTAAGAAAATCAATGAAAAATATTTGAAGAACTATAAAAATAGTATTTATAAACTACCTACTTAATTTAAGTAAATAAATTAAAAATGCAATTATAGTTCTAATCATGAAAACAGAATACAAAATATATAATTCCATAATGTGCTATTCACAAGTTATAAACTTCAGAAAGAATTATGTAGTTTCCATGTAAATGGATAGCAAGAATGCCATCCAAGCAACAACCTTAGAGTAGCAGAAATGCATATATTTATAAAACACACACAAAAGTTTTAATCTAAACTAAATCAAGCTAAACCATACTTGAAAAAGATACTATAATATTAAATATTTAGTTAATCATGCAAGCATAAAAATTACAAGCACATATGCTAGAGGCTAGAGCAATGATTAAGTGGTTAAAAAACACTTACTGCTCTCACAAAGGATCTGAATTTGATTCCCAGCCTCTGAATTGAGTAGCTCACAACTGCCTGTAACTCCATCTTCATGGAATTTAATATATTTCTTGGCTCTGAGGGCAGCCACAAACATATGCTCATACCCATACAAGAAAAAGATATACACATAAATAAATATTTTTTAAAAAAATCTTAAAAAAGGGAGCATTGTGAAGAAGCAGTGAGAACGACCCCCGGACGGACCGACCCCGCGCACCGCCGCATCCCCGTGTTCAGCGCCGATGTCCCCCACGGCCGCCATGCCCAAAAGAAAGGCTGAAGGGGATACTAAAGGAGATAAAGCCAAGGTGAAGGACGAGCCAGGGAAGAAGGGGAAAGCCGATGCCGGGAAGGATGCGAATAATCCTGTAGAGAAAGGAGACACCAAAACAGACCAGGCACAAAAAGCTGAAGGTGCTGGAGATGCCAAGTGAAATGTGTGCATTTTTGATAACTGTGTACTTCTGGTGACTGTACAGTTTGAAATACTATTTTTTATCAAGTTTTATAAAAATGCAGAATTTTGTTTTACTTTTTTTTAATGCTATGTTGTTAGCACACAGAACACTTCATTGTTTGGGAGGGGGAAGGAACATGTGTTACTAAAATGTCTCCCAAGCTGGATTGATGATGGTTGATGTTGGAAAACATCTTTCCCTGCTAATTTTGAAAGACTCCTCTTGGCTCTCAGGGGAGACGTCCTGGTGTTGACATATGTGACCACCATGGCCTAGTGTGGGAAACTAAATTCATTTATGTGTCTTCCTCCCCTGGACCATCAACATAGACTTAACTCCCTTCAAACCAGAGACCTGTTGGAACCTGACCCCCAAAATTGGTTTTGCCAGTCTATCAGGCAATCTGGACTTTGCAGTGGTATTGTGTCCTCAAAAGAGCAGCGGTTCCTTTTATAAAACATTGTGGATCTTCAGATTGATAATTCTGCCATGTTCGTTTGGTTTCCTGAAAGTCAGGGTCGGCTTGTGAAAAGTTGTTAAACAACATCCTCAATGTGAACTGTCAGCCCTCACTCTAAGCTCTCCCCCTTTTCAAAGCATCGAATGAAGACTCATCGGGTTTTATAGTGGCTTTCTGATTTTGGTAGTCTATACAAGAAGGGAGTTTGGAAGTTCTTGTATACTGTTAAAAAAATGACTGTCTGCCCATGTGCTGCCTGAAAAACTATGATTGTTTATGGAAAGTATCTTTAATAAAGCTGGATACAGTTTGGCTTGGAAAAAAATCTTAAAAAAGGAAATAATAAATACTAAAGTGCCTATGCCTGCAAAACAGATCCTCAAAATACAGGAAGCATAAATGAACAAGTCTAATGGAAGCAAGTTAAATCTCATAGAAACATTTGATTATTTTAGTATATTTCTCACCAAACATACTAGGGAGAAAACAGGGTAGCTATGAGATATTCAAATTCCATTAAATTAGAACAATCTTCTGATCAAAATAATGCATTCAAAAATAACTGCCTATTCCACTCAAGTATATACAGAATTTCTACAAGAGAGAATGTATTCTAGATCTTTAATAAGCCTCAAACTTAAAATTATTAAAAACATGCAGTAGACATTTCATTACTAGAAAGTAAATCATAAAAGTGAAAATAACAAGGAAATTTGGGAAATCCCTAAATACAGATAACAGATTGGTAAGTATGCAACAGATATAATGAGGAATTAACAACTACTTTCAGCTCATCAAAACCGAAAATGAAGTAATAACTGTCTTATCCAACAATAATGGTAACATACTTGTAAACAAAACATCCAAAGTAATCATGAAGAAGAAAGCAAATTTTAGATCCAAAGGAGGCAAGTATAGAAGTATAACTGATTATAGCAGGTATTAATGCAATAAGTCAAAATCAATAACAATATGGAATTAATGAAAAATGTTGAGCCTTCAAAAGATAAAATGGTTTACAGGACTATATAGACTCCTTGAAGTCAACACAGAACCATAGAACTTTACACTGTTTATGCCTTAATTATGAAAAAAAGACTTCACCACAAATAGGATTTATATCATTGCTAGTTCCATTAGGCTATTACAAAGAGCTCCTTAGGCTATTACAAAGTATCAATAAATTAAAATTTCCATGTTAGTTTGAAAACTCTTAAAAAGACACATATGATAAATTTCAACATAAAGAAATAGAAATAAATAAAATAAAAAAGAAATAGAAATAAATGAATATAAATATATTAATTTAATTTAAAGTATTTTCTTCTACTTCAGTTTCAAATATCAGGCATACTCAGTTGTTAATTCTTCTAAAACACAAAAAAATTAAAATCTTGTAGAAACACTTTCAGAATTAAAGAGAAGACATGGACACATCTCAATTGATCAACTACTTCTGCTTTCCTGTTTCTCTGAATGCATTTGACATGAAAGAAGCTATGGTATGAAAAATAAAGACAATTATAATCCCATATCCTCTATGAATATAATTTACAATTTCTTAAAATGTAAGCAAACTAACTCCATATATAATGTCTATAATATTATATATTATATTAAACAATTTCTTTATATATAAAGAAAAAATATATTTAAAGAAAAAAATATATATATTAGTGTGTACAAGACTCAGGCCAGGAGTTCAGGTTGTTTTGACATGAGAAGACTAGTTAATGTAACTGACACTTCAGCAAAATAGTGTAGAAAATTGTTACATAGTCATTAAAAATAAATGAAGGAAAGTATTAGCTAAATTTCAAAACTCACTTATGAGAAAATTTTGCTAGCAAAATAGGAATAGAAAGGAAGGAAATGCAACATATGTAAAAGCTAATATGAATACCAAATTTCATGGAAAATAATTTAACCTTGATAGAAACTGAAAATAAACCAGCACATCCATTTTCAATATACATATTTATTTACATTTTAATGAATGATAAAATTAATTTTATCATAAGCACCAAGTGGTGCTTAAAAATAATTTTTTATGTTTTCCAAACAGTTATAAAAATATTTAACCTCACCTACTAAATCAGAGAAGAATAAGGAACAATAATTCTTGCCATGTTTTTTCAGCACTTTAGTAGAGGACTTAGTACAAAGATGAAGACAAACAATAAAGCGAGAATTAAATGTTGTATGATGTTAAAGTAGCTTACCAGTGGAAGCTGTTTAGTCATTCCAAGTCCATTCAGGATAGTGGGGACAGAGCTGATAAATGTTTTCACTAGATGTCTGTCTAAGTGTAATATCAAATAAGAGCAGTATTAATAATTATAATAATCAAGATGTTTTAGAAAAAGAAACTACTAAACCAATAAGTAATTTTTGACAACAATTGAGAACATGATACATATTTAAAAAAAAAAAAAAACTCTTTTCTGTGGTTAGAGAGAGCTATGGGGTTGGAAAGTGTCTATAACGCTCATCAAAAATCAACAGGGGGAATATTTATTCTTTCTTATCACTCATGGGAAGACATTGAAATCATTGAAGACAGGCCAGGGGATTGCTGGGGAGGTATGACATATCTTGCTCTTGCAAACCATGCTCTCTGTCGAGTTAAAGTGTGGGAAAAAAGATGAATGACAAAACTATAAACAAAGCAAACCTGGTAGGTCACTATTGTACTTTTCTGTTGCTCTGAAATATACCGGAGGAGAAGAGATTCACTCTGTCATAGTTTTAGAGTTTGGTCTGCATCTGACACCATCACGCAGGGCTGCACAGGAACAGACAGGATGAGATACGCACAACAGTGGAGCAGAGTCAGTCTCTTCATTTTAGCAGGGAATCAGAGAGCTAGAGAAAAGGGGCAAAAACTGACCCTTCAAGGAAAGCTCTAGTGATGTCCTTTCTTCATGTAGTTCTACCTCCTATTCTTCATTGTGTCACAATGCCATGAACTTATTGATCTGCCAAAAGAATTATCCCCTGATGTGGTCAGAGTCCTAATGGGCCAAGTATCTCTCAATAACTACAAATATAAGCTGGGGATAAATTGTTTAATAAATGAGCACCTTGGGGTAGAGAGATATTTCATATCCAAACCACAGTAGGGACAGAGATCACCAAATTATCTATAATGGTGCTTGATCTAAGGCCATAAATAAAAGACAAAGATAGAGAGAGAGAGAGATGCTGCTTCAGAAATATGTATAACCAACCAGGGTTTATAAATATTTGGTTTGAAATTTAGCTAGCAGCTGGGTGGTGGTGGTGCACGCCTTTAACCCCAGCACTCATGAGGCAGAGGAAGGAGGATCTCTGTGAGTTTGAGGCCAGCCTGGTTTACAAAGTGAGTTCCAGGAAAGGCACAAAGCTACACAGAGAAACCCTGTCTGGGAAAAAAAAGTAAGAAAGAAACAAAGAAAGAAATTTAGCTAGCAATGTAAGTAGTCTAACAGTAATCAATTACCTGTAATTGCAAGGGGACATTCTAGGCAGCAGTTATTACAGACAACCAGGGACCTTATTGCTAGCTTTAACCCTACTATTGTAGCAGGAATCTTAAAAAGTCTTATCAATAAAAACAAACCCAGGGCCTGGTATTGGGGTGAATGTTGGAAGATCAGAGAAGCAGAACAAACCACAGCCACCTCACCTTGCTAATTGCTCAGCTGATCCTGTTTCCTCAGACTGGATGCCTCTCAGTCCTCACCCAGAATGAATCTCAGCTGAACTGTTGCTAAAAGCTTACAAGCTTAACCCACCTGAGTTCCTGGTCCCCATGCCTTATATACCTTTCTGCTTTCTGCCATTACTTCCTGGGATTAAAGGCTCTTGTTAACAGGCCTGGCTGTTTCCAGTGTGGCCTTGAACTCATAGAGATCCAGGCGGATCTCTGCCTCTGGAATGCTAGGATTAAAGGCGTGTGTGCCACCATTTCCTGGCCTCTGTATCTAGTGGCTGTTCTGTTCTCTGATCCCAGATAAGTGCACAATATTTTGGGAAACACAATATCACCACACTACTATGGCTGTTGTATCTACGCTAAAAATCAAAGCCTAAGGGAGTCAATGGGGCAGCTGACTAAAATTCCTCAAATAAGAAGATATGTTAATCTTCAGAGAGAAAGTAATAATGATTAAGAATCACTGAAATTAATTTCAAAATCAATAACAATATTGTATGCTTTGAAATAATTTTGAACATTACCAATTGTAATTTGATTAGAAACACTTCTTTGTTGGTCAGGGGTATTAATTCATGAATACAGGGAGAGAATTCAAGCAGTGCCCCATTTTTATGAAAAAAAATATATGAATGGGAGTATTGCAGTCCATAAAAACCAGACTCAGAATTATTGAACACAATATATGCTGAGAAGATACAATGTTTTCCTATTACGGAATTTGAAACAGTTTTAAAACTCCAAAGGCTATATCCTAGTGACATACCCTGCTTATCTTTCATTTGATTGCTCTATTTATCACTTCTCTGATCATTAGAACTTTTCAGTATTATGGGAATTAAAAACCACATATGTGTGGATTTTAGATTAAGATATAATCTTTGATCTGAATTTTTCAGGTGGCAAAATTAAATTTTTATGTTTTGAATATATGAATAAATGCATGTACATTCATTTCATAAAATATCTTCAAGCAAATATTTTACTTGACAGGATAATTTTTCAGGCATAAGATGAAATTTTCAGCTACTTTTATAATTGCATTTAGTCTATTTTGATTCTTTTAATGATATATTGTCTAAATTTAGACAAGTACCTTCTGTATGAAATACTGTATTCCTCTTTATGTGTTGACATTTAATACAAAGGAAGGGAAAAACCAAAAATTGCTGCCAAGCTCTCTATTTGTGTTTTAATAGAGTATAGATCTGTTTTGTAAAATAATGATGAACAAAATAATATTTTATTACTCCTAGCTCAACTGGGTAAATGCAGTGATTAACTAAAGGTAAACAGACAAATGACCTGCAGTATATTGGCCACAAGCTTGACATATTGAAACAATATTAGAATAGTTGGACATTTTATAAAGCTTTGTACACTAAAAACATATTATTTTATGATTTTTAATGAAGCAGACTGTTGGCAATTTTGACAGATGAGAAAAGGAAGAATTAATGGAAGGAGTGGAAGAATATTTGAGTGTTGATACAGGAATTTTTTTCCTTCTGTTTATTTGATAATCATTTACTAGCTAAGGTAACAGTAAAATCATTTGTTTTTCATTCCAAAGAATACCATTCACTCTGCAGAAGAGTCTAAGTTGCAGGGTAGAAGTAGAGGGGGAAAGGGATTTTCTTCTCCTCACTGAGTAATCTATGCTTGGTTAATAAAGTAGAAAAACCCACAAAATAAATCATGATTTTTGCTTACTTTTTGACTTAGAGGAAGTACACATATTTCATTTTAGTCCAAAGCCTGCCTTCTGACTCTTTTTTGCTTCTGTCCTACATATATCTCTAGGGTCTAAGTACTTTCCAGTCAAGGGACAAGTTTCTCCTTGCAAATTTCCCTCAGCCCTCACATTCTTAAAAGTATCTCTCCTCCAAGGCCACGTCCAAACCTTCCCTCTCCTGCTCTTTTGTATTAGACCATGAGAGTGTGTATGGCACAGGAAGTGCTTGGAAGTCTGAGTCTCCAACAAAGGTTGAAAAGACTGAAAGAAAATAAAACCTTCACACTTCAAAAGGTCAAAATACATATGGGTTCTTCTGCCCAATACAATGATCAGATGGTGTCTGGAAATAAGGATCATCACTTGCTGATCTCAGGGTGAAACACATTCCAAGCTGTACATCTGAGCTTAGTCCAACAGAGAACGAACAAAACTATGGTCTGGAAGGCCATGTCACCTTCCCGATACCATGCTGAACTGTAAATGTCCAGAACACTCAGAGCCTCTTACAGGATTAAATGAGACCAGAAATATGGATATTGAATTATTTAGTAGGGACACTGCAGAGATGGAGCTCAAACATCAAGTGCCAGTCTTTTGTCCTTATGAGCAGTATCATTTTCTCAGCCAAATTCACTGTAATTACATGGAATCAGGCCATCAAATCGCAAGTAGAGTTTATATGTATTTCACAGTACTTTAACTATTATTGTATGCCATCCTCTAGCATTTTTCTTAGCTTTTAATTGTCATTCAATATTAACATTTGTGAAGTCTAAATCTGGTTAACAAATAGGTGTGTGGTCTCAGATTTCCCTGCACTTTGCACACATGAAATTCTCAGAGAGAGAGAGAGAGAGAGAGAGAGAGAGAGAGAGAGAGAGAGAGAGAGAGAACAAGATGCTATCTTCAGCTGAAAGTAACAGAATCCTAGTGTGCAGTTCCATTCCAGATAATGATTTTCTTTATTTATGTAACTCATGAATTTGACTGTTTCTGTGTTACTTTGTAGCTTGTTAATGTTGATAGAAACTGAAGAAACTGTGCTCACTCTCTTTGATTCCTGCATTGTAAAATGACACTATTGACTACATAATCATAGTGAGGTTTTCTACTCATTATCCTAAGATAGAATGCTGTTAATTTAACAACTTCATATCTTACATGTTCTTTACATACCGTGTAATAAAATAAATAAAAGAATTTGGCATTCTTGTATGAAATTATAGGAAAAATATAGTTACAGTTGCTGAGGCATACTGAAGGAACAAAAGCAAGAAACTAGGTAAGTAAACAGCCCAAAGCTAATCCTTTCCAGTTCATACCGTTTTTGTAATGCAGACCTATATTCAGACATATTGGGGAAATAAATGTTAAAATTTATACCACAGAAAATTAGAAAGTCAGTGAGCAGCTTGTTTTATAGTTATTACAGTCCCTTTTTTTGTACTTAAGCCATTTTCTATTCTAACTTGTATTACCAAGCCAAAACTTTTTTTTAAATGGATCATTGTACAAGTGATTAATTTTATTGTGCTTCATCATGATAGTTTAACTATGAAGCTCAAATGCCTCCGTGTTGATCCAGGAAGGGCTAGAGAGTATCTTGCTCCTTGAAGCTTTCCAGTTGTATTTTTAATAAACTTCAATATCTACTTTTTTGTCAGATTAGTGCAGTCATTAATTCATTTGTATGCCCATTTGCATTTCTTGGCCCTCTGTTGAGGACTTGTGACAAATGCCCCAGAGACTAGGCACTTGACACTTGGTTCCCAGTTGATGATGCTCTGTGCAGAGGAGTAGATGGTAAGGCAATGGTAAAGAGATCTGCAACTGTCACTGGAGATAGCCTTTGAGTGCTAAACTTCACCATCCTCCCAGATGGCTCTCTGTGCTTCTGCTTACAGTAAAGGATGTGAACTCTCTGCAGCCTTACTGCCATTCCTACCTCGCCATAACAGACTTTTATCCCTCTGGAATTAAACGCCCTAATAATCTTTATTTTATAAATTGCCTTAATTGTAGTGTTTTACTACAGCTACAGAAAAATAAGTATTTCAGCTTAAATTCATAAAGCTGTACACAATACATAAAAATTCATGTATTACTTCATAGCTCTAGACCATAGAAACTTTTTCAAAAGCTCTAGATATATTTTGCTGCCTATTTTTTGTTATAGAAAATGTTATTTTTGAATGCATAATCTTCACTGCCGTGGTTTGGAAGAAATCAGCCCACAAAGGATGTGGCACTATTAGGAGAAGTGGCCTTATTCGAATAGGTGTGGCCTTGTTGGAGGAAGTGTGTCACTGTGGGGGTGGGCTTTGAGTTCTCCTATCTTCAAGCTATTTCCAGTCTCTCAGACCATTTTCCTGTTGCCTTCAAGATGTAAGTTTCTAAGCTGCTTCTCCAGCACATATCTGCCAACATGCTGCCATGTCCCACCATTATGATAATGGATTGAATCTCTGAAATGTAAGATAGCAACACCAATTAAATGCTTTTTTTTTCTTCTTTAGAAGAGTTGCCATGGTCATGGTGTCTCTTCACAGTAATAGAAACCCTAACTAACATAGAATTTGGTACCAGGGACTGGGTATTTCTGTGATTGACTGCACCATATTTTTGTTTGGAGAAGTATAGACTTTGGGAGTTAGGGTTAAAAAAGCAATAGAAAGCAAAAGTTTGAGTGCTGCTTATTTGATCATATTGGTAGAAGCACAGAAGACAGTGAACATAAGAGTTATTTGAACTCTGGGGGTCTCATTCAAGAGGTTTCTGAGAAGAAGACTTTTAGAATGTTGCCTAGACATCATTCTTGTGATATTTTGGTGAAGAAATTACTTGCCTTTTGTCCTTGTCCAAAGAGTCTACTTGAGGCTAAAGTGAAGAGATTTGAATTATGTCAGCAGAGAAAATCTTAAAAGAAGATTCCTAGTATTGACTCTATTGTGTGGTTATTATTGGTAACTCTAATGAAGATTTATAATGAAAGGAAGCAAGTTGAGCAGGGTAAATTACAAAAATGTAAATTTTGAGGAGAAAGGGAGCACCAAGACATGGAAAGGAGATAAATCCTAAATGAAATAAAGTGAGTGGTGACCTCAGGCAAAGGTCCTGCTCAGCTGTTTCAAAGTCATGAAAAGGAACTAAAGAAAAATTTAGTGCCAGGTGTGATGGTACATGCCTTTACTCCCAGCACTCAAGAGGCAGAAACCAGCAGATCTCTGAGTTCAAGGTCAGCCTGGTCTACAGATCTAGTTTCAGGACAGACAAGGTTAGGCAGTGAAAATGGCAAACAAAAAGCTGGTGAAGATGTAATTGAACAAGGGGCTCATGTTCCAGCCCCAGCATGCAGCAGGACTTGGCAGATTCAGTCACATGGGGGTTCTGGATTTAGAGTCAAGGACAGAAGAAAGGGGTTATGGAATTTGCCTCCTCCCCTAAGGAAAGCTGCTGAGGTCAGGCATATGTCAAGGGTATTCCTGAATGGAGGCCTAGAGAGGCCATTATGTGAAGCAGTGAAGGTGAAGCCTGGATTGCCCTGGAGATCCCAAGATGTCAGAGATGCCAGAGTTGTGGGATACCTGCTGAGAAGAGCTCCTACCAATGAGTAGAACCAGCACAAGAGAACAGTGTGTTGCAATCAATAAAGATGAATGGAGTTGAAAATCTGAAGAGCATTTTGACATCGGACATAGAGATGCAGAGTTTGGAGTTTGCCCAGCTGGTTTTCTGTCTTGCTTTGGTCCAGTATTTCCTCACTGTGCTTCCTTCCCTATATTCTGAAACCAAAATATATATTGTGTGCCATTATATGTTGGAAGTATGTGATCTGATTTTTGATTTTGATTTTATAAGGGATTACAGTTAAGTGATTACATAAATCTCAGAAGAGACTTTGAACTTTAAACTTTTAAATAGGTTTGAGACTTTTATAGACTATGAGGATTTATGAAGTTGGACTGAATGTATTTTTGCATTGTGATATGGATATAAGCCTTTAGGGGCCAAGGAGTGGAACATGGTGATTTGAAAGAAAATGACCCCTTAAAGGAAGTTGGACTATTAGGAGGTGCGACTGTTGGAGTAAGTGTGGCCTTGATGGAGGAAGTATATCACTGTGGGGATGGGCTTTAAATTCTCCTATATTCAAGCTAGCTCCAGTTTCACAGATCACTTTCCTGTTGCCTGCAAGATGTAGGACTTGTAGCTATTTCTCCAGTACCATGTCTGCCTGCATGTTGCCATGTCCCACTATGATGATAATGGACTGAACCTCTGAAATGTAAGTGAGCCACCCCAATTAATTTTTTTTCCTTTAAAAGAGTTGCCATGGTTGTGAGGGTCTCACTACAGCAATAGGAACCCTGACTAAGATACTTACTTCATGTCTTAAGATTTAGTTTTTTTGTAACTTTATGGACATTCTAAGATCATTTAAGAAGCCAGCTCTCAAGAATATTTAGAGACTGTTGGGAGAAAAGGGCCCTTCATTTCCTTCCTGTGAGTATTTAGTTTTTATTTCCTGGTAGCTTAGTCAAAATTGTCAACACAACTTTCAAAACTGCAATGAAGTTTACCTACATAGAAACCATATTTCCTTTCTGAGAACAGTCTTCAACAAATATCATTGAAATAAACAATGTGCCCACTAAATGCCAGATCACAAATCTTAGATAGGTAACCTTTGACTATAACCTAGATAGCCCTCCTCATTCATAAAGTACAATGCACCTCCTAAACACTACCTTGTACTTCAATTATAAAAGGATCTTCTATAAGAAGATGTGTGTGGGCGTTGGGCCGCCTTTATCCAGCACTCGGAGCAGAGCAGCGGATCTCTGTGAGTCGAGGCAGCTGGGCTACAAGTGAGCTCCAGGAAAGGCGCAAAGCTACACAGAGAAACCCTGTCTCGAAAAAATAAAAATAAAAAAAGAAGATGTGTGTGGGACTCTCCACATATAGATCAATGGTTATGAATGATAACTGCACTTCCAAAGAATGTGGGTTTGATTCTCAGCACCCACTTGGTAGCTCACAATCATCTATACTCCACATTCCAGGAGATCTAGTACTATCCGCATGCATTACATGTACATGATACACACATTTATATGCAGTCAAAATACCCAACCTCAACCCTACACAATGAATCATAGGCAAATGAGGAATATTGATAGCAGAAGAAATGGTCTTTTCCAGGGAAGGGCACACAATTGGTTGTTCAGTCACAATTAATAAACACTGAGACAGACAAAAACATTATAGAGACTGAACACATCGTATTTATGTATTTAGTAATATATACAATTAATGATGAAGAGATTCCATTGATTTGAAAGAGAGCAAGGAGAGGCATATGGGACAGCCTGAAGAGAGGAAAGTAAAATGGTAAATGGTGTGAGTATATTATAATCATAAAACCCTCATAAGCATAAGATTAAAATTAAATAAAATGTAAAAAGAACACTGGTATAAGTAAAGAAAAACAAAAATACAAACAAAATATACCAAAAAAATAAAATATGTGAGCTTACTCATAATCTTCACTTAATTTTTAATATTTATTCAATTTTTTGACTGGTTTATTTGGCTCTAAGTTGTATTTTTTGAAGCAAGAACTAACCAAATCCACAAAATCATAAAAATGACAGTTTAGCAATATGTTACATAAGCACACATCTTTGTTTCCACACATTAAATCATATGATTTTTTGTTTGTTTGTGTCAAGATTATTGGTCTGGAAATGTTGTTCATTTACTGCATTTGAAGTATTTTTGATGAGACCTTTGGACTGAGATTCTTTGCTGTAGTCCTTAACCATAACAAAACTGCAACCAGCTACTTGCAGATTTCTGTCTGCATCTCCATTGTGTTTCAAACACATGCCCATTACCCTACTTTCTTGTTGTCATCCACCTTAGATTGATACTGTGCTCAGCACAAAGGTACTCACTCATTCAGTCTCACATACACAGGTTTAACACAACTGATGTAAGTGAAGTTCATCTCATAATCCAGAGACTTCTGCAACAAATATCAGCTTAATGTGAGACGACTTTTTTAATAAGCCCAAACTTTTTTGCATACTATCGCATGGTAATTTCTTTTCCTAAGTATGGATCGGGCTCCTGCATGTTTGTAAACCGAGGTCTATAGGAAGAAGTCCTCAGGCAGCACAGCTGGCACTGTTTACTAGAGCCTTCTATGTCCAGTGACCGCACTAGAAAGCCTCCCACTCTGACTGGCCTACATACACTTCAGCTGGAGAAAAAAAAATACAATAACTTGTTTCCTATAACAACCTTCATTGTTCATATTCTTTCATCACAAATAATGCATTTGTGATATAATGTTCACTGCTGTTTATCTGCTCATAATTAACTATGTATCACAGAATTACAGAAAATTTTGTTTCTCCACATTATGTGATATAGAATTTCATCCTCATAATATAAACTCGTGATGGCTCCTTGTATAATTAAAAATGTGATGGTGTCAGAAATTATAAAGCTCTAATAACTCATTGTCTTTTCCATTGAGTGCATATGGCTACTTACACAATTGCAATTTCAATATATCCTAGTTAACCCTTGAAGGGTCAACTGATGCTCTCAGTTTCCTAAACTTTAGAATTTCACTTTTCTCAGCATCAGAAATTCCTTTAACTCTTACTATCAAACCTTCACCAGTCTCAAAAATGGTTCCACTTTATTTTTTTAATCTCTCTCTATTTCTCCATATTTCCAAAATAATTTGTCTTATTCATCACAATGTCTTTTACTTTCCTATAAACAGTATTATCTAAGTCTCCTCTGATTTGGCTGATTCTTCAATTTTCTTCTCATTTTTGTTTAACGGGTTCTCATGCTATCCATCTTCAAACTGGCAGCATAGCTGTGGATGACCATAAACTTCTGATCATGCTTGCCTGCACTTCCAGTCTGCAGGAAATATAGGCATGAAAAATTGCACGCAGTTTATGTAGCAGTATGGATAAATCCAGGGTGTGACATGCTTGCAAAGCAGTCTACCAACTTAGCTGCAGCCACATTTCTCCTCAGTTTCCCTCGGCTTCTCCAAACCAGGTCATGCTTTGTGTTTCTCTGACGTTAAAGGCCAGACCACTACAAGAACTCAGTTTCATAGAGAGATTCAAATTGGTCTTAAACCTCCTAAATTTCCAATTCTGGTTCACTAAGTCAATTTCTTATGAGTATGAAGGATACTTCTTTGTGGTTAAAAGATAAAATAGCTCAAAGTCAGGAAAGACTCAAATTAATACAAATTAAGACAAGAATGCAAAAATGTTGTGAGCTCTATCAGATCTAAGGATACTGAATCAAACTTCAGATTCTATCTTTACAACATTCCCCAATGCAATATACTTGTTAAATATTCAACATTGCAAAACAACAAAAAGATGTATTAAACAGTAGTTAAAGCATCACTGACAAAGCTCTTGGAAGGGTTAATCAAGAATAACACTAAACAACTCTAAATGGCCCTCGATGACCCACATGGTATTTTATAGATAGATGATTTGTGAGTGGAGCACAAGGAATATAATGAAGTTACCAAGAAATATAACTTAATTACAAAAACTCCTTTATCTTTGTAACATATTATTTAGCACAATGTTCTTAGGAAATATAGGATGATAACTTTAAACCCAAATAAATAAATTCATGAGTCTTCTGTTTAACATAAGAAAAATTATTACAATCCCATGTAATACCTACCTTGGTCAGTAGAACATGAGACTCTTAATCTCCGGGTTGTGGGTTCGAGCCCCACATTGGGTGCCAGTTGTAAGACAAATCTTAAAAGGTCTAATTAATTAAAAACCTGGAACCAGACATTGGGGTTAAAACTGAGAGATCAAAAAAAAGCAGAAAGAAACCAGCCATGTTCTTTTTTTTTTTTTTTTTATTTTATTTTAAGTAAATTTATTTTACAACATCATTTAGTTCAACATAATAGCCACAGATTCCCCTGTTCTCCCACTCTCGCCCCCCCTCCCCCCCCCCCATCCCACCCCCATTCCCACCTCCTCCAGATCAAGGTCTCCCCTGAGGACCGGGATCGACCTGGTAGACTCAGTCCAGCCAGGACCAGTCCCCCCCTCCCAGACCGAGCCAAGTGTCCCTGCATATGTCCAGGATTCAAACAGCCAACTCATGCAACAAGCCAGGACCGGCACCAACACACGGCTGCCTCCCAAACAGATCAAGCCAAATGACTGTCTCACCCGTTCAGGGGGCCTGATGCAGTTGGGGGCCCTCAGCCTTTGGTTCATAGATCCTGTGCTTCCATTCGTTTGGCTATTTGTCCCTGTGCTTTATCCAACCCTGGCTTCAACAATTCTCGCTCATATAAACCCTCTTCTTTCTCACTAATTAGACTCCCAGTGCTCCACCAGGGCCCAGCCATGGATGTCTGCATCCAGATTCCTCAGACCTTCCTTGGATGGGGTTTATGGCACAACTAACAGGGTGTCTGGCCATCCCATCACCGGGGTAGGTCAGTTCCTGCCGTCTCTCGTCCATTGCCAGCAGTCTTTTCTGGCGGTATCTTTGTGGATCTCCGTGGGCCTCCCTAGCTCTCTGCTTCCTCCCCTTCTCATGTGGTCTTCATTTACCATGGTCTCCTATTCGTTGTTCTCCCTCTCTTTTCTTGATCCAGCTAGGATCTCCCACTCTCTTTCCCTCGACCGTCACTCTTCATTGTTCCCACTCATGACCAGGCTGTTCATGTAGATCTCATCCATTTCTCCATGTCTTTTTTGGGGTCCCATTTTCCAGGTAGCCTCACTGGTGATGTGAGTAGCAGTTCAGTCATCCTTGTTCCACATCTAGTATCTTCCTATGAGTGGGTACATACCATATTTGTCTTTCTGAGTCTGGGTCACCTCACTCAGGATGATTTTTTCTAGATCCATCCATTTGTCTGCAAACCGTATGATGTCATTGTTTTTCTCTGCTGAGTAGTATTCCATTGTGTATATGTGCCACAATTTCTTTATCCATTCTTCAGTTGAAGGGCATCTAGGTTGTTTCCAGGTTTTGGCTATTACAAACAATGCTGATATGAACATAGCTGAGCAAGTGCTCTTGTGGTATGATTGAGCATTTCTTGGGTATATGCCCAAAAGTGGTATAGCTGGATCTTGGGGGAGATTGATTCCCAGTTTTCTAAGAAAGCGCCATATTGATTTCCAAAGTGGTTGTACAAGCTTGCATTCCCACCAGCAGTGGAGGAGAGTTCCTCTAGCTCCACAACCTCTCCAGCATAAAGTGTCTTCAGTGTTTTTGATCTTAGCCATTCTGACAGGCGTAAGGTGGTATCTCAGAGTTGTTTTGATTTGCATTTCCCTGATGATTAGGGATGTTGAGCAGTTCCTTAAATGTCTTTCAGCCATTTGGGTTTCCTCTGTTGAGAATTCTCTGTTTAATTCTAAAGCCCATTTCTCAATTGGACTGTTGGTCGTTTTGATGTCTAATTTCTTGAGTTCCTTATATATTCTGGATATCAGTCCTCTGTCACCTGTGGGGTTGGTGAAGATCTTTTCCCATTCAGTAGGCTGTCGCTTTGCCTTGTTGACCGTATCCTTTGCTCTACAAAAGCTTCTCAGTTTCAGGAGGTCCCATTGATTGATTGTTTGTCTCAGTGTCTGCGCTACTGGTGTTATATTTAGGAAGTGATCTCCTATGCCAATGCGTTCAAGATTACTTCCTACTTTCTCTTCTAGCAGGTTTAGAGTAGCTGGATTTATGTTGAGGTCTTTGATCCACTTGGACTTAAGTTTTGTGCACGGTGACAGATATGGATCTATTTGCAGCCTTCTACACGTTGATATCCAGTTATGCCAGCACCATTTGTTGAAGATGCTTTCTTTTTTCCATTGTACACTTTTGGCTTCTTTGTCAAAAATTATATGTCCATAGGTGTGTGGGTTAATGTCAGGGTCTTCAATTCGATTCCATTGGTCCACATGTCGGTTTTTATGCCAATACCAAGCTGTTTTTATTACTGTAGCTCTATAGTAGAGCTTGAAGTTAGGGATTGTGATGCCTCCAGAAGTTGTTTTATTGTACAGGTTTCTTTTAGCTATTCTGGGTTTTTTGTTTTTCCATATGAAGTTGAGTATTATTCTTTCCAGGTCTGTGAAGAATTGTGTTGGTATTTTGATGGGGATTGCATTGAATCTGTATATTGCTTTTGGTAAGATTGCCATTTTTACTATGTTAACCCTGCCTATCCATGAGCATGGGAGATCTTTCCATTTTCTGACATCTTCTTCAATTTCTTTTTTCAGGGACTTAAAGTTCTTGTCATATAGGTCCTTCACTTGCTTGGTTAGTGTTACCCCAAGGTATTTTATGTCATTTTTGGCTATTGTAAAGGGTGATGTATCTCTAATTGCCTTCTCATCTTCTTTGTCCATTGTATATAGGAAGGCTACTGATTACCAGCCATGTTCTTACTGCTAGGAAATCATCAGCCAAAAAGAGAGCTACTTCCTGTCTTCTCAAGCCTATATCCTTTCTGTGCCCTGCCATTTCACTTCCTCTCTCTGCCCAGCTACATCACTTTCCTCTTTTGGCCCAGCTCTGTCACTTCCTGTCTGTACAGATCTCCAGACTTCTATGGTTAACTAGCACTGGGATTAATGGTGTATGCCACCATGCCTGGCTCTATTCCCAGTGTGGCCTTGAACTCACTGAGATCAGGATGAATTTCTGCTCCTGAATGCTAGAATTAAATAAATGTGCTACCACTGCCTGGCCTCTATGTTTAATATAGTGGCTGTTTTTTTCTTTTAGATGCCATAAAATTGATTTAAAAAAAGAGTAAGAGAGAGAGAGAGAGAGAGAGAGAGAGAGAGAGAGAGAGAGAGAGAGCGAGAGCAGCCTATACTAAACTAAAAGAAAAAGCAAAGGAGAAACCAAAGCAAAAGCAAAAACCTCAAAGCACAATCATCAAATAAATAACCCTGCATAAAAAATGGCAAGAGTAGGTCTCAGACTCAGTATTTCAGGTTTCCTTGCCAACAGGATCCTTCATACATTTGATGACCTCAGCATATACATTTTCACTCTTAATAAATATAAAAGTCAAGCAAAATCAAAAATAACATTTTACTATTTTCTCTGGGTTGTGAGGCATGAATAAACTTAGAAACCAGCATTTCTAAATATATCCTTGCTTTTACAACCACTACACAAGATGCTTTGCCCTTGTTCAATTAATTTCTTGCTTTGTCAATAATGTTACTACGTTATAACTGAAGGAACTGGTGCAATGTTGTAATTTGGTTCTCATCCAGGAGGTAGGTTCTCTTCATTCTTTGATGGATTATCAGATTATTTATTAATAGATGGCAAGACAGTCAAATCTGATTACAGGCAAAGGTTCAGAAAATCCAAAAGGTATTAACATGTCAAGGTCAGCTGCATAATTCTGAGTATATTTTTTACACCAAGATATTTCCACAGGTCGAAAAACATATCCTTATGTATCAATCCCATACTTAATCCTTCTTTGTTCAATATCTAGGGAAATTTTTAAGATTGGGTGTAGATGAATTTCTAAATGGTCTTATTAAATGAAAATCATGGAGTCAGATATAGGGGTTAAAGCCTGAGAGAGATCAGAGGAATAGGAACAGCCATAAGCTAACCTCACCTCATCGATAACTCAGCATCTAAATGTGAGTAACTTCCTGCCTACACACACCTACATGCCATGCTATTCTGCTATCTGATTTGCTCTCTCAGTCTAGCTATATCACTTCCTCTTCATGCCCAGCTCTGTCACTTCCTATCTGTCCGTACATTCCTCCAGACCTCCATGATTAACTAGTGTTGGAATTTAAAGGCATGTGCTACCACACCTGGCTCTGTTTCCAGTGTGGCCTTGAACTCTCAGAGATCCAGACAGATCTCTGTCTGCAAAGTGATAGTATTAAAGGCATGTTGCCTGACTTCTTTGTTTATATATAATGGCTTACATTTTCCTCTGATCTCCAGGCAAGCTTTATTTATTAAAGCACGAATAAAATATCACCACATTTCAGCACAAATAAAATACCACCACAATTGGAGGCACCAATTATCTATCATTTAATCTATGTAGCTTTGCGCCTTTCCTGGGACTCACTTAGTAGTCCAGGCTGGCCTCGAACTCACAGAGATCCACCTGACTCTGCCTCCCGAGTGCTGGGATTAAAGGCGTGCACCACCACCGCCCGGCCAATCTATCATTTAATCTAAATGATTGAATTCTTTAATGTAGCATTCCTTTTATGTTCTGACTAAGGAGATTAAATTTTTACATTAGAAACAGCTTTCTAGTAAAAAGTTAATTCCTTAATCCACCAATTTATTTTTTCTAAACTTAAATATTTTAACTGGCCATTATACCTTGATCTAAATGTTGATGAAAACTAATGATACATTTTACTGATACTGTGTCAAAAACATCACTGAAACCCAAGGTTCTTGGGACATTTTAGTTGTTTCTGAAGTTGTGACTTGTTTGTCCTCTGCTTGTTTTTGGCCAGTGGTAAAGTGGTCTTCAGGAGGCCATGCACTAATCAGCACCATGTACTTTCCACAGGACAGACTGTTTTCACAGATGACAATTGAAAAATGTTCTTATCTTTCTGACTCTCTCCTACAGAACTCTTCATATGGAAACTGACAGTCTCAAGCAGGCTAATGAAAATTAGGTAAGTAGGAGAAGCAAAGAAATAACACGCATGGAAAAACTAAATTTAATAAATACTAAAAATGCATATTTCCAAGAAACTCATAATCCCAACCAAAACAATTATCAAGAAAATATAAATTCTAGGAATAAAAGCCAATGGTGTATGAGAAGTAAAATGGATTTTCTCTCAGGAACAATGTCAAGGAAACCTGGACCCATAAATAAATTCAGAGAACCATGTTTAAATATATGAGAAAAACAAAGAAGCCAATAAAAGATAATTGCACCATTGGCAACAAATATTTTTAAATTTATAACAAAATATTGACATTTTTGGGAAATTAAAAGCTGAGAAACTTCTATGAAAACACATAACAAATAGTACTCAAGACCTCACCCCCAAAAAGAGAGAAACAAAGGACAGATTCAATTTTGTCCTAAGTAGGGAAGAACATCAGAAATCATGGAGAAGCAAAAGCTTTGCTCATTTGCTTTCACTTTGACAATGTTAGAAGATTTATTGATGTTTAAAGCATAATAAAAGTTATACACTAGAGGGAATCCAGCATTTGAACTGCATAGTAACAAAAAATATAGAGTACAAGAAATTAGAGTACACCATTAGAAGTTTCTGGGAAGAATTCTAATAAGATGGACTGTAGGGAGTTAATGGTGTATATGGTTAATCCTAGAGTGATTTTAAAAATGGAGCACAGAAATTAATAATTAGTTAATATGGCAGCTTTAGAATCAAACATCTAAAAAATTATTATAAGCGTGATATGTTCTAATTAAATGGTAAAAATTGGCATGTAGTTTATTCAAAGAGTGAGGGACTGCAAAGTCAATAGCAACAACAGCAAAATGCTTATGTAATAAATAAAAATAAATAAGTTAAATTAAAATTATCAGACTAAAATAGGAATGGTATCAGTGGGATCCAATCAGAATAAAACTACCTTTGCATGTAACTTCACTTCGTTAATTTTAATTACTACTTTATAAAACAATTAATTATAAGCTAAATTTTGAACACATTACTTCATTAACATTAAATTAAATTATCATACTATAAATTAATTACAAATTTAAAATGACATAATAACATAATTTTATATAAAATGTGTGGCTGTAGTTTAGCTAATCTTCACAGAATCTCACATGAGTTGTGGTGGTATTCTAATTGTACTGAAATGTGATTTTGATTGTATGTTAATAAATAAAGTTGCCCGGGGGTCAGAGTTATTAGAGCCATAGACAAGAGTGTGGCAGTGGTGGCACACGCCTTTAATCCCATAGATCTCTCTGTGTTCAGGGATACAGCCAGAATTGGAGACATATGCCTTTAAGACCTAGGGGGCTGTACATTCAGACAATGACGAGGAAGTCACGTGTTTGGGTTTACAACCAATGAGAAGTCAGAATGACTAGAAAAAATGACTTACACACAGGAAATAGCTCTCTTTCGAGAAGCTGGGACACAGCAGGAGGAAGGGTGAGATTTTAGCTCTGAGCTCTGACCTCTTGGCTTTCTCTTTTACATTGGTTCTGTGTTTCTTATTTAATAAGATGGTTGGTTACATCTACAATGAGTGCTGTAAAATTATTAGCCAGGCTCCTTTTGTTCTCTTGACTTACCTGAGAAAATGCTCAATGATAAATTTAATGAAATATTTGCAAGACTGTTGTGCTAAAACCTATAAAACATTGTTGTAAATAAATGACACATAAATCTTCATTCATTAAAAACAATATAGTCTCAATATAAATTCTGAAGAAGACAGAAATTTTAGTTCAATCTAAATCAAAAATCTCCTTTCCAATATTGTTTACTCAGTTTATATGGTAGTACAAAACATTTAGATTGGTCATGTTAATTTTTAAAGCATCGTCTCACTCATCTATTGTTTTTAATTGAAAATAAATTCTTCTATTTTCTTCTCTCATACAATATATCTTGAGCAGAGTTCCTCCTCCTTTCACTCCTCCCAGCTCTCTTCCATCTGTCCTCCCCACCAGATCTACTCCCCCTCCATTTCCCTTCAGAGAGGACCAGGCCTCAAAGTGACAACAACCAAACATGACAAAACAAGATATAAGAAGAAAAAGCTAAAGCCCTCATGTAGAGGCTGGACAAGTCAACCCAATAGGAGGAAAAGAGTCCCAAGAGCAAGCAAAAGAGTCAAAGACACATCTGCTCCCACTGTTAGGAGTCCTATGAAAACACCAAACTAACAGCTCTAACTTATGCACAGAGGACGTGGTGTAGTTCTGTGCATGCCCGGTGCTTGCTGCTTCAGTCTCTGTGAACCCATGTGAGCCTTACTTGGTTGATTTGATGGGTCATGTTTTAATTTAAAGACCTCTTCCAAAACTAAATTAATTTCAACACCCTGTTTTTTTCTACATTTTGATTACGGTGTATTAAACCCAGAGATTAGTGGTGTCTGTTTGAAATTCCAATTTCAGATTATTTTGAATAAATACCCATAAGAGTAGCTATTAGATCACATAGAAGTTTTACTTTTAGCTTTTCAAAGAAATTTCATTCTGATTCTATTAGAGGCTACACTATTCTCCATTCTCAACACAGGAAATGCCTTCTCATTTCTCCATATTGAGCTGAAATCTGTTAACTTTAAAAAATAATAACCAACCTAATTGTGTGAAGGGATATCTAATTGTGCTCTTGTTCTTTTTCCTGATGATTAATAAAAACTTTTGCAATTGAGTTCTTTGTACAAAACAAATATCCACTGAGAGATGAATAAATCACAAAATTTTTATACATTCCTAATTGGGAACTTTATTTATCTGTAAAAAGGAAGTCCATTTCAATATGAATGGGCCTAAAAAATATTATGGTAAGTGAAGTAAGCCAGTTCCTAAAATAATAATAATAATAATAATAATAATAATTTCAGGAGCCTGAAAGAGAGAGTAACAAAGACTGTTGGGGTCTGCCCTCTAAATAGCCTTTTCCCAGGGTCCATGGAAGAATCTATAACAACCCGCTGAGGATATATGAGGATATTGTAAAGAAACTATGCACACCGAGCTCTTTAGTCCATTCACTTTGTTCTTCTAACTCAATCTATCTACACAGCTTCTTTTCTGTTCTCATACTTAGCTCCTCTCTGTCGTTTCTTCTGCTGCATTCTCAGTGTTCTATCTTAGTTTTTCTTTCCCCCTTTCGCCTTTCCCCTAAGCATATATACAGATTTTCATGCATTAACAGTTTGTTATTAGAATCTACAAAGCAAATTCTCAGGGCCAAGTATTCTGATCAGAGTCACATTTGGCAAAGACTTGGTCAGCTACTTGGTGACTGACAACAGCTGTAGGTTGTAAAAAGTTCTGGCTATCTCTTAAAGGGATAGGAATATGGTTACAAGGTAATAAATTGAACCAATGGGAGATTTAAAGAAAAGGCAAAGAATACTTTTATTATGTTATGTGATTAATAATATCTGGGCATTGTTAGTCAGTTAACAGTCTTTTTCTGTTAATTACCTGAATCTCATGACCTATACATAATTAGTCTAAAAGAAAATCATTAGTGAATAAATGATAACACAGACAAGAAAGCTAAACCTTTGTTATCCTCTTTTGTTTGATTGAAAAGAATATTTTAATACAAATATTCTCAAACACTATAAGTTCCCAGGGTCAGGATAGGTGTACTGAATGTATTATTTCAATTACAAGAGTACATAGTCCTAAGCCCTGGTCCAGTCTTCTTTCTTTTTGATACATTCCCTCCATTTGATAGGCAAATAAGACAAAAAAATCAATAAAACTCCTTAAACGCATATTCTAGGTCTCTATCTCTAATACGCCTTTTGATGATATTAAAGTGAGTATTCTTTCTGTTATCTCCTCATACATGTCCTGGATTTCCATTTCAAGATTGTAAAATGACCTTAAAATTAGCATGTCTTTGTTAATTTTTATTTCCTTTCTCAGAAACTCCCACACTGTCATGTTTTTGTTAATAGTTGAACCACCGTTCTCTTCTTCTGTGGGACTCTAGATAAATATCACCATCAATTAAGCTATAGCTTCCCTCAAGATAGCTAACAGCCAATGCATTTTATCAAACCTTTCTTCAAAAATACCAGTGTGAGTTGTCCCATTGATTTTCTTTAATTGTCATAGCCAACATTAATGCCACTTTCATTTCTTACACTTTATCATTCACTAAATACACTGGCTGGTTATAAAAGCTGCCCCTATAACATTGGCTGTTCCTATATTATTCCAATTCTTCTGTCTTCTGAACCACAATTTAAATAGAAGCTATGCGCAATTACATGGCTTAATTGAATATATGACTTAGATGTGGACACTCATGCAGAGAACTGTCACCTATTTATTCTAGGTTTGTAATATGCATTTTTGTCACATAATATCTAAATTGAGCACAGGAGTAATAAGACTAACCCCTTGGATCACCAAATATATTACCATCTGGTGACATTGTATAATAGCATCCCTAGATTTCCTAATAACCAGTCTATTATTATAGCTGAAGATGGTGACTTCATTCTACAACTGATTTTCTCTTGTCACAAGGACTCCTAAATAATTAAGAGGGAATAAGGTGTATTTCTTCATTTTCATGAAAACTGATTTTTTTCTGACATAGTATATTTTAACTACAGTTCCCTTTTCTCTATTCCTTCTTGTTTCACCCCACGCATCCTCCATTCTGAATCTAGCCCCTGTCTGTTCTATTTCTCATTAGAAAACAGACTTCTAAGGGACAATAACATAATATAATTCATAAAATATGATAAAACAAAACTTACATATCTGAATAGGACAAAACAAGGAAACAAGGAAAGGCACAAGGAACAGATATAGACACAGGGACACACTCATTCACACACTCAGGAAGCCCATAGAAGCACTAAACTGGAAGGCATATATATATATATATATTGATGTATCCAACCGTCTTATTAATATAAGAAACACAGAAACAATGTAAAAGAGAAAGCCGAGAGGTCAGAGCTCAGAGCTAAAATCTCACCCTTCCTCCTGCTGTCCCAGCTTCGTGAAAAGAGACCTACTTCCTGTCGGTTCGTTTTTTTTATAGTATGTTGTTCTGCCTTCTCATTGGTTGTAAACCCAAACACATGACTGCCTCGTCACTGTCTGAATGTACAGCACCCTAGGTCTTAAAGGCATATGTCTCCAATGCTGGCTATATCCCTGAACACACAGAGATCTTATGGGATTAAAGGCGTGTGCCACCACCGCCACACTCTTGCTATGGCTCTAATAGCTCTGACCCTGAACACACAGATATCTATGGGATTAAAGGAGTGTGCCACCACCGCCACACTCTTGATATGGCTCTAATAGCTCTGACCCCCAGACAACTTTATTTATTAACATACAATCAAAATAATAATTCAGTACAATTAGATTACCACCATATATATATATATATATATATGTATGTATGTATGTATATATCTGTAGGGTAATAAGAAAATATGTAAACAAAATAAATAAAATAAGAAAATTAAAAAACAAAACAAAACGTGCCATTGTGAGACAAGGAACTTTTTTTGTTGTTGTTGTTGTTGGTGGTGGTTTTTTTTTTTTTTCATGACAGGGTTTCTCTGTGTAGTTTTGGTGCCTGTAGACCCTGTAGGTGCCTGTAGGTCCTCTGTAGACCAGGCTGGCCTCAAATTCACAGAGATACTCCTGGCTCTGCCTCCTGAGTTCTGGGATTAGAGCTGTGTGCCATCACCACCTGACGAGACAAGAATCTTATAATGATATTTTTTAGTTCATTTTCTGTTGGCCCTCTACTGCTGTGAATGAAACCAACACTGAGAGTAGTTTATTTCCCCATAAGACTCTCTGGGAAAATACTCAATTTTCATTTGCAAGTGGTTATCAACTGAAGGTTACTTCTGATTCAGGGATGGGGCAAATGCCCACTTCTCTTTCCAGCTTTATGACCCCATCAATTGCAAACCTATGCAGGTCCTGTGTGTGCTGCCTCAGTCTCTGTGAGTTCATATGTGTGTTGATACTGTTGATTTAGAGGGTCTTGTTTTCTTGGTGTCCTCCATTTCCCCTAGCTCTTACATTCTTACCATCCCCTCTGGTGCAAGGTTCACTGAGTACTGAGGGGAGGGATTTATTAGAGAGTCCATTTACAGCTGAGTTTTATAAGATCTTTCTCTCTCTCTGCATATTGTTTGGCTGTGGGTCTCTGTATTTGTTCCTGTCTACTGAGGGAGGAAGCTTCTCTGATTATTGTTGAGGAAGACCTTGATTTATGAGTATAGCAGAATGTCATTAGGACTATTTTATTGCTAGATTTTGTTTTTGTTTTTGTTTTTAGAACAGTAGTATTTGGTTTATACTCCAGGTTCCTGCCTATCTAGTCTCAGGTCCTTGGTCATGCAAGCAGTGGTGGATATGGGTTCTTTTTCTGTGGAGTGGGTCTTAAATTAATTCAATTTTGGCTGTTTTCTTCCACAAGCTTTGTGCCAGTATTGTACTGCATACTTTGCATGGAGGACACCATTGTAGATCAAAGAGTTTGTGGCTGGGTCAGTCTTTATTTTCCTCCCTTGGTAGTGTGCAAAGTACCATCCATAGCTCATCAACTTGAAGGCTCCATGTAGGCACCAGCTTGATCTCTCCCTATTTATTGTTATGTAGGTGTTGTCTTCAGCATTAGGGCTCTTTCATTAGTTTGTGAAGAACAATTTATAGTTTGGAGATTCCCTTAGGACCTCTCTGGCAAAAACTCAATTAGATTTAACCCAATCTCAGTACTAGAAACTCATTTGGTGATAACAGATGTCAGTTTAGATTCTGTCTTCCCCATTATTTGGCAATTTCATTTAGGTCACATTCATGCATATAAATATTTTAGGATGTTTTTATTGTATTAGCTCTCTATGCTACACCCCAAATGGCCCTTAATTTTAACTATCTCTCCACATGTTCCCCCACCTCCTACTTCTCTCTCCCCACATTACTCTCTAGTTCTATTCTCTTCACACATTTATAACTTTTCTTTTTCCCTTTTCTAGGGAGATCTGTCCCTCAACACCCATTCTCTGTTACTCTATGCATAACCTCTGTTGTTCTATGGATTGTAGCTTGTTTATCATTGACTTAAGAGTTAGTGTCTTCATAGAAGTGAATATATACTACAGTTGTCTTTCTGAGTGTGGGTTATCTTAGGATAATTTTTTTCTAGTTTCATTCATTTACCTGTAAATTCATTATTTCATTTTTTCAACAGCTGAGTCATACTCCATTATGTTAAGTGTACCACATTTTCTCTATTTATTCATCTGTTGAGGGACATCTAGGTTATTTCTGGTTCCTGGCTATAATGAATAGAGAAGCAATGTACATGATTGAGCAAGTGTCCTCATAATATGACGAGTGTTCTTTGAGTATGTACAAAAAAGTATATCTGGATTTTGAGGTAGTTTGATTTCCATTTTACCAAGGAACTGACACACAGATTTCCATAGTGGCTATACAAGTTTGTACTCCCACTAACAATGGATGAGTGGGAACCATGTTTAAATTGAACTAGAGACCTTCAATGTCTGCAATAAAAATATTTCTTAGAAATAATGTCTGTACTTATCAGTGCCTATACTTATTAAATTAGGGAGCAAGATTTTTATAAATGGTAATAAAGATGAAAATTGGTACACTTATGTTCTAACTTTCTCTGTCTATCTCTCTGTCTCTCTCATTTTCTTAATTCCTGGAACCATACATTCAACTGATTGGAGTCAAAGGCAACATGTTTTTCTATTGCTTTGACATATGTACTTCTTCCAAGACTAGGATAATCAGTTTTCAAAGGATGTTAACTATTAAGATGACAACTCAATTGCATCATATAAAGGCAGTTACATACCTAGCAGCTAAGATATGCCACATCCTAGGCATCTGGTAGTCAAGTAAATATCTCAGTTTATGTAGATGTTTTCTTTTTTAGATGCACCTTTCTTGCTTAATTCAACTGTATGTGTAACAGTATTTCAGTGGAACTGAAGTCTTTTCCTTAAATGATGGATCAGGCTATGGTTTATAAGCCCATTCTTTTTCAGTTTGACATACACTGTGATGTATATGAACATCACACTGAAATGATAGTTTTATAAACTGAACATAGAAAACTCATCAAAAATGTGTAGTTTTCAATAAGAGGAATTAGAAAAATTCTAAGATCTCATTTTTCCATTTAATACAAAATTAAAGTTTCTTTTTGTAAAAGTATAGCAATAAATTTCTTTTTCTTGAGAAAAGCAATAACAAACTACAAAATCATTATTTAAGTTAGTCTGAGGAGACAGTGAGGGTAATGATTTTAGTATGAAGAGATGATAAAATGGGAAAGAAAGGATATTTCTCATCTTTTCTTCTCTATATTTAAAATAACAGGAATGACATTTGCCATTAGAAGATAAAAAAAGGAATTATTTTTCCAGTTGTGCTCATGTTAGTACCTTTTATTTTCCAAACACTTATATGGATCAATCCAAATTGATAAATAAATGCTATTTAAGTTTATTTCCATGTAATGTGCAGGAATAATAAAGAAGGAAGGCTTAATGAATGAGGATGAGTTACAAATAGATTATGGAAGTAGAGAAAGACATCATTACAAAACATAATGTCAATAGGACTGTAATTGTATGTGTATGTGTGTGTGTGCAGGTCTCTCTGTGTGGTATGTGAATGCATGTGCTCATGTGTGGATGCTATGTATAGAACTACACATGCATACATTTCTGAGGGACAGAAGTCTTCATCAATTGCTCTACACTTTAAGGTTTTAGATGGTGTCTCTCTCTCTGTAAACATGTAGCCAGTAAAGCCCAGGATACTCCTATTTCCTTTTTTTTTTTCATCAAAATGGTGGAAGGTAAGCAACAACCCTGAGACAATGTTAGATATATGAATTATATTGCATGTATCCTATGACAACACAATATGTAAATTTTTTTTGTTTTGTTTTGTTTTTTGAGACAGGGTTTCTCTTGTGTAGCTTTGCGCCTTTCCTGGAACTCACTTGGTAGCCCAGGCTGGCCTCGAACTCACAGAGATCCGCCTGCCTCTGCCTCCCGAGTGCTGGGATTAAAGGCGTGCGCCACCACTGCCCGGTGTAAATTTTTAAAACAATGTTTAATGAGGAAAAATTCTCATTAAATGTCACAAATATATTATCAATATTCACAAGATTTTGAAATATTCAGAAATTTTTGTTTATTAGAAAAATAATTGCTGCACAAAATAATTGCTCCTCAAATATTAATACTCCACTTGTTTCATAGATGTAAAAGAAGACACATACTAGAGAATAAAAGAATTCTCCTAAACTAATCAGGGAATAACATTAAATACTCTATGAAAAATAGATATTTGGAAACAGTTTAACAAAATTTCCATAAACAACAAGGAAATACAGAGTATGCATGCTTTAGCAAATAGGTTATCTAGAATACTTTGTGATATTTTTTCCTATTTTTATTTGGTAGTCAATTCATAGTGTTAATATCTCTAAACTTTTAGCAACTAACTTCAAGATGGATACTTGTGAAATATTCAGTGAAGTTAATTAGACAAATAAATTTAAAGTATCATTGGGTATTACTTGGGATTTGGCAAGAACACCTTTTCTTTTACTCTGAATGAAAATCATTAGCATATATCTTCAATTGCATTATTAATCCTATTATTTATATTTCAGAGTATTTTAAGACTTATAATCTATATCTGCATATATTCTTAATCATGTTAATTTACAAATGCATTACAATAATAACTTCAGTTTTGAAAGCTGATTGTTTTAAAGTCTGGGATTAAGATGGTTTAGAGTTTCTCTTTTCAGATAGATCTAAATAATGAAACTGCACTTAAAACAGTAGTGCCACAATGAAGAACAAATTTTTCATGGTTAACATCCAGGCAAACAATAACAGCTTTGATATATATTCAGTTAGCCAACTACCCTTTGTCAAAAACCATACAGAAGTTACTATAAGTGGTGCTTACACTCATCAATATGCAAATCTCTACATTCAAGAGAGGAGATAATTATTACCCAATTTATGACTCTCAGTCACTGTAAATATTACTTGTGTAAAGAAAGAACAAGAATGAGTATGAGAGATAGGCCCAGAGAGCAAGCAAGCAAGCAAAGGAAAGAGAGAGAGAAGAGAGAAGGAAAGAATTAATTTTGAATATGAACATTATGCCTGTTTGATATGACATAACTTAATAAAAAAGTTCTGTGTGGAGACTTTTAACATCCTAATTATTTGTAAATGCCAATCCTTTTTAGAAGGCAAAGCTGGGATGGGTAGTAGTGGCTAATACCTTTAATGACAGCACTCTGGAGACGGAGGCAGACAGATCTCTGTGAGTTCAAAGTCAATATGGTCTACAGAGTGAATTCCATGACAGCAGGGAAAAAAAAGTAGTACTTGAAGAATGCTTGTCATCCCAATCAAGTTCAAGTTTAAGATATAGAAAATGGAGAAACCCACTTTTTTTTTTGAAATTTAAGGTAATGTGTTTTTCCTCCATTATCTGCATGGAAAATTCACATTTAGAATAACACTTAAAATATTATCTAAAAGGCATTGTGCAGAGAGGAGCAGTTTCAGTATTCTTTCTCACCTTCCTTTAAAACCTCTTTCTCTCTCCTACGGTCTCCTTTATAGCTTCATGACTTATGAATGTGTAGGTAAATTCACACTCAAATTTCAGTATAAATTTCACTTACAAAGTTAAATGACTTCATTAGTTTTTCTGAACCTGGCTTATTTTGCTTAACATAATGATTTCCAATTGTAACTATTTTCCGGCAAACATGATAATTTTATTCTTCATCACAGCTGGAAAAATACACAGTCTTCCTGTTACAGATTTCCATTGTTTATTCATCTGTTGATGGGCTTCTAAGTTGGTTTCATTTCCGAAGTATTGTGAACTGAGTGACAATAATGGGTATTCAACTCTTCAGGTATAAACCCAGGAGTGCTGCAGCGGGGGTCATATGGCAGTTCATTTTTTACTTTTTTGAAGACCCTCTATACTGATTTCAGGTTTATGTTTCCAGCAACAATGTGTAAGTGCTTCTCATTCCCCTCATGCTTTAGCTTTGTTGTTGTTGTTCTGGTGATAATCATTCTTGATGGGTGGAGATGGAGTCAAAGAGGCTTAATTTGCATGCCCCTGATATCTGGGGATGTTGAACTTTTTTTAAGTATTTATTGTCTATTTGCACTAAATAACTGTGTATTCAGTTTACTAGCACACTTTGCTTCTTCGATCACGCTACTCCATTCTTGTTTATTCATTTAGTCTGCATTTTGTCTAGTGGTGAATTAAGACCATATTAATTTAAATTTATTATTCATAGCCATTTGCTAATTTCTATATTTTATGATTTCTTTGGTTGTTATTTGTTATTTTCTTCTTACTCTATTAGTATGGGCATTTGAGTGGTTTGCTGTGTTGTATAATTCCCTCTCAACTGAAATATCATAGCTTGGATTGAGTAGGGAGGTTTAGGGAACTCATGAAATAAACAAATTTCACATGTCTAAAAAAGTTCAGAGATTCACAAGGCCTCCTTCTGAAGATTACCAGTATAGTAAAAGCACAGAAGGAGGGGACTCTGACAAGCTGGGTTTATGAGAGGTTATTCTCTGAATTGCCATGCAGAATAATCTGTATTACACTGTGTGCATATATGTCACTGTGATTGGTTTGATAAAGAATCTGACTGGCTAATAACTGGGTAGGATAAGGTTAGGCGGGAGAACCAGACAAAGGATGCTGGGGGGAGGAAGAAGAGTGGAATCTGAAGATTTGATGGCAGATGCAGAGAGAAACAAAATGAATATGCCACATTGAAAGAAGGTACTTCCATGTGGCAGAGGATATATAAGAAATAGGTTAGTTCAGCACTTAGGAGGCAGATGCAGGCAGATCTCTGTGAGTTTAAGGCCAGCTTTGTCTACAGAGCAAGATCCAGGACAGGCACCAAAATAACAAGTAGAAACCCTGTCTTGAAATACGAGAGAGAGAGAGAGAGAGAGAGAGAGAGAGAGAGAGAGAGAGAGAGAGAGAGAGAGAGAGAGTTAGCTATTAACAAGCCTGAGCAATTAGCTGAGGATTTATATTTCATATTAAGTCTCTGCACATTTTTTTTCTGCCTACATTGCTAAGCTGTCTTTGCATCATGGAGAATTCCAGGATTACAATTTTGATAGCTCATTGCCTTTGTAAGGTTTACCCTTTTCCTAGTGCAGTTGCTTTTGAGTAGACCCTGCTCTTGTAGTTTGTTCTTCTTCCATAGTCCTGTAAGTCACCCCAGAAAACATTGGTTCACTAAGATGGACATTAGTTTACACTAATGTGTAAACTTGACTAGATCTGTCATGAGTTCCTGTTTAGGTGAGTAGACATGTACATGTGTCATGTCTGCAGAAGAAAAGTCACATAGTGCTCTGCTGGATATGCTGAGCTTCTCAATAGGTTTCTCTCAGAAAATGTATTTCAGTGTCCTCCTGAATCCCTCTGCTGTTTATGGCATTTCCTGGGTATCTTCTACAATGCTGGCTTGGTGGCCATTAGTTACCTCAGTTTATGCTCATTTTGAATGTTCTTAATTCTCCATCAATTATAAAAGATAGTTAGTGGGACTGTTTGTTGGCAGTTATTTACTTTGAAAGATTGGAATATATGTTACACACTTATGTGGTTTGGACTTCTGACAAGAGATCTGAGAGCAATTTGCTATCCTTAATATTGTAGGTGAGTCAGATCTTTTTCCTTTCAGCTTTCAGTTTTATCCTTTACATTGTGTTTTGATATCTTGACTTATTTCCTCGGCTATCATGTTATAGAGGGGTTCTTCTATGTATGTATATTCGGGATTACAAATGCCTTCCTCTTTTGTTCTGTTGTTCGACTTATATTTGAGTTGGGGACTTTTCTCCTGTAGTTTTACTGAAGAGCTTGTCCTTGCCTATATGTTTTCATCTTAACTTTTTCCTTTAGCCTACTCACTTATATTTGATCCTGGGATATGTTCCAGACTTTGTGAAAATTTTGGTATTACTCTTTTTTTGTTGTTTTTTGTTTTTTTTTTTTCTTACTCATGTCTAAGTATATATTGCCTTGACCTTGTCCTTCACTCCTGATATTCTTTCTACTGTTTAGGCATATTTTAATGATGTTTTTTTCCTTTCTCTTTTATTTTTTCTTTCTAAGAAGAATTAATTCATTCTCTTGTTTTCATCATTTCTATTTCATTCTTTTTTTCCAGAATCTAAATTTACTTACTGCTTTTCTTGTTTTGACTTTTTATGTTTTTCAATCAGTCCTCCATGTTGCTTACAGTTTTCTTATCTAGGTCCTGAAATGGTTAGTTTGCACTTTATTCATATGTTTATTTCAGCCCTAGATAAAGTCATTGACCCTTTTTCGGAGTATAATCGTAAAATTATTTTCTGGTATTTTAGTTTTTATCTTTGATTTCTCATATTAAAGAGTTGTGAAATGATTAAGCAGAAAAAGAAGGAATGAAAAAAGCAACAATAAGAATAAAACATAAATGGGAGGGGATGTAAATGAGTTAGAAGTATGAGAGATAATAGAGAAAATATAGAATACGTATCTGAAAAAAAGCAAGCATACAAGCCTAATAAAGCAAATACTTGAAATATAGACATATATATTTTACAAATCAAATTGAACAAAAACAAATAAAATAGAAACTATTATAACATCAGTCAGCATTCCATTTTAGTTAGGAGTGAATGTACTTTCCCCCACACTTTCAGTAAGTATTGTTAGCTGAATCTACAGATGGAGAAAGGGCTACTGGTCTCAGAATCTCGCATAGGAAAGTCAGTCCTCCATGCCAACAGGAGTCTCTGTGTAGAATTTGACACCATGTATGTATTTACCATTGTGAGACACCTTTTTGTGTCCCCAGCCTTCCAGTCACAAGTCTCCTGTTGTGCTACTTACTATGCTCACCACTTAGTACTTCCTAAGTCCAGGTTGAGAGCTTTGTGGAAGGCACCCCCAATGCTTGCTATTTTCTGTCCAGGCTGAGAGCTTTGTGGGAGACATCCCTTTGTCCCTGGGCATTGTCTCTCTTCCAAGATCTGGCTTGTTTTCTCCCTGATACCCCACACTTCTCAACTAACAATACTTGTACTATGGTGATTCTATGACAAGTTCCATATCCTTCTGTTGCTCTCACAGGAGTGCTAATTTATGGACCCCCACTGGAAGTCTGTTCAACATATTCTTCAATCTTGTCTAGTGAAGGATTTATACAAAATCTCCTCTTCAAGCTGCCATGCTTCACCCCTGCCACAGAAGTCACCTGTCCTGGATATTTCTTTGCCTCTGCTATAACCAGTTCCAGGTCAATATGTCTATGCACTCCAACTTTAGCATCTTTCCAACTCACCATCTCTAAGGTACTTCTGTCTAAAGGAGGTAGAAGCTTCCTGGAAACTACCACTGATCTCCATTTACGCCGAGACAATAGCATGAAGCTGTTTCTAGATGCTCCTCCATGAAAAGCTTTTGTGAAACTTCCCTCAGCTTATCTCCTTTCCATGAGCAACTTTTTCCCTTTCTCCCCATTTATCAGCTACTTTTAGCACTCCTTTTCCATATGCCTAATGAACTATTTTAAAGGGAAATACATTACACCTTCAAAAGATAGTAGACAATGAATAACTTATATGTCTTTATCATTTATTTGCCAAACATTATGTAATACAGTGGTTGTCAACTATAAAAATGAAAGATACAATATAAAGTTATAGAATTCAAAATTCAGTGCAATATGGCAAGAAAAAAGTCCAGATAATAAAATTAGTCTATCTTTCTACAAGCCATATTTGCTGAAATGCAAAGACTAACAGCACTGAGATCTTCACAACATAAGAGGTGCCAGGGTAGGGCCACAGAGACTCCATAGTGAAGATGCATTCCATCTTGACTCAGGGTCAGTGATTCTGAGTTTGCTTTGCCTTGCAAGGCTGCTTAATAGGATGTTTGGTCCAAAGGCATGGTTACTAGGTGTCTTATAGTTCAAGACAAGATGCTAATTACAAGATTCTTTGCCATAAGTCATGGTATCCAGGTGTTTTGCAAATTAAGGAAGTGTCTACATTTGTTTGTACTTTGTACCTTGACCTTGAAAGGGGGAGGTCTGTTGCCCCTTCTCTTCCTGGTGTATAAAATGCCTATTAGGAATAAACTCCAAGCAAATGTAGTCCTCCCGAGTTCTCCAGATGCTATTCTCTGTCTCTGTCTTTTCCTTGTACATCTATTACACTAGATGTTACTCCTTTTGTCTCTATTTTTCAAAATATTATTTCTTAGCCCTCAGTTCTCCCTAAAAAATCAGTTCTACAGGTCAGAATGGTCCCCAACATTGCAGTATTTGTGAACTGTTACCCGAGTGCACTACACTATTCAGCCTAAGGTATGAAAGGGACTGCCAGAGACATGTCCCTTGAACCCCTTACACCAGCAAAGTTGGTAGTGATATGGAACAAGCTTCAGACATGTGATCAGGGCACGACTACATCTTAGGCAGAGAAAGACAGAATCAGCATAGGATGAAGTACGGTATGCAAGCATAGGCTGAGAGTCTCTGCAGGTCATCTGGGGAGAAACCCCCAGAAGACAATTATCTATCTCAATCTGGGTGCTACAATCAATCCAAGACTCTATGCAATCAATACAAGCTGAACTGAGAGCCATATTACCACAACAGTTTAGTCACAGGTGAATTGACCTGATTTCAAACACCTGGAACCTACAGAGGCCACCAAAGTCCTGGTAAAACAACCATTTCTAGCTGAGAAGATGAGTAGGATTGGGGACAAAGCCATATGAGTAGCCCAGAGTTAAACACAGACGTGCAGAGAGTGCTACCTCACAAAGCAGGTGGAACTTTATCTAGTGAAACACTTCCCAGTTCTAGGAACTCCAACAATCTTTCTTGCCTTCCCATATTCCAGCCATGAAGATAATGCATACACATCCATGTAGGCAACACACTCCTACCAAAAAATAAACAATTCTAAAGTGGGATCGTGTTTGACACCTTCATCATGTGAAGTGGGTGTTCACGCACAAGTACCCTAAAGAGGAATAAGAATTGAATCTTTTACACACTTGTTTGTCTTGAACATAGAAAATCCTTCAGTAACCCATGGAGTAATCTAGGAAACAAAGAGCAATGGAAAAAACATAATAATGAAAAACCTAGGCAATAAGAACCCTCTGGGGAAAAAAATGTCAATTTCACAGGAATGCATTAAAGAGTGTGAGCTAGATGAAATCCTGGGCAAAGAATGACCATTAAAATGTCTTGTAAAATAAAGGAGGATAAAAGCCAAATGCTGTATGATTCAATGACAGTGTAAGTAAATACCTGAAAGAAATAGGGTGTTAATGAGTTTAATGAACTATATGAAATATAAACTCAATAAAGAAAGAGAAATAAAAAAAATACAACTAAAGTTTAAAATGTACAAAGCTCATCAATTCAAATAAAAATGAGAAGAAGTTCTCACTATTTGACGAATCAAGAAAAGAATTGTCATGTTGCAAAAAAAAAAAGACAGACAAATTAAAATACAGAGATGCTGTGGGGTCTTTGGTATGCTGTGAATATGTTGTTCTGATTGGTTCATCAATAAAAAGCTGATTGGCTAGTAGCCAGGCAGGAAGTATAGGCAGGATAAGTAGACAAGGAGAATTTTGGGAAATAGAAGCCTAAGTGAAGAGACGCCAGCCCACAGTCCAGGGAGCAGCATGTAAGGTCACACAGGTAAAGCCCTGGAATACATGGCAACATATAGATTAATAGAAATGGGCTGAGTTTAAATATAAGAGCTAGTCAGTGGTAAGCCTGAGCTAATGGCTGAGCAGTTTTAATTAATATAATCCTCTGAATAACTATTTTATAAGTGGCTGCAGGATCTGTGGGGCTGGACAGGACCATAGAAAACTTCAACTATAATATATATATATATATATATATATATATCACTAAATGAGGAAACATTGACATGATGCAAAACTATAGTCTTCACCCCTATTGACTATTGTCCATGGTACTAGAACTTACTCTACATGCTCCCAGAGGATAAAGGTAAACACCAACCAACCAGGAGTTACAAACCCTGTGGTCTACAAAGGAGACCTACCTGCATCATGATGGTGCAAGGGTGGCACAAACCTTGTGGGACTAACCAACCACTCTCTAATTGGATTTAAGGCTCATCTCAGGAGATGAAAACAATGTTTGAAATGGGTCAGAGAGAAAAACCTGAAACTAAATAGGCCATTGGCCAAGGGAAAACCAAATAAAATTGTGCTGTTAAAGGAATATATCAAGAAATGACCCCTAAAGACATTTTGCTTTACCCATAGATCAATGTCTCACTCAACCATCATCATCATAGAAGCTTTGCAGATGGGAACTAATATAGATACCAACATCTAGACAACATGCAGAGAATGAGAGTCTATGGATTTCTTCCTCAAATCTATTAGGTGCACAGGTAGAAGAGGAGAAGGTGTATAGGAGTGCATTTATAACACCAAGGAAAGAGTGTCTTACAAACACAATAGGACTGACTCACAGAGAACTCACAGATTCTGTTACATGATGTACAGGGTCTGCAGCATTTCAAACCAAAAAGAGTTCCAGTAAAGGGGAAGTAGACAGGATCTCTCATCCATAACCAAAAAGCTCTTTTCTTACTTTTAATAAATTTATTTATTTTACATTATAGCTGCAATTTCCCCTCCCTTCCTTCTTTCCAGTTCCTCTCCCCATCTCTTTCCACCCTCCAATCCACTCTTCCTCCCCTCCATTTCTGTTTAGTAAATGGCAGATCTCCCATGAATATCAACAAAACATGGCGTATCAAGTTGCAGTAAGACTTAGCACCTCCCCATGTATACAGGCTGGGCAAGGTGACCCAGTATGACTGGTAGGGTCTCAAAACCCTGCAAAATACACAAAGACAGTCTTGTTCCCACTATAAGGAGTCCAACAAAATAACCAAGCTACACAACTGTACATACATTCAAAGTGCTTAGGTCAGTCCCTTGTCGGCTCCCTGGTTGTCAGTTCAGTCTCTAAGAGCCCATGTTAGTTGATTCTGTTTTTTCTTATGATGTGCTTGAACTCCTTGCCTCCTAAAATCCTTCCTCCCTCTCTTTAACAGGATTCTCCAGGCTCTGGCTAATGTTTAAGCTGTGGATCTGCATCTGTTTCCATCAGCTGCTAGATGACACCTCTTTGATGACAGTTGGGCTAGGCATCAATCTGGTCACAGGACATGGCCAGTTCAGGCGATATATCTGCTATTGCCAGAAGTCTAAGCTGGGATCTTCTTGTAGATTCCTGGAAGATTCCCTTGTGTGGTGTTTTTTATCTGACCCAGAAATATTCCCCCCCTTCTCACTAGTCTCTTTAAGAGGATATTAGATGAAAAATAAAGGATAACAATGTTACAATCCACAGTTACTTATCCAGAAAGGCTAAGTAACAAGGAAGTTTCATGAGGGATACCCAGATCTCCGAGGGAAGGAGAAATATAAGTCTATTGAGCAGACAGAGGTTGGGTGGGGAAGAGAACATGAGTGATCAGGTTTGGGTCTTGGGTGGAGAAGGATAGTACAAAAAGAGACTATTTCTCTTAAATTCTGGTTTGTTTTCTTTTTTATTTGCCTGTTTTTTTTTAAACCAAAGGATGCAAGAAGACAATATGTCAGAGGAATGGAAAATTGTGTGAGGATCTGAGACAGGGAAGGGGAAACCATGAGCAGAATATATTGTAAGAATTTCCAATAGCAAAAAGACTAAAAAGTAATTACAACTGAAATTTGGAATGAAAGCAAAATATGGTTAGACTACCTGTGAAACCTTTTGTAAGGATATAGCTCTAAGTATTAAAATTCTGGCATAAAACTTCCAAGTACAAATAACAATTTTTGGTGTCATTGATTCATGTAGAACCCGATGGCCTATGATTATAAGCAGAAGGTTTAATGACAGCAATTAAGAGACACAGGTTACACAAGAGTGTAATTGGATAGCCAGAGTTCCACCTGAGCACTTGTAGTATTCTCTCTTATTCAGGTATTATCATGGAAGAATCATTCCTAGATTAAAAAATAAAATAAATATTTTTCATTATGTTAGGTCTTTAGTAGAACCCTATAACTGTTGTTCAATGTCAACTTATTTGGGGTAGGCATTTTTCTAATTTATTTTTCCTTGTGGTGTCAATAAATTGAAATTTATTGCTAACATGTTTCCCATTGTGAATGAGTTTGGATGCCCTGTTAGAGCAATGAATATGTAAAAAGATAAACCTTGGTTATTTTTCATCACTCAATGACTACATTCTTTCTAAGCTATCACTTAGTCAGCCATCATTTATCTCATGCAAGAGATTTCCTGAAATCCTTTACAAAAGCATTGTCTGTGAGTTAATAATGAATATTAAAGCAAAGATGCCATGAAAGCAAATAATATATAATGAGCTTAAAACTTTTTCCTCCTAATTAAAAAACTGACTTCACTTGGCAATTTTATTGTATTAATATTCAATCATTAATGAGTAATTGGTCAATTAACATAACCAGAATCTGTAGATTTGGAATGAAAACAAATAAAATATTTGAATGGTATACTCACATTGTGTATTATGACATAATAATCAAAATGTATATAATTTTCATGGAAATTGATGGAGCCAAACATTATAATGTTAAGTTAATTAACTAAAATTTAAAATATGCCATGTTTCCTCTCATATGTGGAATTCAGTATTTAAAACGGTCTTCCCCACAAAAGCAATGTTTATGAAAAAAAGGAAAAGCAATGAGAGGAAACGAGACGGCATGTAAAAAGAGGGTCACAGAGAATGAACATAATCTCTCATAATAGATAACGACCACAGCCTTCCCCTCCCCTATCCCATATCCATTCCTCATCTATTTCCTTTCAGAAAAGTGTAATCCTCGCAGTGATACGAACATGACGTAACAAATTGTAATAAGACTAAGCATAATCCCCTATAGGCTCAACAAGGCAACCCAGTAGGAGGAAAAGGGTCCCCAAAGCAGGCAAAAGAATCAGACACACCCCACTAACCCTAACCCTGTTAGGAGTCTCACACAAAAAACAAGCTAAACAATCACAGCATGTATGCAGAAGACCTAGCACAGGCCCATGAAGACTTCAAGATTGCAGCTTCGGTCTCTGTGAGCCCCTATGTGCCCTGTATAGTCCCATTTGGTTGATTTCATGTCCTCAACCCTCTGGCACCTAAAATCCTTCTTCCCCGTAGTTTGTGGAGTTCTCTGAGGTCCACCTAGTGTTTGGTTGTGGGTCTCTGTATCTGCTCCCATCAGCTGCTAGAGGAAGCCTCTCTGATGATGATTGGGCTAGGCTCACACTTGTGAGTATAGTAGAAAATCATTACAAATCATTTCACTGACTTTTTTTTTTCTTTTTGTCAATTGCGTTTACTTCTACCCGAGGTCTCTGAGACATCCAGGTTACAGTTCTGACCATGCAGGCAGTGTTGGGCATTGCCTTCATTTCATGGTTTGGGTTTCAAGTTAGAGAAATCATTGGCTGGCCACTCCCATAAACTAAGCCTCCATTGCCCCAATGCATCTTGAAGGCAAGACAGGGTTGGTTCATGGTTTGTGACTGCGTTGGTGCTGCAGTTCTGCCACTGGGAGCCTTGCTTGGTTAAGATGTTCAAACTCCATATCCTCCATTACTAGGAGTCCTTACTAGAGTAATCCTCATAGGTCCCAGGAAGTGTCCACTGCACTAGGTTTCCACATTGCCTCCTAAACGCCCCACCTATTCCAGTCATCATTTTGGCTAACAACTTAGATGTTCCTTAACTGAAGAACAGATAAAGAAAATGTGGCATGTGTACACAATGGGGTATTACTCATCTGTTAGAAGAAAATAATATCATTAAATTTGCATGCAAATTGAAAAAATACCATCTCGAGTGAGGCAACCCAGATCCAGAAAGACAAACATGATATGCACTCATTCATAAGTGGATATTATCTCTTAAGTAAAGGAAAATCACACTATAGCACAAAGACCCAGAGAGGTTAGATAAAGAATACAGGTCTGTGCGGGAAGAATGGATCTCTCTAGGATGGAAAAACATAATAGATTTCATAGGTAAACTGGGGGCAGGTAGGGAAGAAAACAGGAGGATCAGGTGGAGGAAGAAGGGACAGGAGAGAGCACATGGTTTTCATCTGTATAATTTATTTATTGATACAACCTATCTAATATAAAATTATGTATGAAGATTTAAAGAAGTCAATATATAAAATACCTAATATTTTAGTTCCTTTCACATGGTAAGAAATTGAAGAATTTATAAATATAGAAGTCTTAAATTATCAAAGGTAGGTTAATCAGTGATAAGTAACAAGTCAAAAATCTTCTATTAATTAGTATTATATTGAGGGTGGAAAGTAAGTAATCACCTCACATATCTGCTTTATAATAGAAATTCCAGACAACTGCATCATTACCTAACCCCCTTCTACTTTAATAATATTAGCTTTTAATTGTGGTCATCGGCACAAGGAACATACTAGGGACAACACCAAAGAAGAAGGAATAGATATTATGAGTACAGTTCACAGCAACTTAAGTGTTGCTGTAATAAAATAAAAGTTCAAAGGATCAGGCACTTAATTAAACAATATTTAATTAAGCAGCATTGGTTTTAACAGCTGTTCATGACTCTGCTCAACACAGTCTTCAATCTTAGATATAAGTTGAAAAAATAGAATATGAGTTTTTAAGGCTTGTGCCCAGAATTAACATCATTTCTCTTTCATATCTCATTAACTAAAGTAATCCATATGGTCAATTCCATTGTCTTTTCAGATGAAATATGAAATTATTTCCAAAAGAGAGAAGGCAAGAAGTGGAAAATATAATATGGCCTGCCACGAAGTTATAAAATAACATTTTCAGCATATAAATTAAAAATTCTCATTTTCATATGTTAAAGTTGTTTCTTCATGATCTGTTAGTTCAATTTTTTTATGAATTTCAAGTAGGTAAGATAAAAATAAACTAAAATAGAAATCTCCACATGCTGTTTTGGAACAGCATACAAACTCTCCATATGGCACTAGAATTATAGCTTAATGCTTGGTGCACTGGGGATTATGGGGATTGACATTGGGCATGATGTATGCACATGACCTAGGGAAAATAGTGAATGTATTTGTAGAAGTTCTAAAGACGTATTCACCAATTTCTTGTTATTTTCCTCTCAACCTAGTAAGGACAAATAAACATATTTTTGTAAATAATCTTAGACTTGGGTATGGGTTGTGTAGTGAATTCATTTGAGATTATCCATTTAGAGTATATAAATTAAATATCAATAACATAATTCTCATAGGGGATATTCATAAAAATTGATTTAATCAAGATAAATAAAGAATTTTTCAAAAACTAATATTAATTCAAAAGCATGTGTATCTTTATTATATATAAATATTACATGTTAAAATTGAAAATACATATAATTTAAATAGAAATAGTAATACTATATTTTCAGATCTAAGGAATCCTCTTATAGCTGATAAAGTATAAATAGTACTATTTGACACATTGTTTTACTCTCTTCAATAATAATTCCTACATTACCATTGATATATCCATTTTTTTAAATTAATACTTTTATTCACTTAATGTTTTGAGCTCATATAAAGGGAATATATGAGTGTAGTCCTTATATGCTCATTTGTTTGAATGCATGGTTCTCAGTTGGTGGAACTGTTTGAGAAGGAATAGGAGATGCGGTCTTGTAAGAGAAGATAGGGACTTGTTGGAGAAAGTATGTTACTAGGAAGGGACTTTGAGGTTTCAGAAGCCCACATCATTCTGAGTTAGCTGTTCCCAACCCCAGCTTTCTCATTGTTGTCTGAACATTTAATTAGGTATTGATCAGAAACCATGCCTACGTCCCTGCTGCCATGCTTCCTGCCATGATAACCCATGATTCTACTATCATCTGTAACTATATGACTTAAATTAAATGCTTTCTTTCATAAGTTATCTTAGTCATTTTTTCTCTTCAGAAAAATGGGAAAGGACATAAATTTCATGTAAGATGTCTTTAGTGTTTGGACAATGCTTTAATTTATTTTAATTGAATTAGAAACACATATTTGTATCATCTTTCTTCTTCTACCAGGGATTGAATTTAGGACAACATGTATGCTAATAATTTGCTCTACTATTGAGGTACAATGTGAAATATATATCCTTGTTTATATTGTAACTCTAGACTTTCTCTAAATAAGTTACTAAGAATCCATAAGCCTTAAACGTTCTAAATTTTAAAGTAAATAATTTAATTAAAACAATACCAAATACCACATTGTTCTTTTGAGAATTAATCTGAATCTGGCCTATTAAATCCGTTGCTTATGATATATCCTCAAATTTGACTGTACATTTTCTGTACTGGCAGAGTCTAGGAGATAACTGAGAAAGGACCCATTAAATATTCTAAAGCTCTCTAACACAGACCACTAGTGAAATCCCCTTATCTAAAGAATGTTTTGTCATGATATAATAATCTGTCTGAATTTCTTAGGATGAATATATGTTAATGTATGGATTTATAGGTCATTCATGGCTTCTTACAAAAGGTTATGGAAGTACTCAACTCTTTAAAATAAGATAGATAGGTTCCACAATCAAAACAATACACATGGCAAATTCTAACACCCTATGAGACTTATGAATCCTATTACTGTTTTTGCTTGAGGACTTGCAAGATAAGATGCAGATTTATATTGATATTCACAGATGACTCTTAGACTGGTATATAATTCTAACATGTATATTTTATACTAATTTGAGGGCATTTGGTATTAATTTCATTCCGTTTTCTTCTGTGACTCTTGCCATGCCAGTTTAAATGCTGGCACGTGTGCAGGAGAAGGCTCAGTAGTTCAGGGTCCTTACTTCCTCCCCAGAGAATCCCACCTCAGCTTCCCATACCCATATGGAGTCTCTCAACTTTCTGTTACTACGGTTCCAAGGGATCCTGTTCCTACTTTTGACCTCTATGCTCATCAGGCACGTTGTCGGTGCACAAACCTTTAAACAAGCAAAAGACTCATACAGATAAAACAAAAAACAGTATGCTTTAAAACTCACCACTGAGGATTCATTCACCACGGATAGCTGCTGGAGGGAGTGCCACTTTTCTTTGAGGGTGAAGTTACTATTTGGTTGCCCATGCTCTTATACAGGTGAGTATAGAGAACACTAATTACACTAAATACGTTATAAAACCATAATGAAAATTTGCGACAAATGTTCTGAGTATTTGCTGAGGAAAGCGGGGGCAGTGAGTTAAATCTGAGAATGGCACATATATACAATTGGAAAGAAACTTAAAAAATAAATAAAAATAAAAATAATAAACAAACAGCCTGAGACTAATTATTTGTGGCAGAATCACAGAATCTAAAGAGTTGAATGGAAGTTCTTATATACTCAAAAATACATTCAGAAAAGCTACATATAACAAAAGACTTTCAGAAACATGTAACCACAATTCTCTTTTATGATTACAATCTAGGGTTCTCTGAAGTAAAGAGATAGATAGATAGATAGATAGATAGATAGATAGATAGATAGATAGATATAGTTATTGATATAAATATAGATATTTGTGTGTGTGCATGCACATATGTATAGTGTGCATGTCTCTATATATAATTTGTATACACACAGATACAGACACACACACAAAGAATTGATATTTGGGTGGCATTTGCCATTAAGTAACATTTTATGTAAGAAATGTTATTTATAGTATTTTATTTATAATATACAATTTAACATTACCCAGAAATGTTTCTTTATTTTTTCTTTACTTTGTAAAGGTTTTAACATTAATTATAAATATCTTGTCTATTGAATGAATAATTCAGACTCCACAGTTTTCCATTGCAGCAGGAAAAAATACCTTGCTCTCATTAATTCTGATGTGGCCTTTTGGCTGGTCTAGGAACCCAATTAATACAAGAACTGAATAACAACAGGAAATCACTAAAGTTTTATCAATTCTCTAAGGAGGTTCCCCCACAGGAAACTGCAATCAGAAAAATGGCCAAAGCATAATTATTTTACAGTTTTGGACAGAGAACAATCAATATCAAAGGAATGACTGGAAATGCACACAAGCAGTAAAGTAGTAAAATTCTATTTCTATTTCAAAGAAATATGGGGTTTAAAGGTGAGAGAAGATTAGGGTAAACTTGAAGAGTTGACTGAAGCAGGTCCATCAAATCCAAATGCCAATGACCTATGTTAGACACTTTCTATTTTGTGAAACATATCCCTTCAAGAAAAACTTTATTTGTTGGACACAGGAGAACACAGTACAGATTACCCTTTTTGAAGTTGTTGTTCCTCAAGTGATTTCAGCCTAAAATCATGTTTATTTGAATTATGCAAACCTTAATATTATACACCTTTCATTTTTTCATTATTCATAAAATTGAAAGTAATGATGTCTCTTAATCATTCCATAATTCTTTTTCCTCATACGATACTTTTTACATTGTTTCTACTAGCCTTTGAAATTAATAAACAGAAAATATATAATGTAATCCTGGCCAGGTATATCATATTATATCCAGGCTGTTTAGTGGATCTAAGTAGTAAGAGAGTCTTAATATATATACGTAATCAAATTGTAAAAAGAAAATCTATTTTTATTGTTTAAACACAATGAAATGCTATAATATACCTTAGAGAATATACTACTTAACAAATACAGAGGCAACTTTTCTCAAGTCACCTCTAGCATGATATTTAAAAAGATTCCATCTAATGGAACACATGTTAGAACACATTTAATAAAACTATTCCTTTGAATGTTCCAGTGTTTATATGGGAGATGAGCAAGGCAGGCAATGAAGTGAACATCATTCTGGTGGGGCTCTAGAGGCAGAGTCATTTACAAGATGTTTTGATTGTTGGAATGTCAGCAATAGTCAGTTTTATAGATAGAAGCAGTCTGAAAATGAAAGGCATAATGTTTAAATTCACTGAAAGTGAGTAGTCATAATGTGGGAAATTGATAAATTTCCATTACCTCAAACAAATTTAGATCACACTTTGGTTCATAAAAGTAGACATTTTTATCATATTTAAGAAATGTAGTCATGGAAATAGGTCCTTGTTACACCATCTTACTGATCTTTGCATCTCTATTTACTTTTTTCTTAGAAGAATGCACATTGAATACACTGTAATATAAACCTTCAGGTCTAATAGAAACACAGAAAGTATAGGTTTATATATGGTAAATTCCTTCCTATACATATCTTCTGTGGTGGTATTGTGTTCCCCCAAAATATTTTGTACCCTAATAAATTTATCTGGGGTCAGAGAACAGACAGCCACTAGATACAGAGGCTAGAAAATGGTGGCACTCACGCCTTTAATCCTAGCATTCCAGAGGGAGAAATCCATCAGGAATGTCTGTGAGTTTCAGGCCACATTGGAAAGAGCCAGACATAGTGACACTTGCATTTAATCCCAAGGAGTGAGTCTTTAATCTCAGGGAGTGATGGTAGAAGGCAGAAAGATACATAAGTCGTGAAGACCAGAAACTAGAAGCATTTGGCCTGGTTAAGCATTTGGCCTGGTTAAACTTTCAGGCTTCTAGCAACATAGTTCAGCTGAGAGCCATTTGGATATGAGGACACAGAAGCTTCCAGTCTGAGGAAACAAGACCAGCTGAGGATCCAGCGAGGTGAGGTTAGCTGTGGTTTGTTCTGTCTCTCTGACCATCCAGCATTTCACCCCAATACCTGGTCCGGATTTGTTTTTATTAATAAGAACTTTTAAGATTTCTGCTACAATCTTCATTAGCAAAATTATATTTATCTTTTCACATATAAGTTTCTTATTTCTTTTTTTAATTAAGAATTTTTTCATTCATTTTATACATCAATCAAAGATCCCCCTCTTCCCTCCTCCTGCCCCCCTGCCTCACTGCCCTCCACTTCATCCCGCAAGAAGGCAAGACCTCCCATCGGAGGCACATCCAGTAGAGGCAAGTCCAAGCCTTCCCCCTGCCTCAAGCCTGCATGAGGTGTCCCATCATAGGTAGTGGGCTCCAAGAAGCCGCTCATGTACCAGGGATAGATCTTATTTCATCAGATCCTTTACTATATGTCATAAAGATAATAGATTGAACTTGTGACCATTTATCATAGCAAATAATTTGTCTATTTAACTAAGAGAGAATGATAATCATTTATGATTCAAATTTTTAAAGAAGCTTGCTAAAGATTATTTTCATGAGTCATTACATTTTAACCTCCTAAATATTAACTAAATAGGGAAAACACATAAAAAATTCTTGGACATTTATTATAGCTTTTTTATTTTTAATAGATTTTTTTAAATTAACTACCTAATTTTTCCAATCCAAACACAGTTTCCCTTCCCTCCTCTTCTCTCAGTTCCTCCACTCATCTCTCCTATAACCCAATCCACTCCTCCTCCTTTCTCTTCAGAAAAGTGTTGGCCTCCTGTGTATATCAGGTATATATCAAGTTGTCATAAGAATAGACATCTCCTCTCCTATTAAGACTGGATGAGACAACCCAGTAGCAGGGAAGAGCCCCCAAAGTGGGTAACAGAGTCAGAGACAGCTCCTGTTTTCACTATTAAGGGACCCATAAGAAGAGCAAGCTATACAACTGTAACATATGTACAGCAAGCCTAGGTCAGTCCCATGCAAACTCTTTTTTTTGGTGGTTCAGTCTCTGTGAGCCCTTATGAACCCAGGTTACTTATCTCTGTTGTTTTCCTCGTGGTGTCCTTGACCCCTCTGCTCCCCAAAATCATCCCCTCACCCCTGCTCTTCAATAGGATTCCATGAGATTCTTCTAATGTTTGGTTGTGGGTCTCTGCACCTGTTTTCATCAGTTGCTGGGTAAAGCCTCTCTGATGATATTTGGACTAGATAACAATATATGTGTATAGCAGAATACTCTTAGGGATTATTTCATTAGCTTTCTTTGATTGCCAGTCATATTTAGTTCTATCCTAGGTCTCTGTGATTTCTAGCCTTTGGGTCCTAGCCATTCAAACAGTGTCAGGGTTGGCTCGCTTTCATGGCATGGGTCTCAAGCTGGACCAGCCATTGGTTGGCGACTTCCATAATTTCTGCGTGTCCTTTACGATGGCACATCTTATAGGCATGATAAATTGTGACTTTATCAACTATCTCACTTATCCAGAGGGCCTGATTTAGTTGGGGGCTCCTCAACTATTGGTTCATAGTTCATGTGTTTCCAGTGGTTTGGCTATTTGTCCCTGTGCTTTTTCCAATCATGGTCTCAACAATTCTCACTCATACAATCCCTCCTCTTTCTCGCCAATTGGACTCCTGGAGCTACACTTGGGGCCTGGCCGGGGATCTCTGCATCCGCTTACATCAGTCATTGGACATGCTCAGCTATGTTCATAGCAGCATTATTTGTAATAGCCAGAATCTGGAAACAACCTAGATGCCCTTCAACTGAAGAATTGATAAATAAAATGTGGTATATATACACAATGGAGTACTACTCAGCAGAGAAAAACAATGACATCATGATGTTTGCAGACAAATGGATGGATCTAGAAAAAAAATCATCCTAAATAAAAGAAAGAAAAAAGAAAAAAAACATCCTGAGTGAGGTAACCCAGACTCAGAAAGACAAACATGGTATGTACTCACTCATAGATGGATACTAGATGTGAAACAAAGAAAACTAGACTTCTACTCACAACTCCAGTGAGGCTACCCTGAAATAAGAACCCTAAAAAGACACAGGGATTGCCCAGTGACAGAGAAATGGATGAGATCTACATGAGCAAACTGGATGTGAGGGGGCAGTAATGAAGGGCAAGCGTTGAGGGAAAGAGAGCTTAGGGGAGCAGGAGATCCCAGCTGGATCAAGAACAGAGAGGGAGAACAAGGAAAAAAAGACCATGATAAATGAAAACCCCATGGGAACAGGAAGAAGCAAAGTGTTAGACAGGTCCCCAGAAATCCACAAAGATACCTCCACAATAGACAACTGGCAATGGTCAAGAGAAAGCCTGAACTGACTGACCTACTCTGGTCATCGGATGGCTGAATGTTTCTTTAAGTGCTTTTTGCCCATTTGTGATTTCTCTGTTGAGAATTCTCTGTTGAGATCTGAACCCCATATTTTAAATTGGATTATTTGTTTTGTTGAGGTCTAGTTTCTTGACTTTATATATTTTGGAAATCAGCCCTCTATTTGATTTAGGCGTGATGAAGATCATTTCTCATCTATAGGCTGCCATTTTGTCCTTTAATGGTATCCTTTGATTTACAGAGGCTTCCAGGTTTCATGAAGTCCCATTTATTGTTGATCTAGTGCCTGTTCAATTGGTGTCCCTTTCAGGACGTTGTCTCCTATAACAGTGCATTCAAGGCTAATCCCCACTTTCTCTTTTATCAAATTCAATGCATCTGGTTTTATGTTAAGATCTTTGATCCACTTGAACTTGTGTCTTCTTCAGGATGATAGATATGGATCTATTTGTATTCTTCTACATGTTGGTATCTAATTAGACCAGTACCATTTGTTGAAGATGATTTTTTTTTCCATTGTATATTTCCAGTTTCTCTATCAAAAATGAGGTGTTCACAGGTATGTGGATTTAAGGCTGGGACTTTGATTCAATGTCATTTATCAACCTGCCTATTTTTATATCAGTACCACTTGGGTTTTATTATTATAGCTCTGAAATCAGGGATGATGATAACTCCAGCAGTTCTTTTATTTTGCAGAATTGTTTAAGCTATCCTCGTTTTTGTTGTTGTTGTTGTTGTTATTCTATATGAAGATGAATAATGTTCTTTCAAGGTCTGTAAAGATCTGTATTGGTGTTTTGATGGGGATTGTGTTGAATTTGTAGTTTGCTTTTAGCAAGATGGCCATTTTTATTATGTTGTTCCTATGGATCCATGAGCATGGGAGTTATTTTCATCTTCTGATATCCTCTTCAATTTCTTTCTTCAAAGACTTGAAGTTTTTGCCATACAGGTCTTTCATTTTCTTGGTTAGAATTACACTAAGATACTTTAAATTATTTGAGGTTATTCTGAAGGTTATTCTGAAGGTTTCCCCTACTTTCTTTCTTAGCCCATTTATCATTTTTTGAGTTAATATTGTATTCAGCTACATCAGTGAAGGTGTTTATCAGCTGCAGGAGTGCCCTGGTAGAATTTTTGGGGTTGGTTATGCACACTATCATATTATTTGCTATAAAAAGTACATTAACTTTCTTCTTTTCAATTTTTCCCCTTGATCTCATTTAGTTGTCTTATTTTTGTTTATATATTTATATTTTGTTTTAATTGTCACTAAAACTTAGCTATGGAGAAAGTGAACATCTTGTCTTGTTCTGATTTCAGGTTGTCTTTTTCCTGATTTGAGTGGAATTGCTTTAAATTTCTCTCCATTTAAATATGTTAGATATTGGCTTGCTGTATTTTGCCTTTATCATATTTTGGTATATGTTCCTTGTATTCATGATCTTTATCATGAAGGAATGGTGGATTTTGTCAAAGGCTTTTTCAGCTCTTTCAGTTTGTTTATATGGTGGATTATATTGACAAATTTCCACATGTTGAATCATCCCTGCATCTCTGGGATAAAGTCTACTTGATCATGGCAGATGATCTTTTGGATATGTTCTTGGACTCAGTTTTCAAGTATTTTATTGAGTACTTTTGAATCTATGTTCATGAGGAAAATCGGTGTGTAATTCTCTTTCTTTCTGGAGTCTTTGTGTGGTTTGAATATCAGAGTGACTGAGGCCTCATAAGATGATTTTGTAATGCTTCTTCTGCTTCTATTTTGTGAAATAATTTGAGGAGTGTTGTTATTAGCTCTTCTTTGAAGGTCTGGTAGAATTCTGCCATGAAAACTTCTTGCCCTGTGTTTTTTGTTGTTGTTGTTGCTGAGAGACTTTCAATGACTGCTTTTCTATCCTTAGGATTTATAGATCTATTTAAGCTGCTTATCTGTTGTTGATTTAACTTTGGTAAGTGATATCTATCAAGAAAATTGTCCTTTTCTTTTAGATTTTCCATTTTTATTGAGTATGGGTTTTGGAAGTATGGCTTAATGATTCTTTGTATGTCTTTAGTGTCTTTTGTTATATCCCCCTTTTCTTTTTTGATATTGTTAATTTGGATATTCTCTGTCTGCCTTTTATTTAGTTTGGATAAGGGTTTTTCTATCTTTTTGATTTTCTCAAAGAACCAACTCCTTGTTTAATTAATTCTTTGCATCATTCTTGTAGATGAAGTTTCCAAGCTCCAGCAATCCTGCAGCTCACTTATAAAATAATCACTCAGAAGCTTATATTACTTATAAACTGTATGGCCATGGCAGGCTTCTAGCTATCTTATTCTTATATCTTAAATTAACCCATTTCTATTAATCTATAAGTTGTCACATGGCTCGTGGCTTAACGGTACTTTATATCTCACTTCCCATGGTGGCAGCTGGCAGTATCTCCTCACTCAGCCTTCTACTTCCCAGAATTCTCCTCTCTCATTGTCCCGCCTATACTTCCTGCCTGGCTACTGGCCAATCAGCACTTTATTTATTAACAAATCAGAGCAACACATTTACAGCACAAAGAACATCCCACAGCATGTTCTCTTTACTTTTATTTTATTGATTTCAGCCCTGAGTTTGATTATTTCGTTCCATCTACTCCTCTTGGGTGATTCTACTTATTTTGTTCTAGAGCAGGCTACACAGTCAGAGACAGCCCCTCATTTCTTTAAGAGATTTTTTTTTCATTTCTTCTTTAAGATTGCTATCATATTTTAAAGTTGGTTTTAAGGTCATTTCAGGTGTTTTCAGCTGTACTGAAATGTTCAAGTCTTGCTGTCGCTGTCATACAATGATTGGGCTCTGATGGGTTCAATACTGTCCTTTCTGTTGTTGATTATGCTCCGGAACTGGCCTTTAGCATCTGTGTTTGGGGTGATTACAGGTCTAGGTGTTGATTCCTGAGTTTTTCTTTGTTGGATGAGTGCTTTGTTCCTTAGTTTCAGTTTCCTCTCTGGTCTTCTGGCCTAAGTGGCCAGAGGTTCTAATGATCAGGGAATCTTAAAATCCAGTAGGGTGTCTCCACCAGGGTTTTTGTGGCCTGTAAAATTTCAGGAGTTTTGGAAACCAACTTTGTCTTTGTGGTTCCAAGTATCTATGTAGCCTCTGGAGTTTTAGGTATCTGCATGGTCTCTGGGAATTTTTGTAAGGCATTACCTCCAGTAAAGCAGAGTTTTCTGCCATTGTTGTAGGCTAGAATACAGGGATATAGAACTCAGGGGAGGGGATGCAGTTGGGAGCTGTTAGGCCAGCTTTAGAGAATGTTAGTTGACAGTTGGCAGTGTCTTACCTTTGGCTCCTAGAATTGGTCTGGCCTTGGGTAAGGCAGTAGTCTTCTGCCAAAATTCTGGGCCAGAATATAAAGCCCAGGAGAAGAGATGCAAACCCTCTAATCTGTCTTATAATTTTTTTTTAAGTTATCACTCTATATGGCACTCCTGGTCTATGCATGGACAGAGAGAGAATGCTGTAATAAAAAGTGTAAGACTGAAATCCACAGTAACAAAAGCTAGTCATTAAACAGCTAGAAGTCTTCATCTGTTGTGCTATCCCATTACACCTTGCAGAAAGTAAATATTCACTTGACAAAATCAATGTTAATGCTTCAATTATTTTTTGGCAAAAACTATTCATCAAAAAAAAAAACCTTTATGTATTTTGGGTGGAGAAGATCCAAAAGTACTCAAATTAGAAGTGTGCCCAAAGTTAACTTCTACTCTTGAAAACTTATGGTACATTTTCACACTTATTTTTCAGAAACATATTTTAGAAAATTACCTCAAAAAGATTTACTTTCAACTGTCCCCTCTAACTATAAATACATCTCAGAATGTGTGAAATCTAATTGACAAATTGAATATAGATTCTATCAATTTATATCTCATTGTCAACTTCTGTTTTTTTCCCTTCCAGTTCTCCTTTCTTCTCCTTCCCTCCCTTTTTCCTTGTTTCCTGTGGGTACTTGAATGTGGAGGAGATAAAGTGAAGAAATTTGCTTTTCCTGTTTCCTTTAGTTTAGTTTTAGTTACTTTTGCTGGGATACACTGTAGAAATTGTTGGTTGAATGACTTGAGATAATTCAGTTAGTCTTTCATTTCAAGTATGATTATTAATAAAGTGAGGTAGCACCTAAAACTCACAATTATCATGGCTGTAACTATACTTCTAAATTAGAAAACAATAGTTAAAATCAGACTAATCTTTTTGTCTCTGACTTTACTAATTACAAAGGTTAAAAATAAACACCTGATGTATCTCAGCTTGCCATCTGGTCAAGCACACTGTTTATGCAGCAAATTCAGGAAATGTTTTCTATTGCATTGGGAGCCACATGTAAGCCTACAGGTTATGATGTCATGAACAGCTGTTTGCAAGTTGTGTTTTCATTATTCACTATGTGTTGTTTTATTATGCTCTCTATTAATTCAACATACTTTAACCTCCAGTTTGCTTTTAAAACTAGCAATTAATGAAAAAGAGGGCATGGATTTTACAGAGAGCCCTGGGATGGGTACATAGGAAGATTAGAAGGGAAGAACGGGGAGAAGAAAATGATATATTAATTTACATTCCAAAAACTTAAAATTGAAAAATAAAATACTGATAAGTGTCATTAAGCCTTTTTAAAGGTTTCCGTTAATTAAGTCTAAATTACATACAGGATAGAAGATTTAAGTTTCCTGAGCATAATTGTTTACTTTATTTATTTAGCTTTGTGAACAAAATATTTTGAAAAGGAAGACTAATATCCTTAGATATTTTTACAACACAAACCTAGTACAATGATTCACTAAGAAATGTAATTTTTATAACTTATCATAGAAATTTAAGAAAACAAAAATATTTTAGCTGCAGGTACATAACAGAAAATCATTCAATAAATTAATTTATATTTATTCTTAATTTTGAGATATTTATTTTATTATTTTAATTATATGTATGTTTCTGACTATATCTTTGTATGTACACATGAATACCAATTTATTCATGTAGTGACAGGTAGTTGTGAACAGCACAACATAGTGCTGAAAACTATATAGATCTTTGAAAGACACATCTACATTTAGCATCTGACCATCTCTGAACCCTGGAAATTACATTATTTAAAACAAAACTGGGGAAATTACATTAATTCAAGGTCTACTTGAAGTTTCATTCAATGGTAAGGTTTAAAACTGAATATGAATGTGAGCTGCTGCTTATTTATTTTAAAAACATGCCTTTAATCCCAGCACTTGGGAGACAGAAGCAGGTCTGGTCTGTAGCTATTCTGAGTCTACAGAGTGAGTTCCAGGACAGCTAGAGCTATACAGAGAAAGCCTGTTTCAATATGACATTTTTTTTTTCCTAAATGAGAAAAGAGTGAAAAAATTAAATTTAGGATCTTATCATTGTTATGTGGCATACAAATGCATTTCTAAATCTGAATCTATGTCTCCCTAATATGCACACCAATGCCTAACTGAAAGCTAAAATATGAACATATTAATTAGAATGGGTGTCTGTCAGGAAAAAGTATTGAAAAATTCCTCAGAAATAAGACAAGAAACCCACGGGTATTTTTCATCATTTCTACATATAATACAAAAGCAATGTCCTATCATGAAACATTCCAAGAAAAACATTTCCAAGCTCAACAATTGTGGCATCTGCTCTGAGGAAAATTTCATTCCTATAAATATTCAATTATTACTTAAGGTCATTTTTGTCTGACTTTCTAATAAACTATCCTAAAAGCTACACATCTGTCCTGTCTCTGATATAACAAAGTGAACACTCATTTTGTCATTAGCATTATCTGTGGGATTAAAAACTCATGGATAACTAGGAAAATGGATTGAGAAGGCACTCTGAGAAGAACTAAATTTGGATTTTCCCTAAGGAATATTTTCTGACTGCTATTTTTTTTTTTTTTTTCAAGACAGGGTTTCTCTGTGTAGCTTTGCGCCTTTCCTGGAACTCACTTGGTAGCCCAGGCTGGCCTCGAACTCACAGAGATCCTCCTGGCTCTGCCTCCCGAGTGTTGGGATTAAAGGCGTGCGCCGCCACTGACTGCTATTTTTTTAAGAAGCTTCTGGAATCCGGGTGTGTTTGCTGTTTTACTTTTCCCTCATTTGCACTATCTGCAAAAGTGAGATGCTCAGAACCGTTCTGGATTTTGCTTCTTTTCCTCTAGAGCCCTGTCACTGGAAGTCTGATATAACACAAATATACTAAGTAACAATGACATTATTCTCTCTATGTCCTCTTTGTAAACTTTTCCAGTTCATTTTCATTTTGGACTTTTCCAATAGTATTGTTATAATGCTTTCTCAAATAATGTCTTTTCCCTCTGGTTTAAGAATCATGGTGATTAACAATGTTCATAAATTTAGGTCAACATACAATTAAACAAGTACTGTGTTTCTTGATTGTAGAATTAGGTTTTAAGTTTCCAATTCCATTTCAGAAATTTTATAATATACATATTATGTGGCTCTATACATGGTAAGTTCAATTATTCTGAAACAGAAAAAGGGTTTTATTTTTTCAGCTGAGAAAATTCCTCTATTTTGTAGTTCTCTCTGTTAACTCTTTTTGCCGAGATCGACAACTTGACAATGTCCAGAGAGTGAGAGAACTTGGAACATTCATTCTTAATGGGATGTTTCCATCAAATTTCTGCCTTCAGAGCTCTGGGAAATCTTAGGAAGAGGAAGCAAAATGTAAAAGCCAGAGGGGATAGAAAACACCAAGGAAACAAGTCCTTCTAGAAACAATACATGAATTCACAGAGACTGAGGCAGTATGCACAGGACCTGCATTTCTAAATCAGAAGCGGCCCCGGTACTGAAAAAGGAAGTCGACACAGGCATCTATTCCTGACTCAGAAACTATCTCCAATTGATACCTACTTCAATAGGAAATATTGTCTCCAACAGAGTGTTACTGAGTATACAAACCACACTTAAGGGCAGGCCCCCATGCCCAGTAATAGATAGCCAACACAAGACAAAAATAATGATATTTTTGACAACTTTAATTAGGTAATAATTGTATATTCACCATATTGATAGTAAGCAAGATCTCTGAAAGTACTGTCTAAGACATAGCATGGATTGGCTGGTATTTTGCTTCCCGAATGGTTCGTACATACCTCAACTTACAAAATGAGCAATTGATGATGGTTATGTTTTTAAATGTAGACTATAAAAACCTATTTATTCATTTAAAAATAACAATTGATCTTCTTATGCATATAAAGTCATTATAAGAAACTAGTACTCATATTGTATATATGTAATTATACATGTGATAGAGAAGTATTGTTAATAGCTTTTGACTTCACCCAAAGTAAATGGATAAATGACATTTAGAAAATTTACAAAATGTTCTAAAGTTAAATAACAATTTTATAGTAAATAAAATTTAAATATATTAAAAATATTAAAACAATGTAGGCCTTGGATATAGCCTAGATGTAGAAGTATTAAATTGTATAAAATATGTAATCATAGTAGAAAATTAAGAACAGGAAAATGTTCAAAACATTTCAATTCATTTCTACAGGGTTTTTTTATGATAATATGTATGTTTTAAAGTAAAACATGAGTTAATAAACTTGATCTTATTTAAAATGCAAATGAAATTTAAGGTAATCAATGTCAGGGACAAGGATAGAATCTCTAGTTAGTGAAAAAATACAGACCCCCATATGACAGGGAACTAGATTATTTTACAGTCAGGTTGCCTAGCAACAGGACATTGAGTCAGAGCACTTGACCCTTTCACCCTGTAAACATCCTATACAAACATCCTGTTAGCTTGTCCCACCTTATGTAGATGACAGCTTCTTGCTCCCCCCACCCTGCAGGAACTATATAAACCCTCCTGGAGAAAAATAAAGTGGCACCTTGATCAGAATCTTGACTTGGTGTATTTCCTTTGTATCTTCTGTCTCTATCATTCCGTCCTTAGGGTGGTCTAGGACCACGTTGAAGCCCTGCTGGCTGGGGCAAATCAATAGAATACCTCATACACTAAAACTAAATTTCTAAATTAGAAAGTGAATGAAAATGTTCACAATACATATTAAAACATTTAAAAAAATTTGAATACTGTTACTGGATTTTACATTGATATAACACTGAAGTACTCAAATATATTTTATAAATTTACATTTTCAAGAAAATTATAGAAGTTATTTTCTGGAATGTTTTATGAATCAATCATATAACAGTCCTCTGTGGCCTACCTGTTTTCCTCAGCATTATTTTCACTTCATCTTCTCTGTAAATAGACTAAATGTTTATGTTACCGAATTTCACACCAGTGCATTTTTCATCATTATATTTTAACTGTTCATATATTTATGAAAAGATGTGAATGCTTGATATATTGAAAATAAAATTGCAATCGATGCTTTTCATTTCTTTGAAGGATGTTTTCTCTACTGGCTCAGTTTTTATATGAATTGGATTTTTTTTTGTTTTGTTTTGTTTTGTTTTTTTCGAGACAGGGTTTCTCTGTGTAGCTTTGCGCCTTTCCTGGAACTCGCTTTGGAGACCAGGCTGGCCTCGAACTCACAGAGATCCGCCTGCCTCTGCTTCCCGAGTGCTGGGATTAAAGGCGTGCGCCACCACCACCCGGCTTTTTTTTTTTTTTTTTTTTTTTTTTTGAGAAAGGGTTTCTCAATGTAGTTTTGGAACTTTTCCTGGAACTCACTCTATAGCCCAGGCTGGCTTCGAAATCAGAGATTCACCTGGCTCTGCCTCCCAAGTTCTGGAATTAAAGGTGCGCACCACCACTGCTTGGCTTATGAATTGGATTTTTAAAAAATATTTTGTGGTTATGTTTACATGCTCTTCTGATTAATCAATATTTACTTCTGTTTGATGCTTTCTTAAAATTTACACCTTTCTCTTTGTACTTGATAAAAGTTCCGTGGCTTTCCAAGTGTCAAATTTATAATTCAATTTTTATATTATCTGCGTCCCTCTCTTTTCCATTATATTATTCGATTATATCATCAACTTGCATAGTGCTTATTACTTTAAGGCTCTCCTCTTCTGTCACAATTCTATTAGCATTTGTCACATGGCCTCATCCAAAATCTGTCTTGGTTGCTATAACATGACCCTTATCTGATTCAATACACTTACAAAGCAAGACTTACAAGTAGTACTCATTAGCTAACATTGATTAGTCAATTTTGAATTCCAAAAAGGGTAAACAACATTTAAGCATAGAGAAACTTAGCTTTCTCCATAATTTGTCTTATAATTATTCTTTTTAGTTGTCTGAGTTGATTTTGTATTCACTTTCATATATCCATAGAATAAATTCTTATCATCAGATATCTGAAAATACCATAACTGAAAAGGGAAAGACAACTTGATATTTACACTGTACAATATTCTTTGGTCACCTTAAGTTTATTATGTAGAAAATTATTCAAAATAATAGGGAAAGCAGAGCTTCACTTTTCTGACATATTCCAAACAGGAAAACACCTGGGGACAAGAACAACAGGAGAGTTCATCCGATGGGACACAACTGGTGGTGAAATGGTCAACATGTGTGTAACCGTTATTTCTGAATGTAAATAAGTAACCAAAACTGTGTCTTTCTTTTTGTCTTATATTAATTCCATCTTGAATTTAAGATTAACTTAATAGAACGTTAGGTGATATTTTGATTAAGTTCTGACAAATAAAGCTTATGTGGAGTCAGAGGGTTGAGCTGGTCACTAACAGAGCAAAATTAACCACAGAGATTTTAGAGAACTGTAGACAGACAGAACAGGAAGTAGTAAAGCGAGACTGAGAGGGATCTTGGCCTTTTTGGAGGAAGGAACAGAGCAGGTGGGAGATGACTGGAGGCTTCTCTGCTTCTCTGGTCTTTTAGGTTCTTACCCTGATATCTGACTCCTGAATTTTTACTGATAAATAATATTTAGAATAATGCTTCAATAGAATCTTACAGAAATTTCTTAGTTTCCATATTGATGGAAATTTTTCATAAATGATGTGGACTGTTTCATGGCATCTGGCAGTTTTTCTGTATAAATTTTTAATCTTTTCTAAAATGTCTTAATGAAAATTACAGAAAAAAAAAACTACAGAAAACTAGTAAGTAAAATTATGGTCACTAGTAAGTTGTAAGGAATAAAATAGGGTTAATAATGAGAATATAGGTTTGTAATTTATTCATTTTCTAGTCAAGGGAAACAGTTTAAGGCAAGGTTTTCCACACATTGTCAGTCTGTTAAACTTCTAGAGATTCTAGAGTATTAAGCATGATTGTACTAGTTTGCTAAGTTCAACTGTGCTGAACATTTGCATTGGTAGCTAAAATTGTTTTAAAGTTCTATTTTCTTGTCTAAATTGAAGGAAAGGGAAAAAGGGATTGACTACATAGTAGGTATAACAATAATGGGTGCAAATTCTTGTTAAACACTAAGTTACATCTTGTGGTTTAAACATTATACATTAAGTTTTTGACTTTTAATTGGAACATTAAATAATATTAAATAGGCAGTTTAATTTCTGAAAACCTGGAAATGTTCGGATGCTTATGTAGGAAAAATAATTACATTTGTATATAATGTATCAGTTTATGTAAGAAATAAACGTTATAATTTATATTTTAATTAATTAAAATGATAAAAATTAAAATATCTTTAAAATATGGAGTGATAGTAAAATCAATATTATAAATTTTATAAAAATATAAAAGTGAGAATGGCTTCTACATTTAAATCTTAAATTTTAAATTGAAATACAATTAGTGTATGAATTCAAAATAAAAACTTGCAATAAAATATTTTCTAAAATCAGACTATAACATCTATGAGTGTGATTTCAACACTGCTATACTGTTTGATGGATGTTATTTTTTGATGGACGTTATTTTAATAGCTATCATTAAAATGAATATATTGTGATAAAAACACTGTCTCATGTGCCTATAATTCTGTTTCTTCCCAAGAGAAACTGTTAGTCAAGAACTAGTAAATATTAATCTTTAAATTTGTGTTAATGTATATATGTTAATATCTGATTTCTCGCATACAGAGTTATTAGAATAGTAGTTAAAATATTTATAAATAAGCTCAACAAACTAGTACACAGTTAAAGATGACACACATCATTTGAAATGATATTTCTATGTCCTTATTTTTATTTACCCTATTTTTAATCCATGACATTATATCATGATTACTCCATTATTAATTGTATATGGATATCCATTTGAAGAACAATAATATTCCTTGAAATTTGCAGTATCAAAACTTGTGGGTTTTGTTGTTTAAACAAATACTTCTTATAGAAGTGTAACTGAATCAAATATTTTGCTGATAATACAATCTATTATTTTAACAACATTCATTTTCTATTCTAAGGTAAGTCAACTTTTATGTTTGTATATCAAAGCTAATGAGTCATTTAGGAGAATCTCCTTTGCTTTACATCTAGTATCCAATTATGAGTGAGTGCATACCATGTTTGTCCTTCTGATTCTGGGTTTCCTTACTCTGGATGACATTTTCTAGTTCCATCCATTTGCCTGCAAATTTCATGTTGTCATTGCTTTTTACTGCTAAGTAGTACTCCATTGTGTATATGTATATCATTTTCTTAATCCATTCTTGGACCTACCTCTACTGAATGTACCAGGCTCTGCTAACTCCTCATGGGAGGCCTTACCTTCTTGTAGGAGGGAGTGGGGGTGTGTTGTGGGGAGGTGGGGGGAGTTCGAGGGACAGGAGGAGGGAAGGGGGGATCTGTGATTGGTATGTACAATGAAAAACAATTTCTTAATAAAAAAGACACACAAAAAGAATTTTCTTCATAGAGCCTGCATTGAAAAAAATAATAATTCCAATAATTCAATTTGGGGAATTTGACATAACCTGCCATTTGATGATTACAACATCTAAAATTGAAGCCGAATATTTTAGCAGTTGGGCAAATGACAGTGGTTACTTATTTAACAGACTGAAGTTATAGTTTAGTAATATTTAAAAAAAGGCAACCTGAATGAACCTTTTATGTATCTCATTTGCCTTTTTTTAGATACATGAAAGGTTCATTCAGGACTAGTTATGTAAACTACTATACTAACACAACTCTTTATGTTTTAAATTAAAGCAAATCTCAACAGATACAAAAAAAAATGGAATAACCTCCTGTGTTCTTTCAGACCACCATGGTTTAAAGTTAGACTTCAACAACAACAAAAATTACAGAAAGCCTACAGTCTCATGGAAACTTAATAATGCTCAACTGAATCACCAATGGGTCAAGGAAGAAAGAAAGAAAGAAGTTAAAGACTTCCTAGAGATCAATGAAAATGAATACACTACATACCCAAACTATGAGAGCAGTGCTAAGAAAAAAATTCATAGCACTAAATGCCCACATAAAGAAGTTAGAGGAGGGCTGGAGAGATGGCTCAGGGGTTAAGAGCACTGCTTGCTCTTCCAAAGGTCCTGAGTTCAATTCCCAGCAACCACATGGTGGCTCACAACTATCTGTAATGAGATCTGATGCCCTCTTCTGGCCTGCAAGGATACATGCAGGCAGAATATTGTATACATAATAAATAAATAAATAAATCTTTTTTTTTTTTTAAAAAAAAAGAAGAAGTTGGAGAAATTTCACAATAGTGACTTAACAGCATACCTGAAATCTCTAGGACAAAAAGAAGCAAAGTCACCCAGGAGGAATAGATTCCAGGAAATAATCAAATTTAGAGCTGAAATCAATAAAATGGAAGCAAAGAGAACAATACAAAGAATCAATGAAAGAAAGAGTTGATTCTTTGAGAAAATCAACAAGATAAACAAGCCCTTAGCCAAACTAAACAAAATGCAGAAAGAGAGAGCATCCATATTAGCAAAATCAGAAATGAAAAAGGACACATAACAATAGACATTGAGGAAATCCAGAGAACCATCAGGTCCTACTTCAAAAACCTGTACTCCACAAAACTGGAAATTCTAAAAGAGATGGATAATTTTCTGGATAGGTACCACATACCTAAGTTAAATCAAGACCAGATAAACTATTTAAATAGACCAGTAACACTTAAGGAAATAGAATCAGTCATTAAACATCTCCAACCAAAAAAAAAAAGCCCAGGATCAGATGGATTCAATGCAGAATTCTACCAGATCTTCAAAGAAGATATAATAGCAATACTCTTCAAATTGTTCCACATAATAGAAACAGAAGGAATGTTACCAAACTCCTTCTATGAGGCTACAATTATCCTGATTTCCAAGCCAAACAAAGATGCAACAAAGAAAGAGAACTACAGACCAATCTCCCTCAGGAACATTGATGCAAAAATAATAATAATAATAAAATACTGGCAAACAGACTCCAAGAACACATCAAAACAATTATCCACCATAATCATTCACATTTTCAATAATTTGTCAGCAAAAAAATATTGGATAATTAATCAGTATCAAAGAGGACCTGAGAACATAATAGTTAAGAGCTCAGAGTCTGTAATAGAACTATGAGGGATAGTCCTTTAGTTAAAATGCTCCTTTGTTTGGCCTAACACTCACGTGTTAGGATTTTATTGAAAAAAAGCTGTCCATGGGCTGATGTTTGTGTGCTTGGTTCCAAACTAGTAGTTACAGGAACCGTGATGAGATAGGGACTTACAAAAGGAATTGGTCACCACGAGTAGGCCCTGTGGGTTATATCTCTCTCCAGTCTCTTGCTCACTTCTCACCATTCCTACCTACAGATGCTATAGAGCCAGCTGTTGCCCATTGGTGCCACGGTGGAGTCACCCACAGCCATAATTTCCTTGCCATTCTGGTAAGGAGGCAGAATAAATACTTCCCTAAGTTTCACACCACACACACACACACACACACACACACACACACACACACACACACACATACACACACATACACAGAGAGAGAGAGAGAGAGAGAGAGAGAGAGAGAGAGAGAGAGAGAGAGAGAGAGAGAGAGAGAGAATGAAGAGAGAGAGAGAGAGAGGATGCTGACCAGTATATAACTTTTCACAATGAAGGTTCTTCAAATGCATAATGATGAAAATAGCTTCCTAGCTCAGTGTATTTACCACAAGTTTGCATCTTACTGAATCCTCAGCACTTAGGGTATGAGTAACATGGCGACTACAATATCAGGGCCATGTATCCTACATATTCTGCAAATGAAACACAAGAATCCCAGTTACTTTTTACTATCTCTCACTGAATGATCATCTCCCCAGCTCAGATGTACTTAAGGAATCCATGTTTCATTGTTAAAGTTTTTGGAGAGGCCTCTTCTGGCACTTCAAGATTTATCTTAACTCTTAGCCACATGTTTCTGAAATGTTTACTAAAATACCTTCTATATTCTCTGCTGTTTCACTAATCACTAAAACCTGATTTGCAACCTTTTCATTCTTCTAAATATGATCTCCAGGACATCACAATTTTCAATTAAAAGCTTTAAAGTGTTTGTCCTTGCACTCAAAGCAATACAGTCCTCTCCAGACTTCTGTAATGTATGCTCTTGTGGGTTCTGCTCTTCCTGGACTAATGTATCTTTGTAACCACACCTTAAACATTAGTTCCTCACAGAGTTTTGTTTCAATTCAATTTAAAATTAACCTCTGTACTCTTTGGGTTATTTAATGCATCTGCATGCATACAATTTTATACGTACTTCCCAATTCACTATCACAATCACTAGAAACAAGTTGTTTAATAGGTGTATTTATGAACCACAGAAACCTTAAATTACATCTATTCAAGTCTGAACCCATAAAATTTCCCCCAAAGACTTGACATTTTAACTTAATCAGAGGCAAGATTTAGCTCATGTGAGCTAGTCTCAATATAGAATGAAAGAGAAGGCTCTGGCCACAGATCCTGGAATTCAGTTTGTGGAAATTTTAAGAACAAAGTGATTTGTCTTCAATTATGCATAATAAAGAATGAGAGAGGATCTTTAGTGAATCATTTTCATGATTTTAAAGTGGTTTTTTTTTTTTATTTTTCTATTACTTATTTGCTCATCAAGAGTTTCTCTTAAGTTTGCACTTACAAGGAGTTTAAATGCTGTTTTTGTCTCTCTCTTTAGTGTTTAGCATTCCTTTACATATCTTTTCCAGTTCTGTTATAGTGGTCATAAACTCCCCTTGTTTGTCTCTGTCATGAAGATTATTTTTATTCTTTATTTTTTAATGATAGTTTTGCTATATATTGTGCTTCAGATTTTGAGACTGCATCATTTTGTTACCTGATTGCTTTTAGAGGTTCTCTTGGGAAATCTTTTGGAATTTCAAACAGGTAGGTTTGCCATTGTATGTGACTGTGACCTGATACTTGCATCTTGAGGCTTTTGGTATTTTTGTTTTGTATTTATTATTAGTGTTTTAACTATAAAATGATATAGAGGGAGGATACTTTCCTGGTTGTCTCCTTTCCCGAATTTATCTTGTTTTGTTTATTTGTTTTTTTTTTGTTTGTTTGTTTAAAAATCAACCAATAGACTTGACATTAGTCTGTGTTAGTTGGAAGTTTCCATGGGCAACTTTGGCCAACAATTTAATAATATATTACCAATACCAGGCACTGAATTGTTTACTTGTTGGTGAGACAAAATTAATAGAGGCTTTGTCTCCCCTAGCATTCTATGAATTCACTTAGTGTTTTTTTTGATATCTGTATGAATTTCAAGAAGTTTTTACTATAAGAGGCTTCTATATGACCCCTCAAATGGCACTTAGTATTAGCTGTTCCTCCCTGTATTTCTCTCTTACCCTTATCTTCTTTCTTTCACTCAGTTTAATCCTCGCATTTAAATCCAACTACTACATGTCTCTCCATGACTATTTGCTATATTTCCCTTTGTATATGAATTTCTTTTCTGCCCAATAGTCTCTTAGTCTGTACACAACCTCTGTGGTTATATTGGTTGCAATATGCCTGTCAAAAGCTTAAAAGCAATCATCCACATATAAGGGAGATGACGTCATATGTTTGGGTCTGGGTTACCTCACTCATTATGATTTTGTCCTAGATTCATCCATTTAGCTGTGAATTTCCTGATTTCACGGTTTTATTTTTGTTTTTGGAATCAACTAAATCATACTCCATTTTGTAAATGTGTCACATTTTTATTGACCATTCATCTGCTTATAGACATCTAGGCTCTATTTAATTACTGGGTATTCTGAGTAGAGCAGCAATACACATGGAAGAGCAAGCATCTTTGGGTACATGACCAAGACTGATATAGCTGGATTTTCCTCCTAATAATAAGAAAATTATTATTGTACAAAGAAAGGAGTAAAAGTCAGAAAAAAACAAGGCTGGAGGGAATGGATGTTGAAATCATTAGAATGGAAACAAAAATTTAAAATTCACAAGTTGTAAGAGCTGAGGTGAAGTTAGAACTTAGGTAAGGAGGAAGTAAAGGAAGTAAAGTAAGCTGGGATAAAGTTATTCCTAGCTTCCCTGGAACCACTTCATTGATTTCCACAGTGGCTGTGTGAGTTTTCACTCTCACCAGCACAGTGTAAGTGGTCCCCTTTCTCATCTTGTCACCACTAACTTTCATTTGTTTTATTGATCTTTTCTATTCTGACTGATGGAAGATGAACTCTCAAGACAGTTTTCATGAGGTCCCACTTATGGTTAGTCTTAGTGTCTAGGCTATCTACATTATGTTTAGAAAGTCTTACCCTGTGCCAATTAGTTCAAGACTATCCTCCACTTTCTCTTCTATCATAATCAGCTGCATATTTAAAATTTCTGGCACAGTGTCAAAAAGTGGGTTCTGAAACATACGTTCAAGTAATTTTACATAGACTGAACGAGTTATACTTAAGAATATGTATGTGTGTATAAATAATGAAAAGAGAGAACATAAATTTGAAGTACAATGGGGAGGATTATATGGGTGCATTTGGAGGAAGGACAGGGAGAAGTGTATTAATGTTATCATCTTAAAATAACAAAAAGAGTAATCTCTCTCTCTCTGTATCTGTGTGTGTGTGTGTGTGTGTGTGTGTGTGTGTGTGTGTGTGTGTAATATAAACCATTTACTTTAAATATTATTACTGAAATGTATTAGTGGCATATATTTTCATAAACTATGTGAAAATAAAATATTTTAATTAGGAAGTATGACAAAGCAAACAACTTGCTGAATTTTAAACCATTTTGCTGTGAGATTTGATAATTTATTCATCAGTGACTCCAAATAGAACAGATGACATTTAGATACTCAAAAACTACATTTGTTGCTAGAATGAACAGACTACCCATAAACTTAAGAAAATTATTATTGTACAAAGAAAGAAGTAAACGTCAGAAAAAAAAACAAGGGTAGGAGAATGGATGTTAAAAGCATTAGAATGGAAACAAAAATTTAAAATTCACAAGTTGTAAGGGCTGAGGTGAAGTTAGAGCTTAGGTAAGAAGGAAGTAAGATACAGTCAGCCTCAGATCTGAAGAAGACCAGTAGGGAGTTACACTAGCCTACTCAAATACCCAAAACAGAGAACACTGAGCAATGCTGGAAAGGACATTAAAATTCAGAAGGTTAGAATGCTAAATCAACATCAAGGTGAAACTCAGAACAAAGGTTCAGGAGTATTGAAACAAAGATGGTACCCAGAAGCAGCCACAGAAAGTCTATGGGATATTTAATACAAATGCCAAACACAACACAGCAAGTTTTCTCGTTTGTCCAGGTTGGGAAGCCAGCAAAGGGCAGACATCAAGGGCTAGACTGTGAACTATCTGGTGGCAAAGCTACAGAGCATGAACTTTATCTGGAAGCCTGTGGGGAACTCTGGGTGGATTTTTCGCTGGGGTGTGACATGATTAGTTTGTATTTTATAAAGGTCATTCCGACAGCTGTGGAAAGCATGTAGCTGAGAATGGCAATGAACTTGCTTGAGAAACAAAGTTTACACATGTGTAGTGTAATTAAATTAAACTTTTTTTTCAATGAAGAAAAGAATGGTTAACAAGGTTAAAATAAATATAAACTTGCAATTGCCAAAAGCACAAAAAGTTATGTTATAGAACCAGAATCAATAGTAATGTTAATGTAAGCTTTTGCTTTACATACTTAAAATTTGTAAAGCACATAGTAACTTCATTTCCTCTTCACTATAAATCCTGCTGTGATTCACAAGCCATTTGTAAGTTGTGTATAAAACTAATAATAGCCTGTCAGTGATGGTGCATGCCTTTAGTCCCAGCAATGGGGAGACAGAGGCAGGCAGAGCTCTGTGAGTTTGAGGCCAGCCTGGGCTACAATGTGAGTTGTAGGGCAGGGTCCAAAGCTACACAGAGAAACCCTGTCTCGAAGAAACCAAATAAATAAATAAATAAATAAATAAATAAATAAATAAATCTAATATTAAGAAAAAATATGCAATATGCACATACCTCCAACTTATTCTTAAACAATAAAATGTTCAAAAACACTAAAACCTCCTTTGATAAACATTTCCATCTTCAAACTTACATCCTTTTCATTTTTACCAAATTTGAAGTTCTTGAGCTGGCCCCTAATTTCTGTAATATCAACGAAATAGTTCCAAATATTTTTCAAATATATAATATTTTATTTGCCCCTGTGTAAACTAATACTTGCTGTTCAAAAGCCCTTACATTACACATATATTTAAATATCTCAACCACAATTCTCAGTCACAGTGCTTAACAATAAAGGCAATAACAGAGTTGGGTGACAAAAAAGAAAAGTGTTTATTTTTGGTTCCTAAAGCCAACAAGAGTAAATTTTTCTAGAGGAGAAACAAGAGTCCTTTTTGTTTGCATTATATTTCAGCTACTATTCTGCTATATTTCTATATATTTCAAACATTTAAGGAAATGTAGAATAATGCTTACCACTCAGCCATAAACATACATAATCCATATTGGGCTATTTTACAAATAAATAAATAAACAAACAAATACAGGTTTTGATATAATGCTATTTTGCATTTTTTTTCTGTATGTTAGTAAAAATAAATGAAATCCATTCACGTTGTAACAATGACCCAGTTTATTTTCAGGTTTGTCCAATCTGTTTTCAAAATAAATCTAGGAAGCACATTAAGATGGAGGAGTCTAAACTACAAAGTTCTGTGTTTCATTTTGTTTTCAAATGTGTAATCATTTGAACTCTTCTTTTTTCCTTCATCCAACTATTAGGCAACTCTTGGAACAAGGTAATGAGATGAATGAAGGTTGGGAAAAAAGCTTAGAATGGGCAAGGTGCTGCTCTCCCCTGTGTGGTCAACACCTGGATATAATAGAAACATGAAACAAACAGTGAGTCCTTAACGAGATCTGGGGTCCATGTGGCTATAGAGTGTTGTTTGTATTGCCTCAGACCAAACACACACACACACACACACACACACACACACACACACACACACGGGGGTGGGGGTGGATGGGGAAAGAGAGAGAGAGAGGAAGATAGTGAGGTGAGGGAGGGAACAGAATTTCTCACTCAATTTTTTTTTTATGAATTTGGCATTCATAAGCTTTATTTACTCTTCAACAGAAAACTAGAACTAATAAAAACAATCATATTTGAAAATATATTTGAGTAGTTCTTCTTCCTTCCTCCAACAAAAGCTTTTAATAAATTATTCCATTCAGAGATGAGAATGAAGCTAAGGGAGTAAAGCAATTTAAATTTAATGAAAAGCTTCAAGTATCTTCTCCAACATTACTTGATACTTTCTGTTTAACATCAACATGATTTGTAGCTAATATTCTTGTAATGTAATGGTTAAAAGGATAATAAAAATGCAATGACTTAAAAATAAAGATATGCCACTTTAAACTTTCAGTTAAATTGAAGTGTATTAATAATAAAGTAACATAACACTAATCTATTTACTCTTAGACATGTATTTGAAACAAGTGTATAGTATTCTAAGTGATAATTTGAATGGAACAATTAGGGAACTTTATCAAATCACTTAAATGGAAAGTACCAAACTTTATATCAAATTTGAGGCACCAAATACTTCTGCTAAAAGTCTTAGCTGGGGACAATCTTGTGAGTTCCTGGGGCTTTCCCTAGCTGCAGATTTCTCCCCTGAATGTGGGTGAAGGTTGTGTGGCTTTATGTGTTTGTGGGTCTCCTGGCAATGAGACCAGGACTTATCCTGGGTACACAAACTGACTTTTTAGAGCCCATTCCTTATGGTGTGATGTCTTAATTAGCCTTGGTGCAGGGAAGAGTGGCTCTATCAGGCCCCAACTTGGTGTGCCAGCCTGTGTTGACTACCCAAGGGAGGCCTTACCCTCTATGAGGAGGGGATGAGGATGGGATGAAAGCAGGTGGGGGAAGCAGGAGAAGAGGAGGGGGGAACAGGGATTGGTATGTAAAAGGAAAGAATATAAAAATTATATAAAAAATTTGAGGCACCAATATAGAATATGATGACATTTTCTTCTAGAGAGGGCTTCATGATATTAAAAATGTTGACTCTGTAATGATTCTTTCTTTTCATCTTTCTTTTCATCAGATTCTGTTATTTTTGTAAATAAGAGGTGTGGAAGCCTTCTTATTGTTACAAATTATCTAGGTACAAATTAACCAGGCTGCCATAGGAACCCAATTTTGCACACAGTTCCTCTTGTGTCTTGGCAGACAATGGGGTCTTTAATGACAGAGGCAAGGACTTCCACACTTGTCACATTTCGTGATATTAGTGTGTAGTGATGCTGGCTTGCTTAGTGAAATGAGCATGCCACAACCTAGAAATGAGCAAGGATGGTCTTACCAGCAATAACTTAAGCATAAGATTCAGGAGGCATTGGGGGGATGGAGGCAATACGTTTTCCTAAGTTGGTAGACTTCTCAGGCCTGTTACATATACCATGACTAAATTAGACCCTACCTCAGGTTCTTCTACTTTTAAGTCTTTATGATTTGATTAGTATTTTGTAGTCCATTTACTTTTAGAACAATTACTCATATACTTGTGTTTAAGTATGACTTTTCAGTGTCTTGTTGTATTCCTCTTGTAATTTTCCCTTTTATTATCTTTATTTTCCTTAGTGATCTTCACTCTGCTCTTTTTTTAACCTACCTATGGATTAGTGAAATTCATTTTCATTGTTTTTTGATTTACATATTAGCAGGCTCTTCTTCTCCCCCTCCTCTTATTTTTACAGAATCTTATCTGTTTGTTTTCTGATGATACCTAGCTCCCAAACACATTTCTTGACACTTAGGTGACCTTGTTTTAAAGGAATATTTACAGGTTCACAAATGATCCCTTTCTAGACATAGCCCTGGCTGCCTCTCCACACTCCTCATTCTCTCTGCCCTCTCTCTCTCCCTCTTTTGTGTCTTTTGACAGACATTGTACAAATGAGTTTCCTCATTAAATTATTTTACTTGTGAATTTTGATCATATTCACCCCCAATATACCTTGATTGTTGCCCATCCTTCTCTCTCAATCTACTTTCTTTGATGAAATAATTTTCTTTTTGTTTGTTTTATTTCAAAATTTAATTCCAAATGTCAAAGAAAATAAGCAACATTTATGTATTTTGATTTAAATGATGATCTTTAGTTTCATCTATTTCCCTGAAAATAGTACAATTTCATTTGTTATTTTTATATAAAATTTCACTATTTATGTATATATGTATATACATACACACAATGAAATTTTATATAGAGTAAATTTATATATAATGAAATATATATGACTGTGTACGTATGTGTGTGTGTTTCCATTTACCTCTTGTGCATGCACCTAGGCTGGTTCTGTATCTTAGCTGTTGTGAACCATGCTACTGAAGTTTTCACTGATCTTTGCCAACTTAGTCTTCAAGGGCAGAATGTATGCCATAGGCTGGGTCAACACTTATCAATTAGTTGTAGAATAAAATTTGCATCACAGTCACAAAAATCCCTAACTCTCAGCTACTCATATGGCTGGTGCATTCAAGTTGCTATCTCTACACCCAACTATGTGGTAATGAGAAGAAAGACTCAGGCTCACAGGAACAAAGAGTGTTAGGAGATAGGTTAGGGCCATAGCTGAGGACCTCTTTGCTATTTTACTTATATACTCTATATCTAAGGAGAAATGAGGACCCTAAGGTCTGCTGAGCAAAGAATACTTTCCCAGTTACTTCCCGTAGGAAGGTCGCTCTGCTCAATCACTTCCCAGGTTGTGTGGGTCACTAGGGATTCTTCTCCCACCTGGCCTATCTGAGCTGTCTTTTTTTTCCAGGTCTATCTACTTCAGAAAGCATCAGATCATCAACAGTCTTAGCTGTTTCCGGAAGATAAGAAGATGCAAGGTCTCTACTGCTGTGTTCGTCTTCAGTCTTCATTTTTCATGTTTCAGAGTTCTACTTTTATGATTTCTTTTATTCTCAAAGTCTCTAAGTTGTGCTTATTTTGAATGGACACAGAGACTCAAGTCATTGTACATATTCAATGTCTGTTCAAAAGTGGAAGTCTGATTATAATTATGCAGGATAATATTGTTTAAGATTTGTTTTGGGGCTAGAGAGACAGCTTAACATCTAAGAGCATTCACTACTCTAACAGAAGACCAGTGTTTAGGTCCCAATAACAAAATGTTAGCTCACAACCACCTGTAGTTCCATTCCAAGGAATTTGGCACAATTAGCCTCTATGGGCAGCCATTCCAAGGAATCTGGCACATCTAGCCACAATGGGCAGCCATGCTCAAGTGTATATATCCACACATACAATCACATATTCACATTATTAAAATAAAATACTTTTAAGAGATTCATGTTTATTATTCTTAATTATGTATAATGTGTGTTGAAGGGTATGTGCATGTGAATTCAGGTAACCACAGAGTTAAGGCATCATATCCCCTAGAACTGGCAATACAGGCAGTCAGGGAACTGCCTTGTAACTGTGCTGTGATTTAAACTTGAGTCCTGTGGAAAACCAGCACCCTCTTTTAATGCTAGAACTACTTCTTACTGTAGTGTAACAGAATAATTTTTAAAATAAAAAGTAATAGGAGTTCCCTTCACTATAAATAGATATTCTCTTTTCATAGTGTAAACTATACAAACAAAACACTAAACAAAGATCTGGAGAGAAAGGGAGTGCATAGAACCTGGAAGGAGCAGAGTAAAGTGAGGTATAATCAGGATATACTGAATGAGAAAAGAATGTATTTTCAATTTTTTTTTAAAAAAAGTGTATTAAATCACAAAAATATAAAACAAAACAAAACAAAACAAAACATTGATATCTTCCTGATTGCCTCCATCTCTCTCCCTCCCTTTTGAAATAGCTGATTCCTATGTAACCCAGGCAGATGTTGAACTTAGAAAATTCCTACTGTTGCCATCCTATACTTTGACCTCCTTAGGAAAAGATCATAGTGTCTTTTTTTCATATATGACTAGGTCTCTCTTTACACAAAAATTTTCAAACTGCTTTACAAAACGGATATCTATCTTTTCATCATGGGACCCAAGAAAATTGAGTGAATGTTCAGTCTAAGCAAGTGCATATAACATTCATTTCAATAGTAAGTTAAAATGTAAAATTTTGTCAGTTTCAATTTTGCATGAAGTCCTCAGGTTCATCTTCCTGGTCCATCTCTGGAGCTTTCCCAAATACACAATTATTTATTGTCATTAGTAATAATAATAATGTTAATAATAATTATTGTTATAGATAGAATCATCTGCATTATCTCATTTTAGTGAGAATAAAAAATTAACTTTTGCTGAATATTGTAGAAATGGTAGTTTGTTGATTGATAATCCACATCATCCTTAACTGAAAACAAGAAGGACAGCATCCAAGTAATGAGGACAGAAGACAGAATGGAAGGATGTCTGCCTCTGTGTTTAAGGACTTAACAGTGTGTCAGAGCTGTTGTTTTGTTGCTGTTGCTATTGTTGTTGTTCTGTTTTGTTTTCTGATGTTACTTCCTTATTGTTTGCAAGTAAATTTATTATCAGGTCAAATGACATGCATTATTATCAATCCTCAACTAAGATGAGACTTATTAAATATCTGAAAATTAAGAGAGCATGTACAGCTAAGACTTTATTTAGCTCCTGCGTCCAGTGTTCCCAGTGTAGGTGACAGGCAGCTATGCCATTTAGATATCAAATAAATGATGGAATAAAGTTCATACAGATTTCTTTGAATAGTTGTCTCCTTATATCCATGAAATGCAGAGGGAGGTGTGGACTCATGAAAGTATCTGTAGGCAACTTTGGTAAATTAGACAGTAAAGAACTTTCTTCCCAGTCACCTCAGGAGTAACATAAATACTGACCTGCCTGAAATAGTGCATAGAATGCCTCTGCCAATGGGATGGTCAAGATAACCTTGGACTCTACTACAGCTCAATACTTTCTGGCTCTCAAGCAGAACATAAGATGAGGCAGAGCTCAAACTGAAGAACGCTGAGCCAACCATTCTGGGAGGCTTACCCTGAAATCTCTCTGGAGAAACACCACCTGTCCAAGTCTGATCAGTGCTGGAAGCTAATTATATTTCTGAATTCCTTGTTCATCATAGGCATTTGAAAATTTCCTAAAGTCAAGGCAAGGACTTTTGTTAAAGTCTTTTACATATGCTGCTACTTACACAAATTAGTTTGAATTAATATTTTTGCTATCACCCCCAGTTCATATGCTAATATTCATGTTGACTTTATTATATTTCTTCATTTTCATAGGTTGTTGAAGTACTTCCCTGGAGTCAATATTTCTATAGCATTCCCTAGTTTCTTTGGCTCCCTCAGAGTTATGAGCCATAAGATTTTAAGCCAGTGCACTGGGGTTGCAGTTTACTGGAAAGCAGTCTGAGATTGTTCATCCTGCCAGCTAGCTTATTCAAGGCCAGCTGGCAGATGAGATATGTGGACAGATGCATCTTATAAATGGGCATCTGTGGAAAGGCAGCAATCCAGGTCTTTCAGGATGGCATGGAATCAAAAAGCAATGCTTCTTCAATGATGGGAAGTGCAACCTAACCAATGATGTGATACCCAGTTGGCAGAGAAAGACAGAATATACCAAAGGCTGACATATTAAGGGTATTATAAAACTGCACTCTCTCAACTACATGAATTTAACAGGAAATTCCTTGATAAATGATTTTTTCTCTTTTCTTGATGAAAATTATCAAAGTAATTATCAGTTACAGAAAAAAACATTATTGTACTAATTCATATCACATACATTTATTTATATGTGTGTGTGTTAATGTACACACATTAACATGCACAGATGATGCATATGAATGGATAGAGAAAATGAGGAAGGATGGAAAAATTTCTAAAAGCATGTAGAAAAATCAGATTAAATCCTTAACTTCTAATCGTGTTGGCTATAACAGGTGGAGTGGAAATAGAGAAGACTTACTCCATGGGAAAGTGATAGTGATATTGTTTTAAGAGATCAATCTAAATGGAATGAATGACCAAACAAATTTGTTTTATATGAAAGCTATAGCCATGTTTGGACAGGATATCAGCTCTGTCAACATGGCTATGCAATACACACACACACACACACACACACACACACACACACACACACTATGCTTCTGGAATAATAGTATTAGCCGTTGGCAGTAGCACAGTACAGAGCATACATACACATAATAATAACATAAAATATGTATGGTATACAATGAATTAAACAGAAAATTATCATTAATTAACTGTTATATTTCATGAGGATTTTTATGATACGTATGTATGAACAACAACTGTCTGTGATGAAGCTATAAGATGCTATACTTTTTCTTGTTTATCCTTCAAAGACATGTGAAAGAAAAACATTTCGCAAAGGCTAATTTGATTAATAAATGATATAGTGAGCTTTATTTTGGCAATTCCTCTTAGTCTGTAGCAAAAAACCTCTTACTCAAGTCTTGAATTAAACCCTATCTTATTATAAACAGGAGGACAAAGAAGCAGAGGTGGGTAGGGAGGTGTGGGTATGTATGTGTGAGTATGAGAAAAATTGGTGAGAAGTAAATAGACCAAAATAATATATTGTATGTCAGTCTCAATGGATTTATTATTATTATTATTATTATTATCACTATTATTTAAGTTGCACAGTTCACAAGATTATAAGATTTTGTCACATAAAATGGTACTAATGCCTGGTGCTGTGTTGTGATGGTGAGTACTTCCTTACGGACTGCAGTCCAGTTTTAAGACAGTTAAAATTCCATAGAACATTATTCCCTGCATTGCATGTAAATTTAATACAGCAGAGGAATGGGGCCACACTCACAACACTGATAATGTATCTGTTTTAGTTAAAGTTTTATTGCTGTGAAGAGACAACTTAACTATGGAAAGCCTATAAAGGAAAATATTTAATTGGGGCTGGCTTATAGTTTATTACCCTCATGGCGGGAACCATGACAGCTAGAGACATGGGCTGGAGAAAGAGCTGAGAGTACTACATTCAATCGGCAAGCAGCAGGGAGTGAATGTGACACACTTGCCAGGATTGAGATTCTGAGACCTCAAAGCTTTTTACCAGTAACCCACTGCCTCTAACAAAGTCACACCTACTCCAGCAAGGTCACACCTCCTAATAGTTTCACTCTCTATGTGTCCGTGGGGCCATTTTCCTTCAAACTACCATATTATCATACTGTGGTTTTCAGCAGGGAACATATACCTGGAAGATGGTTGTCCTTAACAGGAGTTATATTACATTTCAAGAAGGAAGGAACATGTGTTCAAGGATATGCACTGCTTCATAAGATACACCACCAATCTCTGTACTTTTTGGAAGTCTTTTTTGTAACTAGTGAAACAGTCACTCCTCCTGGGAGAGGTGGCTGATTTTTGACAGACATAAGGCACTCGAGCTGGGTCAATGAACTACAGAAGGTGGTATTACCCATCAAACTGCAGGACCCAGGAACAACAACAGCATTCTGCAGCTGAAGTTGCAAGTACAATCCAAACACCAATGTGGATATTGTCCATGAGATAAATAGTATCAATTGCAGGATTTGAGTTGCCTCCACCTCATTTTGAGCAATTTTTAATTGGAACAGATTCTAATTAGGCAGAAAGGAGTAGAGTTTGAATGCTAAATTTTAAGAAATTATTTTTCTCTTTAGTGAACTGATATTATTGCTAATGTAATAAAAATAAAACCATATATATAATCAAAGAATATGAAATTTCTAATATATATTATAATAGAAAATGTATTGTACCCTAAAATCACACACACACATACACACAATCTTTCAGAACTGCAGCATGAGTATCTAGTAATAGTATAGCACTTAAATTTTACTCAAAAATCTGCAGATTTACAAGTTTTTCTTTGATTGTCTACACTGTACTCACTGGACTACATTTGCAAGAGAAAAGATATATGATCTTGCACTCACAAAACATTATTGAACTTATTGAACCTAATGCTACCTGCTTCCCTGAGGATAAAGATTTGAACAATGCATAGCTGATACATGCTTAAACTTCAGAAAATAGCATAGTTGTCAGATGGGGTTTAAGAGAGGGAACCATTCAGAAGCTCTGGTTGTGCATGTTGATAGATGATTGTATATTTTGATACATGGTAGATATTTGCACAGCTTTCTTTGTACTGAAAGAGGAAAAAATGGTCTTTCCAAAGATGGTAGGGAAAATAAAAGAGGTAGGTGGCATTAATGCAGAGTCCTAAAGGGTAATTAGAAGTTTTCTCTCCAGAGAAAGTGATTATGAAAATACCTAAGCTATGGGAACATTTCCTGAAAATAGTAAATTGACATTCAGGGAATCCTAATGATAACAAAGAGCATAGGGTATGTACAAAATGAGCCAGACATAAGAGAGTTACATATACTATAGTAAATGAGATTTAGGATACACTTAATTATAGTGTAGGGGAAAATAAGAAAAAAAGTAAATGCATTACTCTACAATTCAAATCATGGACGATAAATCCTGAAATGTGGATGGATGGACATGTGAAAGAGTTAGAGTCTAGATACTTAAATTGTGAAGGAAATATGGAGGGTGTGTGGCCATTTAAGAGGAATGCCTATGGAAAACACTTTGGGTTTAGCTTGAGATATAATAAGGTTGGTGTTTATTGATTCATTGCTCTCATTGCACTGTCTGAAAATGTTACATGTCACATAATGATGTGTATACAGTCTGACCATTAGATAATATCATGAGAAAATTCTAAGAATATACTTACATAAACCAAGACAATATAACCACATACTCAGGCTATTTGACCTAGCTTCTTTCTTTATTCTATGCTACAAACTGAATAATGTGTGACTGTACCAAATATTGCAAGAATAGCAAACATAGTAACACAATGATATGTGTGAGACTAAATACAGATAAGATACAGTCAAAAATATAAACAATATGAAATGTTTACTTTCAAAATAGTTTTAAGGGACACACACACATATATATGATCTGCCTTTGAATGATACAGAAGAGAGTTGCAGGTGCAATCCAGACACTAATATATTTAACTGAACATGATTTGAATACAATGACAATAAATTTTAAAATCAAATAGATGCATACAAATATGCAATAACCAGAGACACAGAGTAGACTGACTTTGTTGACTGAGGGAGGAAATGGCTTTATATGTTCAACCTCTTGCTTTAATAACCTCTCCTCTTTCTGGTTGTGTTCATTTAAACCTTTCTTTCTCTAAATGTCCACGTACTATCCCATTGTTTGACTTAAGGATGAACAAGTGTTGAATTTCTAGTTCACGAAAAATAAAAATCTATGTGTGACATGGAAGAGATTAACACGGTTAATGAAAAGTTAAACTTGAGAAGAAAGAAAAAGAAATGTTAAATCAAATATAGTTCAAGAAGATGAATAATATAATCTAATTTTAAGAATGTATACCTAATGAGGAATTTCAACACTTTTAATTTTGAAAGCAAACAGAGAGCAACATATCAAATTTCACATCTATATTCTAAAATTATTTAACATAAATTGTGTAGCTGACATGCTAAGCATCAGTTAGATTATTTCTGTCAAATTAAACAGATTCTTGTGTTTGGTACGTGATTAATACCTAAATGAATGAATAGATATTTTTCCCTCCATAATAACACAAAACACAATAAAAGAAATATGTGTTTCAATTGTAGTCCTATAGTGTCATTAGGGAAATAAAGGTTAAGCAGAATGAAATTTCAAGTAATTAAACATTTTATCACATTACTTTACTTTCATTTACTATTAACGTTTTCAGATAAACACATCTTCACTCAAATCCATTGTCATTAAAATGGCATGATTTCGTGTGGTTAAAGAAAACTCACAGTGTGTATATACTACACTTTATTCATGAATTCCTCTATTAATGGAAATGTAGGATGATCCCATAGTTTTATTATTGTGCTATCAAACATACACATGTGAATGTATATCTGTAGTAAGATGAGTCTGATCAGTTAAGGTACTTATTCAGTAATAGGACAATGTAAATATTTTTAATCTCTGAGAAAAGACTGCACAAATTTTCATTTCAATAATTATATTCCAATTATGAATATGTAGCATTTATTCCCATCTGCAGGTTTCTGATTTAAAGTAAAACATTTCAGTTTTAGTTTTTGCCATTATGACTGGAATGTGGTTAATGGGATCATAATGTAATTCTTATTTGTATTTCCTTGATGGATAAAAATGTTGTTATTGATTTCCATGTTAGTATTGGGCATTTGTGGTTCTTCTTTGAACATATGTATCTATTTTATTTATTTCTTTTGTCCATTTGGTGATTGGACTACTTGATTTTTTTTTATCCAAGTACCTTGATTGTTTTTTAATTAATTACTTAATTCTTAACAGTTTATTTTAATACTCATTGAGATCAATGACCATTTTTAAAATTATACCTTGAATTATTTGTCTAACATATTAAACATTTCTAGGCAACTCAGTGTAGCCATTGATGAATTATAAGTCTTTAGAGTGTGTAGCATGAATCTTAAAAGGTCTTATTAATAAGAACAATCAGAAGCCAGATATTGGGGCGAATGTTGAAAGATCAGAGAAACAGAACAAGCCACACATCCAACCTCACCTTGCCAATCCCTCATCTGATCTTTTCCCTCAAATTGGAAGCCTCTGAGTTCTCATCCAAATGGATCTCAGCTGAACTGCTGCTAAAAGCTTAAAAGCTTAAAAGCATAAAAAGCCTCTAGTTCCTGGTTCTCATGCCTTATATACCTTTTTGTTTCCTGCCATCACTTTCTGGGACTAAAGGCGTGTGTCTTTCCCAAGCAAGACATGAGATCTCAAGCCCTGGGATTAAAGGTGTGTGCCACAATGCCTGGCTTCTATATCTATCTAGTAGCTGTTCTGTTCTCTGGCCCCAGAGTAGTTTATTAGGGTACACACTATATTGGGGAACACAATATCACCACAAGGGTGTTATTTTAACTTGCAAGTTCCCTATTCTTGTTTCTACAGGTTTTTCATCTCCTGATATTGGCATCTCTTCTGATCTTATAACCATATCTTCTTGGTAAATAGTATTTTCTCTGTTTAAAAATAATAGTTTTTCATTTATTTGAGAAGTTCAAATGTGTATACAAGGTATTTTCTTCATACCTACTCCATTTCCTCTTCCAAAACCCTCTAACATTTTCCATTTTCCCCTTCCAATACTATGACCTACACTTTTTTTCAGTATCTGTTTGTCTCTGTCTCTATTTTTGTCTCTGTCTCTGTATCTCTCTATATATATATCCCCCAGAATCAATCAGTGCTGCACATATGTGCATGGATGAAAAGTTAGCCACAAGAGTATGGAGAATGTACCAATGTCCACACTCCTAGGGAAACATGACTCTCCCTATCATAGCAGCTACCAGCTGTCTATAATCCTTCACATAGGTATGGGACCTTCAAGTTCCTCCCCTGTTTCTGTGAAAAAATATCCATTGTGTACATGTACCACATTTTCATTAATCATTTATCAGTTGATAGATATCCAGTGCCTGGATATTCTGAATAGAGAAGCAATGTACATAGATGAGAAAGTTCCTCTGTGGTAGAATATGGAGTCCTTTGGATACATGCCCAAGGATGGTATAGTTGGATCTTGAGGTAGACATATTCCCAGCTTCCATGGATTTTAATAATGGATGAAAAGTTTGCATCCCACTAGCAATGAAAATATGATCCCCTTTCCCCAAAACCTCACTAGCAAAATATAGCATTCATTTCTTAATCTTGGCCGTTCTGACAGCTATAAGACAATATTTGATTTGCATTTCCCTGATGACGATGAATGTTCTTTAAGTGTTTCTCAGCCATTTGTGTTTCCTCTTTAAGAATTCTGTTTAGAGCCAGGCGGTGGTGGCGCACGCCTTTAATCCCAGCACTTGGGAGGCAGAGGCAGGCGGATCTTTGTGAGTTTGAGACCAGCCTGGTTTACAGAGTGAGTTCCAGGACAGGCTCCAAAGTTACACAGAGAAACCCTGTCTCGGAAAAAAAAAAAAAAAAAAAAAAAAAAAAAAAAAAAAAAACTACTCAGCAGAGAAAAACAATGACATCATGAGGTTTGCAGGCAAATGGATGGATCTAGAAAAAAATCATCCTGAGTGAGATAACCCAGACTCAGAAAGACAAACATGGTACGTACTCACTCATAGGAGGATTCTAGATGTAAAGCAGGGATGACTGGACTACTACTCACGACTTCAGGGAGGCTACCTAGAGAGCAGGACCCTGGGAAAGACACAGGGATCACCCAATGACAGAGAAATGGATGAGATCTACATGGACAATCTGGACGTGAGTGGGGGTAATGAAGGCAAGGTTTGAGGAAAGGGAGCTCCCAGCTGGACCAAGGACAGAGGGGGAGAACAAGGAATAAGACACCATGGTAAATAGAGACCACATGAGAATAGGAAGAAGCAAAGTGCTAGAGTGGTCCACAGAAATCCACAAGGACACCTCCACAATTGACTACTGGCAATGGTCGAGAGACAGCCCAAAATGACCTACTCTGGTGATAGGATGGCCAAACACCCTAATTGCTGTGCTAGAAACCTCATCCAATGACTGAGGGAATCACATGCAGAGATCCATGGCCAGGCCCCAGGTGGAGCTCTGGGAGTCCAATTGGTGAGAAAGAGGAGGGTTTGTATGAGCAAGAATTGTTGAAACCAAGATTGGAAAAGGCACAGGGACAAAGAGCCAAACGAATGGAAACACATGAACTATGAACGAATGGCTGAGGAGCCCCCAACTGGATCAGACCCTCTGGATAAGTGAGACAGTTGATTAGCTTGATCTGTTTGGGAGGCATCCAGGCAGTGGGACTGGGACCTGACCTCAGTGCATGTGCTGGCTGTTTCGAACATGGGGCTTATACAGGGACACTTCGCTCAGCCTGGGAGGAGGGAACTGGACCTGCCTGGACTGAATCTACCAAGTTGAATTCAATCCTCAGGGGAGTCTTTGCCCTGGAGGAGATGGGAATGGGGGATGGGCTGGGGGAAAGGCGGGGGTGGGGTAGCATAAGGGGGGAGAACAAGGGAATCTGTGGCTGATATGTACAATTAAATTAAATTATAAAATAAAATAAAGAATTCTGTTTGAACTACTCTATTTTGTTGGAAATTGTTTATTTGTTTTCTTGATATCTAGCTTTTTGAGTTCTCTATATAGTTTGGATATTATACTTTATTGGATATGTAGTTAGTTAAATTATTTTCCCATTCTCTAAGATACTGCTTTGTCCTAATAACAATGTCCTTTGTCATATGAGCTTTTCAGTTTCAGGAAATCCCATTTATTAATTGTTATTCTTAGTACCTGTGTTATCTGTGTCCTGTTCAGAAAGACTTTTCCTCCTATTCCAATGAATTTGAGGATTCATCACATTCTTATTTATCAAATACAGGGTATTTGGTCTTAAGTTGAGGTATTTTAAAAACATTTAGCCAAATTAATCAAAAGGAATAAAGAGGATTCAAATTAAATTTATAGATAAAAAGAGAGCTATAACATCAGACACTGAGGAAATTCATATAGTCATAAGAATGTACATTTAAAAATCTATATTCAAGCAAGCTAGAAGGCCTTAAAAGAAATGGATGAGTTTCTGATACAGATGGCCTATCAACATTAACTCAAGTTAACAGACCAATAACATTAACTAATAATTCCCCCATAAAACAAACAAACAAAAATAAAACACACAGACAAAACACCCAAGATCAGATGGGTCAGCACAAAATTCTACCAGACCTTCAAAGAAGAACGAATAACAGTTACCATCAAGTTATTCTTGTTCTCTTGCAATTTGATTTGTACCTCTCTTTTCTATTATACTATGGCACCATACTCTTCAGATACTTACCAGAGTCTCTGCAACTACTACAGCAAGCAATATATATATATATATATATATATATATATATATATATATATATATATATTTGGCAGAAGGGAGTCTACTTAACATGACTCAGTAGCCTGTTATGGTTCAAACTTTGAGAGTCTGACAAATGGTAGTTTATTTTAGGCATATTTAAGCACAGCACCATTTAGAAAAAAATATTTCTTGATGATAATTATCTCAAACCTGTGTGTACAATAAAGCTTAGGACATGACTACATTGAGCTATTTTAAAATACGAATGATATCTTACATGGAATAACTGAAGAAATAGGCTCAAGGTAAACAAGCTCATGGTAAGGGTCTGGAGGACAGCACTGTAGACCGAAATAGACAAATAAACTCTTGATAAAGGGTTTGTGGGAGACATTGTGGCTTGACCACACAAATATCACAGAGGTCACCAGGCCATTGTTCCTAGCCTTCTGGGCACAAAACGTGTTTTCTATCTCTTCCTTGGAAGAGACAACACTGTGGAGTTAACATTCCTTGTTCCCTTAGTGATCTTTTGTGAACACAAGGACCTACAGTTATCAACTTGTAGAATTTGTGCTATACACAGAAAATTAACAAGAAATAATTGCCTAAAGAAAAAGGATGACCATTTTAGAAATAAAAAAATGAGATGAAGCACTCTGAACATAAGAAGTTGTTTGTCAGTTAGACAGAGAGTACTCACAGAAACAACAAAGAGCATGGAAAGTATTTCCTAAAATCAGATAAAATGTGGACAACAGGTCAAATGAAAAGGAAATAAGACAAAGAGATTATTTGAGTTCAGTGGTGTTCAAAATGATAGGAGTGGAGATGGGAATAGAAGCATGCTGAGAAAGTGCACAATTTAAATTATATTGTTCCAGGGAAGTCAAAAAAGCTTAATAATATTTGAAAGAGATCCATTACAGGAGTCATCTTGAGTTCAGACACAAAGGTTTACAATTGGCAGAATGAAAGTAAAAGCTCAGGAATAAAAGAGCCAGTATGACATATCCTCATGATTTCTGTCCACACTGGATGGAATCCTAATATCTTCAGAGAAGGAATGTACGAATCCCAGTTCAGAACAAGCATTCTATCTACATTGCCTGAGCTCAAACTTAGCTTTGACATGAATAGGCTATTTGACTCTAGGTAAATATTAAATATAAACAAATTACATGCTACTTTATAAAAGTATTGAGAAGATACATCAATCTAACAAACTAAAGTTCTTAAAACACTTTTGGATAATTAATGCATGCCCTAATGTTAAATTACCAAAATGCCCATGTTTATTTGTAAGTAGTACTTCTCAAAATATGTATCTTATTATCCATTCCTCATTTGATGGGCATCTAGGCCATTTCCAATTTATGGCTGTTTTGAATACAGTGGCAATGATCATGGATAGGAAAATATCTCTCTAGTAAAATGTAGATTTTTTTGAGTATATTCCCAAAAATGGTACAGTAGGATCTATTTTCAGCTTTTTGGGGAACCTCTTTACTGATTTCCATAGTGGCTGCAATAGTTTTTATTTCCACCAGGTCCTATCATTCTTCTAAATAAGTACAGTAATTTAAGAACTCCTAATGAGGTAATGTTCTACGCATCACTCCACATTATACCTGGTGGGAGAGTGAACATCAGTTTTCTCAGTGGAGTGCCACTGCATATATCAACCACACTCCAGTGCAGGCCTCATGCTCAGGGATAGTTGGCCAACACAAAACAAACTTCATGTATTTGTGTGCAGTTTTGCTCTTACTTATGTTTTTGAGAGAGAGTGAGAAAGCACATGAAGTTTGATTGATAGGGATGACATAGTATATGGAATGAATTGGGGAGTATAAAGTATATGATTAAATATGTAGTGTAAAAAATTTAAATTTCACATATATATTTATGGGTCTCTGTATTGGTCCCTATCTGATGTAGAAGAAAGTTTCTCTGATGATGCCTGAGCAAAGCATGGATCTATGAGTATAGCAGAGGGCATTAATCTGGTATTTAACATCCCCTGTCAGTGACTGAATCAATGCCCTAAAGCAAAATAACTACAGGAAGATAGAATCATTTTAAGGGAGTGTGTGAGAAGTGTGACAAGACCAATTATGGCATATTTGCCTGAAGCATAAATACATTTATGAGAAAATACAATGAAGAACTTCCAAGATTCACATAAGACCTGAAAAAGAGGCAGAGGCTGGCATATGACCCAGGGAAGGATCCTTGCTGTAAAAACCTTAGAAACTTAGTTCAACCCACAGGACCAACATAAATGTGGAAGGAGAGAATCAACTCCACAAAAGTTTTTCTCTGACCACCACTGTGCATCATGGCACAGTTGCTCGCTTGTACACACATGCAAAAACCTATATGCATGCACAAAATCAACAGTAAATATTGTTTAAATAAAAAGAAATGTGGAAATCGATCCAAGAGACCACAACCGAACATTAGAAATATGAAAATAGCCGGGCAGTAGTGGCACACGCCTTTAATCCCAGCACTCGGGAGGCAGAGGCAGGCGAATCTCTATGAGTTCGAGGCCAGCCTGGGCTACCAAGTGAGTTCCAGGAAAGGCGCAAAGCTACACAGAGAAACCCTGTTTCAAAAAATCAAAAAAAAAAAAAAAAGAAAGAAAAAGAAATATGAAAATAAATGAATATAGTTATTGAGGAATTGTAAAAGCTTTTATTGATAGTGGATGGACTTCTATTTGGCCCGGGACAGTGGTAATTAGAGAAAGCAAGATGCAGTGAACATAAGATGGTAAGAAAACTTAAAATTTATACATAATACTTAGTACAATTTTACAAATAATGTTTATAAATGTAAGCTAACATTTACTAACTTGTAGGAAATGAAATTTTATAATCTACTACATTCTTTTTTGTCATTTTTTGCTTTTAATATTAATTAACTTATTTTATGTTTATCACTAATGAAAGTTGTAAAGTATATGCAGAATAGTTATATTATCAGGCCTAGATGTGAGACCTATATAAATATAACTAAGTACTTTTACTTCAAGGTATAATACTATTATAATGAAGAATTAATATCTGAAACTCATAAAATCTGGAGCTATAAATTGTTTCTTTAAGAACTCAAAATTCTAGAAACATAAACATAGAAAGATACACTATGAAGAAAATGTATATGTATGAACAGACATGGAAGTGTGCTTATGCAAAGTAATCCTGGAAGAAAGAGTTCCCTTTGATTTGCTGCATATCACTTAACAGTGCTTGTAAATAAAACAGTAGAAAGTGGAAAGACTGAAAGTTTTATTTAGAAAAGATGCATTTTACAAAATGATACTGTGGTGGTAATCTAATTGTACTGAAATATTATTTTGATTGTATGTTAATAAATAAAGTTGTCCGGGGGGTCAGAGCTATTAGAGCCATAGCAAGAGTGTGGCGGTGGTGGCACACGCCTTTAATCCCATAGATATCTGTGTGTTCAGGGATATAGCCAGCATTGGAGACATATGCCTTTAAGACCTACGGGGCTGTACATTCAGACAGTGACGAGGCAGTCATGTGTTTGGATTTACAACCAATGAGAAGGCAGAACAACATACTATAAAAAAAAAATGAACAGACAGGAAGTAGGTCTCTTTCACGAAGCTGGGACAGCAAGAGGAACGGTGAGATTTTAGCTCTGAGCTCTGACCTCTCGGCTTTCTCTTTTACATTGTTTCTGTGTTTCTTATTTAATAAGACGGTTGGTTACATCAACATGATACACTTTGATTATCCAAAATCTACCAGAAACATAACACCATTGTCATTATTCCAGAGAAATTCCAACTTAAAGCATCAACAAATGATGAAATGCAAGTGAGGCAGATTTAAGTTATAAAATCATGTTAAGTTTCTGTAAGAATATAACTACATAACTCATTATGTATTTTCTAGAGAAATAAGGTCAGTTGGGAGAAACTGAGAACAGAGTATACACCAAACAATTGTTTCTGTGTAAAACCCTCCTATAAAATGTTTCTTATTAACATTTTATAAACCCAAAATAAAAAAGTAGCACTTATTTTCATAAAAAAGGATATTAATATTATTTTGTTGTTATGGAATTATTCTGGATATTTTATTTCACGAATTATTGGCAATCATAGGCAAACAGATCCACAGTACAAAGAGGAGTTAAACAGTTTATCCTGGTGATTTTCATTTTTACTCTGAGTAGAATGTAACCAAGATGAAGGAGCATTAATTTATTTCTGCTTCATTATTGTATAACTTTGTGTACAAAGCCCTAAATTTAAAAATTATTTGACAGCTAGAGAAATGGTGGATAAAGACAAATGCTGCCAGCCATAAGTGTCTGAGTTAGATTTCTGCTCTGCACACCTTAGAAGAAAAGGACTGAGTTCCATAAGTTTTCAACTGACCTCTACACATGCACTGTGGCATGCACTCATGAGCGTGTGCACGCATGCATGCACACACACACACACAGAGTAATAAAATTTAACAAAACTATTTTAAATGATGTGTAATCACTAACATACATCACATGTCTACCTCTCTGTTTATACATATGGAAATGATGAAATGTACAAATACAGAAAAATAATATGGGCCAGATTCTGGCAGAACAAAGAACCAGGCCTATGTCTATCATTAACCTAATGAAACTTATATACTTGCATTCTAAATATACTAGTAACAAACTATGAAAGTGAAAAAAGAAGACAAGTCTATTATTTTGTTTGTGAGTCCCTAAGGAGAGAATAAAAATGTGTGTGTGTGTATGTGTGTATGTGTATGTGTGCATGAATGTGTATATGTATTTGTTAAAATGAGGGTATGTATTATTGTCTTCATTACTGAACAATGATATACATAGTTATACATGATATATATATATATATATATATATATATATAGTCAGCATAGATATACTCAAATACATTAATAGATATTTTAGTAACAAAACATTCCATGGCCTTGTCTTCTATTTTTCAAATTCATTTTTAAAAGTTTTTAATCGAAATTTTTTTCCATTTTACATACCAACCACAGTTCCCCCTTTCTCCCCTTCTCCTGCCTGCTACCTCCACCCTTCTCACCTCCTCCATCCACTCCTCAGGGAGGTAAGGCCTTCTTTGAGTAGTCAACAAAGTCTGGCATACCAACTTGAAGCAGGGCTTAGCCCCTTCCCCCTGCATCAGGGCCGAACATGATATCCCACCATAGGGAATGGGATCCAAAAATCAGTTCATGCATCTGGGATAAGTCCTGGTCCCATTGCCAGCAACCCCACAAACAGATTAAGCCACACAACTGTCTCCCATATTCAGAGGGCCTAGTTTAGTCCCATGCAGGTTCTCAGGCTGTCAATCCAGAGTCTTTGATCTCCTAATAGCTTGGGTAAGCTTTCTATGTGGTTTTCCCCATCATGATCTTGACCCCACTTGCTCATATGGTCCCTCCTCCCTCCCTTCAACTGATGTCCAGGAGCTTGGCCTGATGCTTGGTTGTGGATCTCTGCATCTGCTTACATCAGTTACCATATGAAGGCTCTATGATGACAGTGAGGATATTCACCACTCTGATTACAGGAGAAGGCCAGTTCAGGCACCCTCTCCTCTGCTGCCAGGAGTCTTAGCTGGGGTCATCCTTGTGGAATCTTGGTAATTTCCTTAGTACCAGGTTTCTCCCTTATCCCACAATGCCTCTCTCTATCAAGATATCTCTTTCATTGCTCTTCCTCTCCATCCCTCTTCCAACTAGGCCATCTTGATCCCTCATGTTTCCCAGCCCCATCCCCTTTCTTCTATAGGCCCTCCCAGTTTACCCAGGAGATCTTAACTATTTCCCCTCCCTGGGCCTCTCCCAGAATGTCTCTCTTAGGGTCCTCCTTTTTATCTAGCTTCTCTGAATTTGTGGATTATATCTTGATTATCCTCCTTTGCTTTGAATCTAATATCCACTTATGAGTGAGTACATAACATGTTTGTCTTTCTAGGTCTGGGCTACCTCACTCAGGATGACTTTTTCTAGTTCCATCCATTTGCCTACAAATTTCATGATGTCATTGTTTATCCCTAAGGCTCAGGAAACATCATGTACGAGAGGCTAAAAAGACATTAAGAGTGAGAAGTTGTGGAAGACAGGATTAAAACAGTGTTCTTGGGACATAACATTACTGAATCACTAATGAACTCACAGCATCTGTGGTTTGGGCACACTCCCTAAGCAAGATTAAATCAGTTAATATTCTGGCATGGAGGAGGACAGAATTCATGAATTGTTTACATCTGAGAAGCTGTGGAGAGTTAATGACTTCTTGGGAAGGGAGAGTCTCTTTTTCTTTAAAGGTGTGGTTTCTGGTAGGAGGACCACAGTTTATTGGATGGCACTGAGCTCATTATCATATTAGCAGCACAAGGGAGTCTTGGTCAGTACTTTTTAAAAAGGACAGGGAGTTGGGGTGACATCGAAGGAAAGATGGGTTTGAAAGGAGTTTTGGGGAAGAATAGGTACTTAATATGTTAAAAATACATTGTATGAAATTTTCAAAGTATAAAAAAACTCATATTAAAATAAATTTTAATAAAGTTTTATTCTTTCATAACTTTCATATATTTTGAACTTATTAGTCTTCCTTCCTCACCTCTCCCAAGATCCTCCTGATACCTCCACCAATTTTCCTATCCTTTTTCTATTTCTCCTTTTATTTTAAGCTACATATTAAGTCCAGTTTATATTTGCTATCAAATATATTTTATTGTTAAAATAAGGGCAAAAAGTATATTCAAGTTAGAATACTATAATTTTATTGTAGTACTTGCAATTATTGAAACTACTTATAAATTTAAAATAAATCAGAACTGGGCTTTGGGATAAAGCTCAGTATTAGAGTAGTTATTTAGCATGCAAGAGGGCTTGAATTGAATCTCTAACCCACACTCATGGGGGAAAAAATTGGAACTATAAACTAAGTACAATAGATGTATTGATAGCATACATATATATGATTTTATATTAGTTGCATATTTTTAAAGGCACAGGGACTCTCAATCATTAAACTTCAATTAGAAATATGATATTCAGCTATTTCTCCAAATTCAATTACCTCAGTCTCATCTCAGCTTTATAGCCTAAAACCTGTTGTGATCTGTTCTCTGACCCCATCCCCAATGAATAACAAGGATCTTTACCCCCAGTCTTCCCCCCAACTTATCCCATTATCCTCGCCTCTAATACCAGCAAGCATTTCCTATGAACATACCAGCTGAACAGGCCAGGGAAACTAGAAGACTCACTGAAGACTGTCACAATTCCCTCCTCTCCTCCAAACCCAGTATCCCATCCCTATACCCACCCCCTCCACCATCTCATCCCTATGTCTGCAACAGAACACTTGCTGAAGACTTCCTTCCCCTTCTGCCGACATCACCTGTGGATCTCACAGACCTTCTGTACTTAACCTCCATCTCCCAACTCATTGGTTTTTCCCAACCCCAAACTCCAGCAGACACACCCTGCTAACCCACAGACCACTCCTATCTAGAAACCAGGGAGGTTGTCTGTTTCCAATATTTAGTATCCAGCTTGATAAATCTATGGTTGTTGCAAACTGTTCACAGTTACTGGGTTGTGTGAGGTATATTAATATTAATGATGGAGACTTTAGAGATGTGTTGCTTTTTTGCAAAACTTGTGAAACAACAACTACTATACCTGATGTTTTTGACAAGGTTCATTTGGGGAAGAGCATGAGATCTCTTGGGTAAACATTTGTGGCGTTTGCACAGATGATGCTCAAGCTATGCTAGGGTGTCGATCTGGATTTCAATGTTTGGTGCTGAATGAGTCTCCAAAAGTCATCAGAACTCACTGTATGATTCATTAGCAAATATTAGTAATGAGGATACTGCCAGAAGAGTTATAAGAAGTAATGAAAGATGCTTAAGTTCAGTCAACTTTGTAAAGGAGAGCACTTCAAACAGTCAACTGTTTTCTCAACTGTGCAATGATATAGACATACTGAATAAGCTCTGCTTTTCCACACTAAAGTGAGATGGTGGTCAAGAAGAAAAGTTTTAAAACATGGTTTTGAGCTTCATGATAAACTCAAAACTCAAAATATTTTAATCGGAAAGCAAGCCTCAGTTTGGAGCTCTTTTCCATGATGAAATTGAATTGCAGAAAACAGCTTACTTGGTTGACAATGCCATCGTGAATGAGTTAAATATATCACTGCAAGGACCAAATGAAAAAGCCTTGATTTGTCTGAAAAGATACAATCATTCAAAGTGAAATGTCAGCTTTGTCAAAAAAAAAGAGATGAAAATAAAATGTACATATTGCCTACCTCTACCTGCTTTCTTTTAAGAATATGACATTGGACCAGATGAAGGGGTTACGATGATATTTCTGTGAAAGAACACCTGTACATGCTTGTAGATGAAATTTCATCTTATTTTCCAAATCTACCTGACACTCTATTTGCACTTGCCAGAAGCCCGTTCATAGTGAAAGTTTAAGATGTTCCTGAGACAGCACAAGAGGAGTTTATAGAATTGATTAACAGAAATGCATCAAGAACTGATTCTCTTCAATGCTAGTTACAAAATTCTGGACCAAGTGTTTTCAGTCATATCCTGTTCTGTCTGAGACTGTGTTACTCCTTTTTCTGCCATTTCCAACAACAATATCCTTGTGAAATGGGGCTTTCCATCTCATTGTTTATCAAGTCTAAATATAGAAGTAGTCTTGTTGTAGAAGACGATCTTCAATCTTCATTTTGCATTTGCAAAGGCTGTCCTGAGAATTTCTGATCTGGTGAGATCTCAATCTTTGTGCTGACATTGGCTTTTGATATATACTATCTCAAAATATAGGAATATAGATTACTGTTGTTATATTAAAACTGGTACCAATGCTACACCATGCTTCATGACAAAACTTCATTTATTTATAATTAGAAATAAAGATTTCATGATATATAATTACATGTTGTTTTTGTGATTAATCACTATGCTTTAAGTATGTTCAATTTGTAACAATGAAAATACATCCTGACTATCAGATATTTACATTACAACCAACAACAGTTTCAAATTACAGTTATGATGTAGCAATGGGAAAAATTTCATGGCTGGAGGTCACGACAACATGCAGAACTTTATTAAAGGGTCACAGCATTAAGAAAGTTGAGAACCACTGATTTAAAGAAATCCAGAGAAATACTAACAGTAAACGGAAATGAGTAAAACTGTTCAAGACGTGAAATTGGAAATGGAATTAATAGGAAAGAATAAGCTGGGGAAATTCTGGAAATTAAAAAATTTAGGAATTTGAACAGGAAGAAAAGAAACAATCTTCACCAATGGAATATAAGAGATGGAAGAAAGAATCTTAGTCATTGAAGTTGTGATAGAAGAAATAGATACATTAGTCAAGAAAAATATTAAATGTGAAAAACTACAGACACAACATCCAGGAATCTGGGACACTATGAAAAGATCAAATCTAAAAATAGGAATAGAAGAAGGAGAAAAAACACAGCTCAAAGGCCCAGAAAATGTTTTCAACAAAATTATACAAGGAACTTTTTCTAAGCTAAAGAAATTGCCTTTGAAGTTAAAGAAGCATACAGAACACCAAATTGCTTAAACCAGAAAAGAAAGACCATTCAGCACATAAATATCAAAACACTAAACATGCAGGACAAAGAAAGAATATTTAAAGCTACAAGGGAAACATAGAAACAACATATAAAGGGAGACCTATTAGAATTATAGCTGATTTCTCAAGGAAAACTCTAAAAGCCAGAAGGTCATGTACTCTAAGAGACCAGAGACGCCGGCCCAGACTACTGTACCCAGCAAAACTTTAAAACACCATAGATAGAGAAAATACAATATTCAAAGATAAAGTCAAATTTAAATAATAACTATGAATATAGATATACAGAATGTGCTAGAAGAAATACTGCAATGAAAACACAGGATGTAAATAATTTCAGAGCTGCAAAATCAAAAGAAGGGAAACATATACATACATACATACACACACACACACACACACACACACAAAAAAAAAAAAAAAAAAAAAAAAAAACCTTCCAACAACAAGAACAAAAATTAAAATAACAGGAATCAACAGTCATTGGTCATTGATATCTTTGAATATCAATGGTCTCAATTTCCAAATAAAAAGACACAGACTAACAGAATGATGTGAAAATAGGACCCATCCTTCTTCTGCATCCAAGAAACACATATCAACAGGAAAAAGTATTAGAAAAAGATATTCCATAAAAATGGACCTAAGAGAAAAGCTTGTGTAGCCATTTAATATTTAGCAAAACAGATTTCAAAACTAATCAAGAGATAAGGAAGGACACTATATAATCATCAAAGGAAAATTCCATCAAGAGGACAAGGTAATTCTAACATTTATGCCCCAAGCACAAGGAAAACCAAGTTTGTAAAAGAACTCTACTCTAGGTTTAATCACATACTGACCATCACACACTGATAGAGGAAGACATCAATACCCTACTCTCACCAAAGGACAGGTAATCCAGACAAAAACTAACAGAGAATTCTGGAGCTAACAGACTTTATAAACCAAATGGACTTAACAGATATTTAGAGAACATATCACCCAAATAAAAAAGAATAGACCTTCTCAGCACCTCATGGAACGTTCTCCAAAATTGACTACATACTCAGACACAAGTCAAGTCTCAAAAGGTACAAGAAAATTGAAATTACTCCCTGAATCGTATCAGATGACCATGGAATAAAGCTGGATATCAACAACAACAGAAGCAACTCAATGCTTACAAACTCCTGAAAACTGAACAACTGGACTAGATAAAAAATGAGACAAGACAAAAATAAAGAAAAAAAAAATAAAGACTTTGTAAAAAAACAGTGAAAGTCAGTATATAGCATATGAAATCTTACAGATAGAATGAAAGTTGTAACAGGCAAATTCATAGCACTAAGCACCTACATTAAAAGAGAGAGAGAGAAAACCAGAGAGATCTAATACTAAAACTGTAGGACAAAAAGAATTAATCACACCCAATGACAGTAGATAGCAACAAATAATCAAACTCAGGGCTAAAATTAATATGATAAATAAAAAGAAAACAATACAAAGAATCAATAAAACAAATGGTTCTTTAAGAAAATCAACAAAGAGACAAACTCTTATCCAAACTAACTGAAAAACAAAGAGAGAATATCCAAATTAACAATATCAGAAATGAAAAGGGGACAGATTAATAGATAGCTAAGAAATACAGAGAACCATGAAGATAAATATTTTAGACATGTACTCCCCCAATTGAAAAATCTAAAAGAAATGGATAGATTTCAGGATAGATACCACTTATCAATATTGAATCAGGTTCATATAACTAATTTGAGTAGCTCTTTAATCCCTAGTGAAATAAAAACAATCATTAAAATTATGCCTAGGGCCAGATGATTTTAGGAAAGAATTCTACCACTTTCAAAAAAGAATTAATGCTAACATTCTTCAAATTATTTCACAAAATAGAAACAACAAAAGCATTGTTCAATTCATTTGATGAGGGCATATTTACCATGTTATCCAAACCACGTAGAGACCCAACAAAGACAGAGAACTATAGAACAATTTCTGTTATGAACATAGATGCAAAAATATACAACAAAATACATTCAAATTGAATCCCAGAAAACATCAAGAAGATCATCCACCATGATCAAGTAGTCTTCATTCCAGAGATGCAAGGGTTGTTCAATACACTAAAATCAATAACTGTAATACATCATATAAACAAACTGAAAGATTAAAAACCACTGATCATCTCATTAGCTGCAGAAAAGGTTTTTTACAAAATCCAACACCCTTTCAGGATAAAATTTCTGGAGATATTAGAGAAATAAAGTACATAACTGAACATAATAAAGGCAGTTTACAGAAATCTTCTAGCCAACATCAAATTAAATGGAGAGAAACTCAAAGAAATTCCACAAAAAGCAAGAACAAGATAAGTTTGTCTACTCACTTCATATCTATTCAATATAGTGCTTGAAGTCCTAGCTAGAGCAATGAGACAACTGAAGGCTATCAACATGATACAAATTGGAAAGGAAGCAGTCAAAGTATCATTATTTGCAGATAATTTGATTTTTAAGAAAGAAACTAGAAATAGACATGGGAGAAATGTCAACAAATGGTGCTGGTCAAAGCGGATGTCTATACTTTGACCAGCCAAGGCTCTGTCAAAAGGCAAGCCATTTATTCTGAATACTTGGTGTTATCCAGCCTTTAATATTTCAGCTGTCTTCTGCTGTGAAATTCTTGTGTGCCCAAACATTCCCAAGCCATTTGGCAAACAGGTAACTAACTTTCTTGCTGAGCCTAGGAGAAAAGCTGGCTGAAGCTGCATAGCTTTATTCCTTATGCAAATGATGCCTTTGAGCTTAGTGGCTCTCCAGAGCAACTGACTGAGTACAAAAGAGGTGGGAGGTAGAGCAACATTCCTGAGGAGACAGAGAACCGCACAGCCAGGGGGGAAAAAAGACAGGCATTTTTTTTTTCTTTTGTAAACTAGACAAAAATGGCATGGCCAGGGAGAAGAAAAGAACACAGAGGCAACACAGATGGTAAGGCAGAACTCTTGAGCCAGGAGTATAGAGCAAGTAGAGATGGAGGGAGAAGAAACAGGATGAAGATGAGGTGGGAAACATAAGAGCTTTGTCATTAGCAGGACTATGAAAAGGAACCAGACTGAACTGAAACTGTGTAGACAGGATTTCATCCCAGAGAAATAAAGTAGATAAATAAGGAGCTTGGTGTATCTAGATTTATTCTTGTCCTGAATGCCTGATGGAGCTGTAACTGAATAGATGGAATTTTTTTCTTAGAGGAATAAAGTTAAGAGAAATAAGAATATAGCACGAATCTTAAAAGTTCTTATTAATAAAAACAAACCCAGGGCCTGGTATTGGGGTGAATGTTGGAAGATCAGAGAAGCAGAACAAGCCACAGCTACCTCACCTTGCCAATTTCTCACCTGATCCTGTTTCTTCAGACTGGAAGCCTCTGAGTCCTCATCTGAATGGATCTCAGCTGACTGTTACTAAAAGCCTAAAAGCTTAATCAGGATCTAGTTCCTCATCCTCATGCCTGAAATATCTTTCTGCTTCCAGACATCACTTCCTGGGATTAAAGGCTCTTGTTACCACGCCTAGCTATTTCCAGTGTGGCTTTGAACTCACAGAGATCCAGAGGGATCTCTGCCTCTGGAATGCTAGGAGTAAAGGCATGTGTGCCACCATTTTCTGGCTTCTATATCTAGTGGCTGTTCTGTTCTCTGACCCCAGATAAGTTTATTAGAGTGCACAATATTTTGAGGAACACAGTATCACCACATAAGAGCATAGTGTACATAGATTTTTTTCCCTCTGATATCCCACACCAGATGTAGCAAAATACCCAAGACTATGAGTATTCCCTATTTGTCTTTGACACATTGCCATGAAGTTGCCTCTGAGAAGTGCCAGCATTATGTCCCATAAGTTTGGATATGTTGTGTTTTCATTTTCATTCAATTCTAAAATATTTTTATTTTCTTTCTTAATTTTTAGTCTTCAAAATTTTTCATTCATTAGTGAGTTGTTCAGTTTCCAGAAGTTTGTAATCTTTCTGTTGTACCTGTTGTTGTTCATATCTGTCTTTAATCCATGATGGTCAGATAAGGATGCAGGGTGTTATTTCAATTTTCTTTTATCTGTTGAGACTTGATTTTTGTTAGAGTATATGGTTTGGAGAAAGTTCCATGAGTTTCTGAGAAGAAGGCATATTCCTCTGTGCTGGGTGAAATGTTCTGTAAATCTATTTGCTCCTTCTGCTTAATGATGCCAGTTAGCTGCACTATTTCTTTGTTTATTTTTTCTCTCAATAACCAGTCTGTTGGTGAGAATGGGTTACTGAAGACTCCCATTATCAGCATGTAAGGGTCAATATGTGAATTAAGCTGTAGTAGTATTTCTTTTAAGAACTTGGTTACCTTTGTGTTTGGTGCACAGATAGAAGATCTTGTCTTGATGGATATTTTTTTTTCTTTGATGAGTATATAGTGTCCTTCCTTATCTCTTCTTATTGGTTTTGATTTAAATACTATCTTGTCAGAGGTTGAAACATCTATACTTACTTGCTTCTCATATACATTTGCTTGGATTATCTTTTTCCATCAGGTCATATCTATCCTTGATATTATGTAGATGGATGAATCTTTCTCACCTTCCTGTTCCTGAATTAAGTGGAAGGCTTAATATTAATTACAAACTCTTTGGTCTATGGCTCAGGCTTATTACTAGTTAGTCCTTATATCTTAAATTAACCCATTTCTATTGATCTATGTATTGCCACATGGCTGGTGGCTTCCTGGTACTTTCTCATCTTGCTTCTGTCTCTTCAGACTCTGCCCGTCTTCATTTCTGTCTTCAGATTGAATGTACTGCCTAACCTGATTCTACCTCACCATTGGTCAAAACAAGTTTATTTATCAACCAATGAGAGCAATACATGTTCACAGCATACAGAAAGACCATCCCACAACAATATTAAGATGTGTTTTTTGCCAGACAGTGGTCATTCATGCCTTTAATATTAGTACTCTGAAGGCAGAGGCAGTTAGATCTCTAAGTTCAAGGTCAGCCTGGTCTATGCATTGAGTTCCAAGGCAGCCAGGCTTCACAGAAAAAAGCCTGTCTCAAAACAAACAACAAAAACAACAAAAAAATGTGCTTTTTTGCTTGCTTGTTTGTTTGTTTTTCCTTTTTTAGGTGCACCAGAAGGATGGATCCTTTCTTCACATCCATTGTGTTATCTTGTGTCCTTTTGTTGGAGAATTAAGACATTGATATTGAGATTTATGAATGAGCAGTGTTTGTTGATTGCTATTATTTTATTGATTTTATTGTCTGCTGCTGTGGGTATCATTCTATATAAATAAAACACTGATGGCCAATGACCAGACAGGAAGTATAGGCGGGACAAAGAGAGAGGAGAATTGGGGAAACAGGAAGAAGGAGGAGAGACACTGCAGCCAACATGTAAAGACTCTGGTAAGCCACCAGCCACGTGGCAAGGTATAGATTTATAAAAATGGGTTAATTTAAGATATAAGAACAGTTAACAAGAAGTCTGCCATGGCCATACAGTTTATAAGTGATATAAGCGTCTGAGTGATTATTTTATACGTGGATTGTGGGACTGCGGGGCTTGGGGAACCTGGAGAGAAGCCCTCCAGCTACAGTCTGCATTTCCCCAATTTTGATTTTCTTGTCTGAGATTATTTATTCTTTATGTCTTCTTGTGTGTGGTTAACCTCTTTAGGTTGAAGTTTTCCTTCTAGTGTTTTATCTAATGCTGAATTTATAAATATATATTATATCCATTTGCTTTTATTTTGGAATGTCTTTCTTTCTCCAATTATTGGGATTGATAGTTTTATTGTATATATCAAGTACACTGTGCTAGCATGTGTATTCTCATAGAGTTTATAGAACATCTATCCAGGCCCTCTGGCTTCTAGAGTTTCCATTGAAAAGTCGGGTGCTACTCTAATAGGTCTGTCCATATACATCACTTTGTCTTTTTCTATTGAAGATTTTCATGTTCTTTATTTCCTTTGTACATTTATTGTTTTAATTATTATGTGCTGTGGTTAATTTCTCTTCTGGTCTAGTCTGTATGAGGTTCTATATGTTTCATGTACCTTGATAAGCACCCTTTTCATTATGATAAGGAAATTTTATTCAAGGAGTTTGATAAAAATATTATCTATGCCTTTGAGTCCCTTTCTCTATTCCCACATTTTGTAGATTTCATTTTTTTTTAGAGTCCCAGATTTCTTGAATGTTTTGTACCTGGGTATTTTTGGACTTAACATTTTCTTTGGATGAGGCAGCCATTTCTTCTATCTAATGTTTAGTGCCTGAGGTTCTCTCTCTTCCATTTCTTGTAATCTATAGGTGAAGTATTCTTGTTCAACTTTCTAAATTTTTCATTTCTAGATTCTCCTCAGTTTGGGTTTTATTTATTTAATCTGTATCCACTTTCAGGCCCTGAACTATTTTATTCATTTCCTTTCACTGTTTTTTTTCCATAAATTTCTTTATTGAATGTATTCATTTCCTCTTCACAAACCTTTAAGGTATTCATGAAGGCTATTTCATAGTCCCTGTCATATGCTTCCGATGTGGTGCGTTTCTCAGGGCCTACTATGGCATTTTGATTTGATCTTGTGGGAACACTGTCCTAGCTACTATTGATTGTGTTTTTATACTTGTCTGTATGTATCTTGGTCTGGAATGTTGAAATTCTAGGTGCCTATATCTGGTCTTTTTTTTCATTGGGTGGGTGATTTGTGCCTTGGTTTCTATTGCTCTCTCTGTTTCTTCAGAGAGTGTGGTGACTGTTTATTTCCTGGTAGGGAATACTTTTGAGAATGTACCTAGTGTGGCTGAAAGGAAAAAAATCAGTAGCCATCTTGAGATACATTTCCCTCTCCCCTCTACCAAAGGTATTTGTTGACCAACAGTTTTAGAAGTGACCAGAAGTTGAACTTATAAGGCTGGGACAATAAATCTATGTATCCTTGACTTGGCAGAACAAGATATGGTAAATAATGGGCTCAAGTGACCAGAAGTTGAACTCAGAAGAGAGTAGGAATGGAACAATAAATCTGAATGTATATATCCTGGGTTCAACAAAAGCAGGACATATGGAGTAAAAATTTATGTCTCTGTAGATAACCTGAATCCTGTCAGCCATCACTAACCTCATGCTTATTGTTCAACCAGTAACTTCAAAGAACTACCTCACCCCTAGCCACCTGGTCCAATCCCAAACTGCATATAAACCTCTCCTATATAAATCCCTTAAAGTGAGTGTTTGGGCCGCTCGCCTCCCCCCACTTTGTCCAGTGTTGAACCCAGAACAATCTTGCTTGTTTTGTATAGCTGGAGAGCTTCTATCTATGTTCCACCATGCCCCTGTAGTCCCACAACCCACGTATAAAATAAACACACAGACGCTTATATTATTTAAACTGTTTGGCCTAATGGCTCAGGCTTCTTGTTAACTGTTCTTATATCTTAAATTAACCCATTTCTATAAATCTATACTTTGTCACATGGCTCATGGCTTACCTACATCTTCACATGCTGCTTCTCATGGTGGCGGCTGGCAGTGTCTCTCTCTCTGCCTTCCTGTGGGGTAATCTGCACTGCCTTTATTATAGTGTGATTATCTCATGCACATATCCCTTTCTACTGGGAATTTTCACCTGTGGGTTATTATGAAGATGACTTCCTCTTAAACTGTACTGATTAATTGAAGCAGTGACTTTATATACTAATTGTGTTAGTTTAAATAGAATTGTGATGATTAAGGGTTTTGAGCTAATATAGTAAGGGATTACAATAGAGGTTAGTTTAGTGGGAAAACTGATGCAGGTAAAGGTAGCATTTAGGTTTACAATTTTATATATCTATATTCCTAGATCCTTCAGTTTATATGCCACCATTTCCTGACTATGTGTTCACTTCATTGTATGAAGTTTGTGCCCCTGGTAGAGCAGCGGCTATAGAAGGTATAAAATAGGAACAAGAAAGTATCATGCAGCTGGGACTTCTGAGTTTCTCTCAAGGAACCCCATAGACTATTGCTTAAGTTAATCCTTAAAGAAAACAACTGAGTTGAAGAAGCTAGGCTAGCTCAAGTTCTTTTAATCTTAATATCGGGAGATGTGTTCATGGGCTTTAGTGTGCATCATAGCTAGAACTAAGTTTTAAATAATGACTTAAAGTTAGGTTAAGATGCTTTTGTTAATGACTTTCAGGTAGAAAATCTTGGGAAACAGTTTAATGTTTAAAAAGGAATACTTTTAATAGTTGAGTAAGGGACTCATGATGTCAGGAACAAAAAGAATGGCAGCCTGGCTATTGCTGGCTGATGGGTTGGTGATCAAGAGTGATGATTAATTTCTTTTATCCATTTCTGCCCTCAGCTTTCTGATATATTTAAAAAAAACTGAGTATTTAAAGTAGAACTGACTGATTGTTTTTCATATATAAAAGTTTAGATTTATGATTCTTTTAAGATTTTTTTATATTACCTTTTAAGATAAATAATAAAGTGATTGGTTCTTTCTTTATAACTGCAAAATGCAGCTTGCCAGTAAAAGAACTGGCTGAGAAAAATGCTTTGCATGCTTACACTCTGTTAATCTATAACAAGTTTCTTGGACATGAGTTTATGCGTGTTCTGGAAATAATTTGTTTTTTACCTGTGATATGTAAAATGTTTAATCATGAAAGGCATTTTTTTACTTATATTCACTGTAATCATTTACTTTAAAATAGAATGTAACCCACTGTAGTTTTTATACTACATGAAAAAATTTGCTGGGGTATATAAGCTTTAAGGGAACAATTAGGAACATATAAAAAGGATACATTTGGACAGAGATAAGAAAAGAAATAGCCCAACTTCCCTTCTGGACCAGAGGTGAGTATCCGGGTCCAACCCGGACCCCATCCCTGGGCACTAGCCACTCCGGGAAGACCTGCCCAACTTGGCCACAAAGTCTGGCCACCGGGCGGGTCCCCTTCTAGCCCCACCAGGAGGGATCCCCTTTTCCAAGCCCCATACCAACAGCCCATGCAATCTCTGTGCCCTGCCCCCACCCCAATCTGCCCGAGACCCCAGCCACTTCCTGAGACTTAGAGACCGGCCCCCAGCTCCCATCCTGCCCCCGACTTCCCTTCTGGACCAGAGAGTTGGACAAGAGAACTCCCTTTTGGACAAGAGAGAGAGACTTCCTGAATCTGTCAGCTCTTTCTGAAACAAGTACACTGATAAGACCAAGAAGGAACCACAAGGAGATGGACAGACGTCAAGGCAGAAGTACATACAACAAAATGAAGAGCAATACAGCATCACCAGAACCTAGCCCGCCTCCAACATCTAGACCTGAACACCAAAAATTGGAAGAAGCAGAAGAAAGTAGCCTTATGAGTAACTTCATGAAGAAGGTAGAGGCTTGTGTAGAGGAAAAGACAAGAAAATTGGAAGAACGCTTTAAACAACTAGAGGGAAGGGCAAACAAATTAGAAGAAAACAATAAAGCCCTCCAAGAAAACAGTAAAGTCCTGCAAGAAAACAATAAAGCACTGAAAGAAAATCATGAAAAAGTAATGAAACAAACAAAGGAAATAGTCCAAGAACTGAAAAGGGAAATTGAAAAAATAAAGAAGACACAAACAGAGGGAATGCTGGAAATAGAAAACCTGAGTAAAAGATTGGGAATTTCAGATGCAAGTATAACCAACAGAATGCAAGAGATGGAAGAGAGGATTTCTGGCATTGAAGATACAGTAGAAGAAATAGTTTCATCAGTCGAAGGAAACACTAAAGCCAACAAAGTCATGAACCAAAATGTCCAAGAAATTTGGGACACCATGAAAAGACCAAACCTAAGATTATAGGGATAGAAGAAGGTGAAGAATACCAACTCAAAGGCACAGAAAATATATTCAACAAAATTATAGAAGAAAACTTTCCCAACTTAAAGAAGGAAATGCCTATGAAGATACAAGAAGCCTATAGAACACCAAACAGACTAGACCCCCAAAAAAGTCCCCTCGACACATAATAATTAAACAACTAAATGTACAGAATAAAGAAAGAATATTAAGAGCAGCCAAGGAAAAGGGCCAAGTGACCTATAAAGGTAAACCCATCAGAATAACACCCGATTTCTCAATGGAGACTTTGAAAGCCAGAAGGACCTGGACAGATGTAATGCAGACACTAAGAGACCATGGATGTCAGCCCAGACTAATATACCCAGCAAAACTTTCAATCATTATAGACGGAAGGAACAAGACATTCGAAGACAAAGCCAGATTTAAACAATAACTATCCACAAACCCAGCCCTAAAGAAAGCACTAGAAGGAAAATTCCAACCAAGGGAAGTCAGATACACACTCGAAAACACAGGCAATAGATAAAGCCACAACAGTAAACCCCAAAGAAGAGAAGTACACACACACTACCACCAAAAATAACAGTGATGAAGAATCACTGGTCATTAATATCCCTTAATATCAATGGACTTAATTCACCTATAAAAAGACATAGACTTACAGAATGGATACACAAGCAGGACCCATCTTTCTACTGCATACAAGAAACACATCTCAAATTCAAAGACAGACACTACCTAAGAATAAAAGGCTGGGAAAAGACTTTCCAATCAAATGGTCTTAAGAAACAAGCAGGGGTAGCCATCCTGATATCCAACAAAATAGACTTCAAACTAAAATCAATCAAAAGAGATCAAGAAGGACATTACATCCTCATCACAGGAAAGATCCACCAAGATGAAGTTTCAATTCTGAACATTTATGCCCCAAACACAAGGGCACCCACATATGTAAAAGAAACATTACTAAAGCTTAAACCACATATAAAACCCCACACATTAATAGTGGGAGATCTCAACACCCCACTTTCACCACTGGACAGATCTGCAAAATAGAAACTTAACAGAGAAATAAGGGGCTTAACTGATGTTATGACTCAATTGGACCTAATAGATATGTACAGAACATTCCATCCTAACAAGAAAGAATATACCTTCTTCTCAGCACCCCATGGAACTTTCCCTAAAATTAACCACATTCTTGGCCACAAAGCAAATCCCAACAGATACAAAACAATTGGAATAACCTCCTGTGTTCTATCAGACCACCATGGTTTAAAGTTAGATTTCAACAACAAAAAACTACAGAAAGCCTACAATCTCATGGAAACTGAATAATGCTCAACTGAATTACCAATGGGTTAAGGAAGAAATAAAGAAAGAATTTAAAGACTTCCTAGAGATCAATGAAAATGAAGACACCACATACCCAACCTTATGGGACACTATGAAAGCAGTGTTAAGAGGGAAATTCATAGCACTAAATGCCCACATAAAGAAGTTGGAGAAATCTCACACTAGTGACTTAACAGCACATCTGAAAGCTCTAGAACAAGAAGAAGCAAAGTCTCCCAGGAAGAATAGACGCCAGGAAATTATCAAAGTGAGAGGTGAAATTAATAAATTAGAAACTAAGAGAATAATACAAAAAATTAATGAAACAAAGAGTTGGTTCTTTGAGAAAATCAACAAGATAGACAAGCCCTTATCCAAACTAACCAAAAGACAGAGAGAGAATCCAAATCAACAAAATCAGAAATGAAAAGGGGGACATAACAACAGACATTGAGGAAATCCAGAGAATTATAAGGTCATATTTCAAAAACCTCTACTCCACAAAACTGGAAAACCTAAAAGAAATGGACATTTTTCTGGATAGGTACCACATACCTAAGTTAAATCAAGACCAGATAAACTATTTAAATAGTCCAATAACCGCTAAGGAAATAGAAACAGTCATTAAAAGTCTCCCAACCAAAAAAAGCCCAGGACCAGATGGTTTCAGCGCAGAATTCTACCAGATCTTCAAAGAAGAGTTAATACCAATACTCTCTAAATTGTTCCACATAATAGAAACAGAAAGAACATTACCAAACTCCTTCTATGAGGCTACAATTACCCTGATTCCTAAACCTAACAAGGATGCAACAAAGAAAGAGAACTACAGACCGATATCCCTCATGAACATTGATGCAAAAATACTCAATAAAATACTGGCAAACAGACTCCAAGAACACATCAGAACAATTATCCACCATGATCAAGTAGGCTTCATTCCAGGGATGCAAGGGTGGTTCAACATATGAAAGTTCATCAATGTAATACACCATATAAACAAACTCAAAGAAAAAAACCACATGATCATCTCACTAGATGCAGAAAAGGCATTTGACAAAATCCAACACCCCTTCATGATAAAAGTCTTGGAGCGATCAGGAATACAGGGAACATACCTAAACATAATAAAGGCAATATATAGCAAACCAACAGCCAACATCAAATTAAATGGAGAGAAACTCAAAGCAATTCCACTAAAATCAGGAACGAGGCAAGGCTGTCCACTCTCCCCATACTTATTCAATATAGTACTTGAAGTTCTAGCCAGAGCAATAAGACAACATAAGGAGATTAAGGGGATTCAAATTGGAAAGGAAGAAGTCAAGGTTTCCCTATTTGCGGATGACATAATAGCATACTTGAGTGACCCCAAAGATTCCACCCAGGAATTGATAAAGCTTATAAACACCTTCAGCAACATAGCAGGATACAAGATCCACTCAAAAAAATCAGTAGCCCTCCTATATACAACAGACAAAGAAGCTGAGAAGGCAATTAGAGATACATCACCCTTTACAATAGCCAAAAATGACATAAAATACCTTGGGGTAACACTAACCAAGCAAGTGAAGGACCTATATGACAAGAACTTTAAGTCCCTGAAAAAAGAAACTGAAGAAGATGTCAGAAAATGGAAAGATCTCCCATGCTCATGGATAGGCAGGGTTAACATAGTAAAAATGGCAATCTTACCAAAAGCAATTTACAGATTCAATGCAAGCCCCATCAAAATACCAACACAATTCTTCACAGACCTGGAAAGAATAATACTCAACTTCATATGGAAAAACAAAAAACCCAGGATAGCTAAAAGAAACCTGTACAATAAAACAACTTCTGGAGGCATCACAATCCTTGACTTCAAGCTCTACTATAGAGCTACAGTAATAAAAACAGCTTGGTATTGGCATAAAAACCGACATGTGGACCAATGGAATCAAATTGAAGACTCTGACATTAACCCACACACCTATGGACATATAATTTTTGACAAAGAAGCCAAAAGTGTACAATGGAAAAAAGAAAGCATCTTCAACAAATGGTGCTGGCATAACTGGATATCAACGTGTAGAAGGCTGCAAATAGATCCATATCTGTCACCGTGCACAAAACTTAAGTCCAAGTGGATCAAAGACCTCAACATAAATCCAGCTACTCTGAACCTGCTAGAAGAGAAATAGTCTTGAACACATTGGCATAGGAGATCACTTCATAAATATAACACCAGTAGCGCAGACACTGAGACAAACAATCAATCGATGGGACCTCTTGAAACTGAGAAGCTTTTGTAGAGCAAAGGATACGGTCAACAAGGCAAAGCGACAGCCTACAGAATGGGAAAAGATCTTCACCAACTCCACATCTGACAGAGGACTGATATCCAGAATATATAAGGAACTCAAGAAATTAGACATCAAAACGACCAACAGTCCAATTGAGAAATGGGCTTTAGAATTAAACAGAGAATTCTCAACAGAGGAAACCCAAATGGCTGAAAGACATTTAAGGAACTGCTCAACATCCCTAATCATCAGGGAAATGCAAATCAAAACAACTCTGAGATACCACCTTACGCCTGTCAGAGTGGCTAAGATCAAAAACACTGAAGACACTTTATGCTGGAGAGGATGTGGAACTAGGGGAACTCTCCTCCACTGCTGGTGGGAATGCAAGCTTGTACAACCACTTTGGAAATCAATATGGCGCTTTCTTAGAAAATTGGGAATCAATCTCCCCCAAGATCCAGCTATACCACTCCTGGGCATATACCCAAGAAATGCTCAATCATATCACAAGAACACTTGCTCAGCTATGTTCATATCAGCATTGTTTGTAATAGCCAAAACCTGGAAACAACCTAGATGTCCTTCAACTGAAGAATGGATAAATAAATTGTGGCACATATACACAATGGAATACTACTCAGCAGAGAAAAACAATGACATCATGAGGTTTGCAGGCAAATGGATGGATCTAGAAAAAATCATCCTGAGTGAGGTAACCCAGACTCAGAAAGACAAATATGGTATGTACTCACTCATAGGAAGATGCTAGATGTGGAACAAGGATGACTGGATTGCTACTCACACCACCAGTGAGGCTACCTGGAAAACAGGACCCCAAAAAAGACACGGAGAAATGGATGAGATCTACATGAACAACCTGGTCATGAGTGGGAAAAATGGAGGGCGACTGTCGAGGGAAAGAGAGTGGGAGATCCTAGCTGGATCAAGAAAAGAGAGGGAGAACAAGGAATAGGAGACCATGGTAAATGAAGACCAAATGAGAAGTGGAGGAAACAGAGAGCTAGGGAGGCCCACGGAGATCCACAAAGATACCCCCGCAAAAGACTGCTGGCAATGGTCGAGAGACGGCAGGAACTGACCTACTCTGGTGATGGGATGGCCAGACACCCTGATAGTTGTGCCATAAACCCCATTCAAGGACTGAGGAATCTGGATGCAGACATCCACAGCTGGGCCCCTGGTGGAGCACTGGGAGTCTAATTAGTGAGATAGAAGAGGGTTTATATGAGCGAGAATTGTTGAAGCCAAGGTTGGATAAAGCACAGGGACAAATAACCAAATGAATGGAAGCACAGGATCTATGAACCAAAGGCTGAGGGGCCCCCAACTGGATCAGGCCCCTGAATGGGTGAGACAGTCATTTGGCTTGAACTGTTTGGGAGGCAGCTGTGCGTTGGTGCCAGGTCCTGGGCTCGTTGCATGAGTTGGCTGTTTGAATCCTGGGACTTATGCAGAGACACTTGGCTCGGTCTGGGAGGGGGGGAATGGACCTGCCTGGACTGAGTCTAACAGGTCTATCCCGGTCCTCGGGGGAGACCTTGATCTGTAGGAGGTGGGAATGGGGGGTGGGCTGGGGGGAGGGGGAGAGGGGGAAAACAGGGGAATCTGTGGCTATTATGTTGAACTGAATGGTGTTGTAAAAAAAAAAATTAAAAAAAAAATTTGTAGCAATAAACTAAAATCCATAGCAATGTAAAACATTTCAAACAAATTGTTGCTCTTTAAAAGTAGATTCAATAATTCACCCTTTTATCCTATCATATCTATATCCCCTTTTTCTCTAGAAACAGATTGCATTTATAATCAACCTCCTTTAAATAAAAATAAGCATTTAAAAACAAAAAAAAGAAAAGAAATAAAGAGATAAGAGAGATGATAGAAAGAACATAAGGTTATCTCTCTCTCTCTTTCTCTCTCTCTCTCTCTCTCTCTCTCTCTCTCTCTCTGTGTGTGTGTGTGTGTGTGTGTGTGTGTGTGTGTGTGTGTGTTTCATTTATGCAGCCAAAAGTTTTGCCTGGCTTGCTGGTCCCAAAGAATCCATATACTACTCTCTCAGAAAGAAAAATTAAATTGAATGATTAGCTCATTGACTCCTTGGCTCCCTCTCAATTTTTGAGCTGCTGAAGGCAGATCCTTGAATCAACAAATGTTGAAGAATAAGCCACTGCAGATGGAAAAGGAAGAGGAGGCTGTAGGAGGTGGTCTGCCACAGAACTGGTGATGAAACTGTGAGACTGGATTGGGGAAGTGGAGGGAGAGTGAAGACTTGAAGGTTGCCAATATGCTTCCATATTCTACTTGATTTTCTGGCTGACATGGCCAGAGGTTACCCAGCGATTACCTACTGTACTTGGAGGCTGGCACAAAGGGATGAGTGGAGAGAGAGGTTGTAGGACAGATGATGTAGTAATATTGATCTAAATCTTTTCGTCCAGGCAGAGAAGAATACATTTTACACACTTTATTTTTTCAAACAGACTTTATCAAATTATTATGATAATGGTTATTCCCTAGGATAATGATCCACTGGAAACAGGGGTAGAGAAGAAAGGGTGGGTGGATGCGGGTACAGCAGGCCACCTGTTACAGAGATTTAGATGAGATCAGTGAGTTTTTTTTTTTTTTCCATAGAAGAGTTGTTCATTGTTCCTTGGGATACAAATGTTCATCAAAACAATGTTGGGGAAATAGTCCAGAAACTTCGAACAATGAAGTGAACACATAGTCAGGAAACAGTGGCATATAAACTGAAGGATCTAGGAATATAGAAATATAAAATTGTAAACCTAAAAAAATAAAATAAAAGCTGACAGTCATCAGGTCTAAAGGTTAACTTCCAACAATGGTTCTCTGCTTACAGCCAACTCCTTAATTAAAAGATTAACTTTTAACCCCCTTATCTTTTATAGCCAACAATTGCCTGGACCAAAGTTAACTTTTTTAAAAATTTTATAATTTAATTTAATTTTACATATCAGCCACAGATTCCTTGTCGTCCCCCCCTCCCCGCCTTCCCCCCAGCCCAACCCCCACTCCCATCTCCTCTAGGGCAGACTTCCCTGAGGATTGAGTTCAACCTGGTAGATTCAGTCCAGGCAGGTCCAGTCCCCTCCTCCCAGATTGAGCCAAGTGTCCCTGCATAAGTCCCAGGTTTCAGACAGCCAACTCATGCAATGAGCACAGGACCCAGTACCACTGCCTAGATGCCTCCCAAACAGATCAAGCCAATCAACTGTCTCACCTATTCAGAGGGCCTGATCCAGTTGTGGGCCCCTTAGCCTTTGGTTCATAGTTCATGTGTTTCCATTTGTTTGGCTATTTGTCCCTGTGCTTTTTCCAATCTTGATCTCAACAATTCTCGCTCATACAAACCCCCCTCTTGTCGCTAATTAGACTCCCGGCGCTCCACCCAGGGCCTAGCCGTGGATCTCTGCATCCAGATCCCTCAGTCATTGGATGGGGTTTCTGGCACAACTATTAGGGTGTTTGGCCATCCCATCACCAGAGTAGGTCAGTTCTGGCTGTCTCTCGACCATTGCCAGCCATCTATTGTGGGGGTATCATTGTGGATTTCTGTGGGTCCCTCTAGCAATTTGTTTCTTACTTTTCTCATGTGTTCTCCATTTACAATGGCTTCCTATTCCTTGTTCTCCCTCTCTGTACTTGATCCAGCTGGGATCTCCCACTCCCACAGGCTCTCTTTCCCTTGATCCTCGCCCTTCATTACTCCCACTCATGTCCAGGTTGTTCATGTAGATCTCAGCCATTTTTCAGTCATTGGGCAATTCCCATGTCTTTCTTGGGGTCCTGTTTTCCAGGTAGCCTCCCTGGTGACATGAGTAGCAGTCCAGTCATCCTTGTTCCACCTCTAGTATCCTCCTATGAGTAAGTCCATACCATATTTGTCTTTCTGAGTCTGGGTTACCTCACTCAGGATGATTTTTTCTAGATCCATCCATTTGCCTGCAAACCTCATGATGTCATTATTTTTCTCTGCTGAGTAGTATTCCATTGTGTATATGTGCCACAATTTATTTATCTATTCTTCAGTTGAAGGGCATCTAGGTTGTTTCCAGGTTTTGGCTATTACAAACAATGCTGATATGAACATAGCTGAGCAAGTGCTCTTGTGGTATGATTGAGCATTTCTTGGGTATATGCTCAACTATTCATGTCTTTTAAAGGCAGTCATATGAATAGTTTTTATCTCATTGTTTAGTTTCTCCTAAGAACAAACATGTCATAAAAATTGTAACTACAAATCAAATTTAAAAGTACTGAAGTATTAAAGGGATTGTAAAAATGTCATGCTTTGGTAGCGCTTGAGTGGAGAATGACCATTATTGTACTAAAGTGATAAAGTATATGTAGTGATATTGTGTTCCCCAATATATTGCATCCTAATAAGCTTATCTGGGGTCAGAGAACAGAACAGCCACTAGATAGATATAGAGGCTAGAAAATGTTAGCACACACACCTTTAATCCTAGCAATTCTGGAGGCAGAGATCCATCCAGATCTCTGTGAGTTCAATGTCACACTACAAACAGCCAGGCATGGTGACACACGCCTTTAATCCCAGGAAGTGATGGCAGGAAGCAGAAAGGTACAAAAGGCATGAAAACCAGGAACTAGAGTCAGTTAAGCTTTTAGGCTTTTGAGCAGCAGTTCAGCTGAGATTCATTCTGGATGAGGACTCAGAGGCTTCCAGTCTGAGGAAACAGGATCAGCTGAGGAACTGGTGAGGTGAGGAAGCTGTGGCATGTTCTCCTTCTCTCATCTTCCAGCATTCACCCAATACCTGGCTTCAGGTTTGTTTTTATTAAGACCTTTTAAGATTCATGCTACATGTATGCATGATAAAATACATAAAATGTGTAACATCTCTGCTTCTTTGCACGAACCAACAGATTTAGATCAAAGCTACTGCATGAGATTGAGTTCTAATAAGATGAAAATAAGTGGAAGGTTTTTTTAAAAAAATAGAAAATTTTCAAATGTTTTTCCTTTATGATTCATACTTAAGAAAGCCAGTGATGGGCTGCAGAGAAGGCTCAGTGGTTAAAAACATTTGTTGGACTTGTAGATTATCTAGACTCAATTATCAGCACTAATATGAGGGCTCACAACCACTCAAAAATCTAATTCTATGCTATGGTACCCTCTTTTCTGACCTGTGTGGGCACTAGGCACTCACATGGTACACAAACACACATGAAAGTAAAACTCATATATAAGTTTCCTTTAAAAAAGAAAGTTAGTTATATGATGTATAATAATTTGATATGTAACCTATTAAGGTCATCAAAATGACAGCTTTATGTCTGTTTATATCTAATTTAATAGAGCTTTCAAAGATAGTTGGTAAGAGAGTACTCTTGGGTAATACAATATCATCATAACTGAACTTCTTTTATATTAACACATGTGATGGCTAATTTCAGTTGTCAACTTGGCTATCACTGGATCAATTAAAACCCCCAAAAAGGCATGCCTATAATATATATTTTCTTAATTGTATATTATTTGAGATGGAACGACCAACACTAAATCAGGGTCACACCTCCAATGGAAGCCAACTTAAAGCGATGTGGAAGAAATAAGCTTTACTATTTTCCTATTTGCACTCAACATCATAGGCAAGCTCATCTATCCTACTGCTGAGAAAATTGCAGCACTGGTATTAGAGCCTGTTTCTTCATGATCCAACATTGGCTGAAGACCATCAGCTCTTTAGGAATCCTCTGACATTCTAGCAGTAGATTGGGACTGCTGTGAATTCCAGGCTCATCATGTACTGAATAATTATCAGATTCTTGGCCATGTCATGCCATTAGAAAGGCAGCCATTGTTGGACTACATGGACTTAGCCTGTGAGCCCCTCTGATAAATCAGTATCAGTTCTTTTTCTGATCACACACACACAAACACACACACACACACACACACACACACACACACACACACACACATACTACATATACATGTAATGATATGTTATAAATATATATTATTAACTATGCAAGATGATGGCATATGGCTCAGCTGTCATCCAATGATTGCTGATGGGATGGTTCTTATGAAAGAAATGACTCATTTAATTCATACTATTTGTTAGAAATTCTTTTCAGTCCATGAAGAAAATGGAAGTTTCACTTTCTTTTTCCTTTGGGAAAACGGAAACTTTATTGAGTGGCAATATGTATCAGGTACTCAGATGAGGTTGTTATAATGAACATAGTACCTGCATACAAATCATTATATATCTATCTATATAAAACCTATATCTCCCTATATGTTTCATATCTTTTTACATCTATATATAAAATTACTTCTCAAATATTATATGCTGTCAATTCTCTTGAAAAAAATGTGATTTCAGGAGGAATATAATAAGTCCATAAAAGAGTTGCCAATTTTACAAAAATATATTGTTTTATATAACTGGAATAAGTTAAGTTGAATTTTATGTATGTGATAAGCAATTATGTATTCTTTGATTTTTGTATTAGTTCTCTGAGAGTTTTATACATTACATTTGATCAAATTCCTTCGTTCCCTGAAATCACTCAATATCCAATCCAAGATTTTTTCATTTTATTTTTTGAACCTCATCAATTTGTGCTGATCATATACTCTTGAACAGGTGATCATTCAGTAGAGCAATATCATCATACAAGGGCCACACATTTAAAACAAAGTAACTTTCCCTCTTCTGTCTGCTATCAGTTGCCAAGAACTCTTTAGCTATGGGTAGAACAAAAGTCCCACCTTTCGTCTCCATATTGGGATTTCATTAGGATTTTTTGTGACTTGAGATTGCATAGGTCTTGTGCATTATCTTACGGCTGCTGTAAGTTTATATATGCCAAAGCCCAGCTATTATTGGGAAATACTGTTCCCCTGTACTCATTAACCACCTCCAGCTCTTGCAATCTTTCTCCTTTATTTTCTATAATTATTCTAGAGCCCTGAAGGAGGAAATGTAGTATGGATTCACTTTTAAGGCTGAACATTCCACAGTTTCTTATTCTTTGTGTCTTGTCCACTGTTTGATCTCTGTGTTTATCACCATCTACTATAAATGGAATATTATATTAGTGAAGTTTGAGAAAGGTATTAAAGTTCTGAATTCTCCCTAAGACATGTATCCCATTTTGCCATAGTTTCTTTCATCCTGTGGAACAGGCTTTAGATCTAATCAGAAAGTTATTGATTACTCTGGTGATGTTCATGATGCTATTGCCCCAGTGAGCATATCTTGTTGGATCAGTCATCATTGTATTTCTTTGGGTTCACATCTGGGTAAGATTCATGATTATATTTATCCTCTGATAATCTTGATAGCTCATTCCATCACTATGAAATCTATCCAATCGACACAAAATCTATCTGTCAATAGCAGCTACATTTCTCCATGTTTTCTGACTAGTGTATGTGGTGTCTTCAACAATAGGGTATTCCCATCTAATTCTGGAGAATAACCAACAGCATTAGAAATACCCTATAATATAATAGTGTATAACTCAGTGGTAAAGTCATTTGATTACAACTTTCTTAATTTCAGATGCATAAAATCAATGCATATGCTCATATTTTTTTCTATTAAATATTTTCAAGCATTCCATGTAAACAGTGAATTGAGGAAAAGCTACACTAATCCCAGACTCATGTATTTTTACAGAGTAATTGAAAATTGCTTAATTTATTATTGCTCAATTAACATAAGCTTTTGGTCAATGAAATTACAACAATGAATTACAAATTATATTGCTGATATTATAAAGAAAAACAATACTGGTAACAATTAAATTGTATACACATATCTCATTAAGTATTTATAGTGTGTATACACAGAAATAGTAAAATATTTTTTTCTTTCCCAAATATTGAATTAGTTACACATTATAGCTCATTGCTAGAAATGTGGCTTTTTCAATTAAGATTTGGTATTATGATCTATTTAAAATATGAAAGCAAATTTGAGCAAAAAGATTATATATGGCTTTAACTGACTATTATGTTTTAAACTGTACAAATTATCTGTTAACTGAAAATATCACTTCAAAATGTGTATCCCTTTACTGCTTTCATCAAAAGATGAAATGCAAGTGGCTAGTAAACTCCTTTAAAACTGCCCAGCATCTCCATCCCTTAGAGACATGCAATTCAAATGTTTTATTTATTTATCATCTCCCTATACAACTAGGACAGAAGAGTATGAGGTTATAGCTGAAATGTAAGGTGAGGATTTTATGGCCTCTCCCACCAACTCCATGTATGAGGTAACACCAATAGGTATGATTTATAAATCTTTGAAGTAAACTCATTTACTTCTTTGAAAATGGTGATGTTTGTTATTTTTGAAGGACAGTGTTTGGCAGCAAATATAATTCCCTCTCAGTTTTCCCTCTAGAATTTAAAAGAAATAATAATCACAGTGCACATGAAGCACAAAGCTTTGCCTCTTCGAATATAGTGTCTCTTGTTTATGAAGTTGTGATTGGAAACTTCAAGATAAAGTAAAATCTCAAAACCTCCAGTTTTTAAAGTACAAAAATGTAATTTGCTTGATGCACTCAGATTCTCATCAAAGAAATTAAACACATAGGCTAAGTTGCAAACATTTTAAGAATACATAAATATTAACATCCATGACCCCATTATGATTTAAAATAAAGCTTGTGAAATTTTAAAATATGATACAGTAACAAAAAATGAATTGACATATCATTTTCAAAATAAAAAGTAAGAATTGTGTATGTTACTTTTCTATTACTGTGTAAAACATCATCATCAAGGAACCTTAAAGAAGACAGAATTTATCTGATTCTTATCACCCTACTTTCCTGGAAGTCCATCATGGCAGGAAGTCAGAGCAGCAGGCAGAAATGGAAGCTGGAGTAGAAAGCTGGGGGTCATATCTAATTAATAGGATCACATATTATCCTTTACATATTTACATATGGGATGGCATAAAAAAAAGAAAAAATAATACTGGCTAAGATAAGACTTACTTGATTTTTCCTTTATGCCTGGATAAATTAGTGTGGTGATTGTCATTTTTCTAGTTCAGTGTCTGATAAAGTAGTTCACCAGCACATTGGCAGAAACAAGAATATTGATATTGGTAATTTTGTTCAGGATAAGTCTTGTGTATACGTTTTCCTTTATAAAAAAAACTTGAAATATTTTGCATGTATCAATCAGTCTTGATGTTTAGATAACTCTACATATGTATACACATGTTAATTACTTGGTAAAACTTTACGAAGTAATTATGACAGTTCCTTATTAAATAAACATTGGAGTATAATTAAATAAGATGTCTTTTGTGTGTACTTGTGAGTGATAAATGTGTATCTATATATGTTCATATGTATGTCTGTGTGTAGAAGGCAGATATATATGGAAATTACCTTGTTCTATTGTTTTACATGATACTTTATGATTCAGGATCATTTTAGACTTGGAGCTCACTGATCCAGCAAGAGGGCAGAATTCTCCTCTGATCTTTGTGCTTCATCTTCAGCTCAGGGATAAGACTGACATTGTTACAGCAGGGTTCACAAGAGTACTGAAGATCAGAGCACAGGTCATAATACTTCCAGGACAAGCATTTTACTGAATGAACCATCTCCCCAACACTCCCAAGTACTTTGTTTTATGTTGAATAACTACAATTTGGTGTGGGTGTGTTTTTTTTTTGGGGGGGGTGTCAATCTATAGAAAAGCATCCATAATCTTTCTAGTTAATTCTAACTGTTCTAGATTGCCTGAAGATTCTGTTTTCAGAAATAACATGACTCATTTATATATCCATACACTAAGAGGAGGAAGTAAGTATACAGTGTATGGAAAGCCCTAGAGCATGGTAGGTGGATGGAAATGCTATTTAATGGATTTCCTTTATCTGACCCAGAAGTCTGGACTTTTTAACTATGAAGGATGAAAACACCACTGAATGAATTCTGCAATAGTACAGCCTTACAGATTTTAAGGGAACAGAACTCTTAGCAGTATAGGTAAGTGAGTTAATAAAATGGAGGCAAAATACAGTTACAGTTTATTGTAATAAAGGCAGGTAGGCAATGAACAATACTGAATGTATGCAATATCAAACTACACTCACACACAAACCCCATGTAATTTTTTGGGAACAATATTAAACAGCTCAAGAGAAACCTACACAGTAAAGACTATTATTGTAAAAAGAAGAGTCTGGCCTTAAACTTTGGATACTGAGCCCAATGTAGTAGTACCATTTAACTGTTTATACAGTTGGGCCACACCTGTATCATTGGGACAAAGCATACATGATCATGGTAGGTGATCTTTGTGATGTATTCTTGTGTTCAATTTTCAAGCATTTTATTAAAAATTTTTATGAAAAAATCATATGCAAAGTTGATCTTTTATTTTCATTCTTTACATCTTTGTATGTTTTAGGTATCATTGTAATTTTAGCTTCATTAACCAAATTAATCAATATACCTTCTGTTTCCATTCCATGCAATAATTTGAAGAGTATTGGTGTTAATTTTGTTCAAAGTTCTAGTAGAATTATTCACTGAATCCACCTGGCTCTGGGCAACTTTTCATTGGAATATTTCTAATTATTGCTTCTATTTCACTAGGAGTTCCTGTTTAAATCACATTACTATCCTTGATTTAAATTTTATAGTTATATGTATCAATAAATTTAGCCATTATCTATTTCTTTTCAGTTTTTGATTTTGTGAGGTGCAGATTGTTTTAAAGTATGTTTTTGTAGTTACATAAATTTCCTCAGTGTCAGGACACTCTTTTCATCTCTAATTTTATTGATTTGGATTTCTCTCTCCGTATTTTAGTTAATTTGCTAGGGGTTTATCAATATTAGTGATTTTTGCAAAAATACACTCTCCCTTTTAATGATTATTTGTGGCATTTTTGTTTGTTTGTATTTTATTGATGTCAGTGCTGTGTTTTATTATGTCTTGCTGTCTACCTCTTTTGACTGTTATTTTTCTATTTGTTCTAGAGATTTTATGTGTGTTGTTAAGTTGCTAATATGAGCTCTCTCTTTTTTTTATGTAGGTACTTTGTGCTATGAATGTCTGTTTAAATACTGATATCATTGTTTCCCATAGGTTTGGGTATGTGGTGCTTTAATTTCTATTCAATTCTAAAAGGATTTTTTAAAAATTTCCTTCTTAATTTCTGTCTTGACTCAATTTTCACTCAATTCAGTGAGTTTGTAAACTTTCTGTTGTTTCTGTTGCTGGTGATATCCAACTTTAATCTATGGTATCATATTGGATGTAGAGTCTTTTTTAGGCATTGGATACATGGTAAAAGAAAAGGGTGCCTCAATCAAATAAAATTTTCTATGTAAAGACATCCAGGCAAAAAATATTCAACTCATATGGGGCACTTTTATAAAGAAAAACAAAAAACAAAAACAAACATATAATAAAAAAGAGGAAGGGGGCCGGGTGGTGGTGGCTCACGCCTTTAATCCCAGCACTCGGGAGGCAGAGCTCCAGGAAAGGTGCAAAACTGCGCAGAGAAACCCTGTCTCGAAAAACAAAATAAATAAATAAATAAATAAATAAATAAATAAATAAATAAATAAATAAAAGAGGAAGGGGAATACACCAGATCAAAAGCACAAAACTTTTTCAACAAAATCATAGCAGAAAAGAATATTCTCTTTACCTAAGGAAGAAGTTGCCTATCAGAGTACAAGAAGCATACAAACTGTAGCAGGAATCTTAAAAGTTCTTATTAATAAAATCAAACCCAAGGCCAGTTATTGGGGTCAATGCTGGTAGATCAGAGAGACAGAACAAGCCACAGCTATCTCACCTTGCCGGATCCTCAGCTGGTCTTGTCTCCTCAGACTGGAGGCCTCTGAGTCCTCATCCGGAATGGGTCTCAGCTGAACTGCTGCTCGAAAGCCTGAAGCTTAACCAGCCACATGCTTAACCAGCCAAATGCCTCTAGTTTCTGGTCCTCATGCCTTATATACCTTTCTGCTTTCTACCATCACTCCCTAGGATTAAAAGCTTGCTTTCTGGGATTAAAGGTGTGAATCACCATGCCTGGCTGTTTCCAATGTGGCCTTGAACTCACAGAGATCCCAGATGGATTTCTGCCTCTGGAATGCTAGGATTAAAGGCATGTGCTATCACTGCCTAACTAACTAGTGGCTTTTCAGTTCTTTGACCCCAGATAAGTTTATTAAGGTACACAATATTTTGGGGAACATAATACCACCACATACAGACCATGAAATAAGCTTGACCAGAAAAGAAATTCCCTTCAACACATTTTAATCAAAACAGTAAATGTACAGAACAAATCAAGAATATCAAAATGTGCAAGGGGAAAAGACCAAGTAACATATAAGGAAAGGCCTATTAGAATATAACCTGACTTCCTAATAGAGACTCTCTAATCCAGAAGAGACAGGAAAGATGGTCCCCAAACTCCAAGAGACCACAGATGCCAGCCCAAACAAATATAATCAGTAAAACTATCAATCAAAATGAATGGACTACAAAAGACAATCAAGATAAAAGCAAAATCTTACAAGCACTAGAAGGAAAGCTTCTACCAAAAAAGTTTAAACCACACCAAGAAAACACAAGGAATAAATAAACTCAGACTAGGGAATCAAAATAGAAGGGGACCCTCAAAGCAACAAAATTACAGGAACCAACAAACACTGCTCCCTGAGAATTCTTAACATCAACAGTATCAATTCTGCAACTAAAGATGCAAGGTCGCAGAATGGATGTGAAAACACCATCAGTCTTTCTCTTGCATCCAAGAAGCATTCCTTAACATCAAGAATAATCATCACCACAAGGAAAAAGGATGGAAAAAAATATTCCAAATGAATTGACACGAGAGGAAAATTGGTGTAGCTGTTTTAATACTTGAAAAAAAAATGGACTTCAAATCAAACTATTTAGAAGAGTTAGTAAAGGAGGCCACATACGAGCAAAGAAAAAAAAATCTACCAAGAGGGCATTACTATTTTAACACATATGTACAAAACACAAGGGTTCCCAAGTTCCAAGTTTATAAAAAAACAAAAACAAAACAAAATAAACAAACAAATAGAAAACACTGTTACAGTGTAAAATGCATATTTTCCCTGACACAATAATGGGAGATTTTGATACCCAACTCTCCTATATAGACTGGTCATCCATACAAAAACTCAAGCAGGAAATCGGGGAGATAACTTCATAAACCAAATGGGCCAAGCAGATAATTACAGAACATTTTACCCAAACATAAAAAAAATACCTTCTTCTCAGCAGCTCATGGAAATTTCTCTAAACTTGGTCATATACTCACAAATCTGCATTTATTAATTAAATTTAGTTACTTATAAAGAAACATGCATTACACATATTTATAGATTAATATATCATGTTTAATGTTTGTATACACTATCTGCCTTAGGGTAGCTGTTGCAATGAAGAGACTCTATGACTATAAGTCTTATAAATGAAAATATTTAATTGGTGTGGCATACAATTTTGGAGGATTAGTTCATTATCATCATGGCCGGACATGGTGGCATGCATATAGCCATGGTGCTTGAGAAGGAACTGATAGTTCTATATCTTGACCTGCAGTCAACAGGAAGTTAGCTGAGACACCGGGGGTAGCTTGAGTATATAGGAAACCTCAAAGTCTACCCTCATAGAGACACACTTTCTCCAACAAGGCCACACCTACTTTGACAAAGTCACACTTCCTAATAGTGCATAGTGTGATTCCAGACTCAATCAGTCACTACTCATAAAACTGATCTCTTAAGTATTCTTTATTTTTTTGGAACATTCAAATACATTTTGATAACACATGTTTACTATACTGGCTCTTGAAATACCTGTGAATATTTTCTCTATGCTTCTAATTATTGTTTGCACTATCATCTTTTTAAAATTGTGTCATCATTGTTATTGTTATTTTTAACTGTGAACTGTTTTCCTCTAATAGTTTTCCTCTAATAGTGTATATATGGGAATTATTTGATAAGTAAACATAAGGGTCTGAAGAGATGGCTCATAGATTTAAAACAATGACTGCTCTTCCAGAGGTCCTGACCTCAACTCACAGCAACCACATGCTGGCTTGCAACCATCTAAATGATACCTGGTGCTCAGGCATACATGAAAGCAGAACACTACAAAATTAATAAATAGATTTTCAAAAAATATCCCAGACTACCTAGAAAAGAAGAAGTAAACAGAAGTTGAGGCCTTTAACAAAGAACTAAGTCTTTGCTGTTACTTGCCCGAAACCATTAAATTGGAACTATTTTAACTTGGTTGAATTTTTGGCACCTTTCAACAAGGCAGTGCACATAAAATCACACAAAAACTCTTGCAGGTGGTGTACCAAGCACTTAAAAATTTCAGAAGTAATTTCTTTCAACTCAATTTTAATGGAGAATCTTATTTTCTTGACATCTCTTAAAATGATTTGCATAGATTCCTCATTTCTTAACTATGAAAAGACATTCCTCAGAGGCTTCAGATCTGCATGCAGTGAACAACTTTTTTTGGAGAACATTTATAAATATTCTATTCTGAGATCACTGAGCAACCAGGAAAGCAGATCAAGATCTCTACAAAATAAAAGTTTATAGATAGCATCTGCACTCTGCAGAGTTCTGTTTCTTAAGAATTGGATTTCTGCCGGTGTGCACCCTTTATCCAGCATCGGAGCAGAGCAGGCGGATCTCAGTGAGTTCGAGCCACCTGGCTACCAAGTGAGTTTCAGGAAAAGGCGCAAAGCTACACAGAGAAACCCTGTCTCGAAAAACCAAAAAAAAAAAAAAAAAAGAATTGGATTTCTATGGATTCTTGAACTTGAGTGAGACTTCACAATGTGTTATTGCACACTTCCTTAACAATGCACATTTTACATTTAGCCAGATCAGGTTCCTATACTGAAAATATCACAAGGTGAGAAGATTTCAGCAATATGAGTAGGTGTTTTTATACATTTATAGAGTTATTGATGTCCAAGATCAAAGCATAGAAAGATTTAGCGCCTGTGTGTGATCCTTTTCCTCGTATGCAGTCCTTTGTGTTGTGCACTAACATGCTGGCTGAAGGGAGCATTCAAGCCTCCTTCTGCATCTTTGTAATATTAATAATCCATAAGGATAGGTTAGTGACTGCCTAGAAGACCCACCTTTTTTAGAGTATTAAGACTATAACAATATTGTACATACAGATGTATGTGTGTATTAGATTAATTTTATTAAACCCTCAACTGAAGAACTATTGACTTACTGTGTTAAAGTGATATGCATTTAGCATTAACTGCATCCCATATTTTGAAGTATGATCTCATGCAAGGCAAATAATTTTGGGTATATTTTCTTGTGATGCTGAGAAGCAGCAGTGATAAGCTGTCCACAGTGAGAAACTAATGACTCTGCTGCAAAAGCATGCCCACAGGTAGCGATTACTTCGCGTTTAGTCATTCCAACATTGTCAAGCCCAGAGAGCTTTCAGCTTTGTGTGTTGATGAAGAACACACACACAAGCATTCTGTTTTACATGTCCTATGCACTACTTAATACATCTCATAACACATTCAGAATTTTCTTATAACATTCCCTTTGTTTTAAATAATTTCACCAAGCTGTAGACAGAAGTAAAAGGTTGCAAACATTTGCAAGTTGGGCTACACTGAACTATTCTCAGAAGACTGGTCACTTCAGTGTGTTTTCCAAATTACTATATTTTCAACTTGAAATAGATAAAATGGAATATAAGCTCATCATGAATTAAGGTACATCAATATTTACCTCAACTTTTATTATTCTCAAACTGCTAGTTATTCATACTTCTAAAAAGATGATTTTGTGCAAATTACATAATCTATGGAAAAGTGCAATTACTATAGACTGAAAAATACAAATGTGCATGTCTACACATAGGATTTTGATACATTCAGTATTAATATATAACTTGTGGCCTATACTCATTTTATGACTTGATTGTACTACAAAAATGAATACATGGTGAGTAAACGTGTGTTTTTTGTTTTTGTTTTTTGTTTGTTTTTTTGTTTTCAAATAACGTGATAACTGAAAGTGGTTTAAATTCATTTTAACTTCTGCTTTTGAGTAGAAAGTACTGACATCTAAATATTCTTTGTTAAGAACTGGAAATTAGAGTATGTATTTTAAAGAAGCTACCTACTGTGGAAAACACTCAGATAGCTTCAGAGTAATAAAAGACTATGATATTGACCAGGTATCATAGTCCTTCCATGACTGAAATTCTGCTGGAAGCTGGAAGTCTGAAACTGTCTTTCTGAAAGTGGATGCTGTGTCACTGGAATTTTAAGTAAACAAGAATGATATGAAAGTTTTATAGTTTTTCATATAGATTAATAAAATAATATGTCACTGTATGAAGAAATTATTTTAGTGTGACTTATAAATGACATTATTATTCCTATAGAGGAGATACTCTGTATTGTGCCACAGATTTAAACAATTCCCAAGAAAAGGTCTATGAAATCATCCTTTACATGGGAAGGAAAAACATGGGATCAGGGCTCTGGCTAGGTATTTAACACCTCTCATTGTTTTTACTTGCTGTATTATTAAACGAATACATCTTTTATTATTTGTGTTTAAACACACACACACACACACACACACACATATATATATATATATATTATATATATATATATATATATACAGTCACAGCATAGGAGATACATTAAAATCATAAAAAGCCACAGATACCACTTAATTTATTCTACTCAAAATCATGATTTCAATAAACATGAAAGAAAAATTCTAAAAAAACACTGAAGATAGATACTACTTTTTCATTGTCAATATTGAAATAAGATCATCGAGTTAATAATAATAATATTGTGAATCCAACCCTTTTAGAAACCATAAGTTTGAAAAGTAGTCGAGGTTATTGGATAAAAAATTTTACCTAGTAACTAGACAAAAATTTTACTTTTGTACTAGTTACAAATATAAAATGACCTCTTAGCAATAAAACAAGCCCAGTGTGGTGCTGAATACACTTCTCAGCTGCAGCTCTTTCCTATGTTCATACTATATCAAAAAATTGTTTTTATGTATTTTGAAATGTGTGCATGTGTGTGCATGTTAGAGTGAGTGGATATGCACCGACAATTTTTTAAAAAGAGGCCATGAATTTGAGAAAGCAGAATGGAGGTTCAAAGGAGGGATTGGAGTGAGGAAAGTAATTACCTTTTCATTAGGTTTCCTATGGGAAGATTTGTATATATAATATAATATATATATATATATATATATATATATATATATATTCAAATATATTCACAAGCACTGGTGCATACACATGAATATTTATTGTTCCAGCATTGTCTATTAACAATAATACTCATACGCACTTTCTAACCATAAAATAAATTTGACAATAGCAGAAGTTATATACAGTCCACACTAGTTAGAGTGTTGTGTGTGTTGGGGGACAGGGTGGAGTATGGAAGCAGTGCGATAACATGCATGTGGAGATCAAGAAAAGGTTGATGGGCCATAGGGTTTCTAACTCAAGTACCCATGCTTGCAAGAGCAACCTCTACTCATTGAACCATCTCCTTAATCCAAATAAAACTCATTTAATAAATTATTAGAATGGGATTTAAATACTATTGCCATGATTTATTATCTGGATGTCCATCTCTAATAGGAATTCCATATCCCAAGTACATCATCTAATTTTTCTGTTTAGGATTATGTTCAATGATATTTTAATCAAATCATTCAACAAGAAATTTTACTATATTAAGAAGTGTCTACTAGGGCTGTCTTTTATCAAGTTCTTGCTAAAGCTCTGAGAAGCAGCTTGGGTTCAATATATCATAAAACTTAAAACAAAGGAAATATTTTCAATATGAATTTTGCTTCAGGTTAGCTAAATAAATTAAACATGTAATAAAGCTTTTTTTTTGTAAAGGATAATATGGAGTTGATTTTTCTCTTTATATCAAATAAAAATTTCCTATTAAAATGTAATAATTCTTCTGATTGATGATCTCCAAAGAAAATGGGTAATCATTAAAGGGTCTGATGTGTCATGCTGAAATCAGTTCTCCACAGCAGAAGCTGTGTGGCAACACTTCCTCTGCTCCCAGGGAACTGGGAGACTAACATGAGTGATTGCACCTGGATGTTCTCACTGACGCTTCTTACACTCCGCTGACTCCAATATCACTGCATGCTCTGTAGGCAAGAACTGACTGAACTGACTGACTGTTCAGACTGAAACTGAGTGCACCTCATTCTCTATTATTCAGTGTCTCTGGGTATTTAGCTGGATTTTGAGGAGGATTGACATATTTCCTAGGTTCCAAAAAGACTGTGTCCACATGCATTTATAAATCATGGAGAAGGAAGGAGTAAACAGTGAAAATCACAATATGGCAGGATAGGAAATAAAATGTGGCCTTTCCTGTCACTCAAGCTAATAAAAAATACTGGGTAGTCTACATAAACTTACTGATTTAAATTTCATCTTCAACCTCGATTTGGAATCATGACTAAGATTATAATTTCTAGTAATCATTCTCTTTTTTTGTTGGTTTTTTCGAGACAGGGTTTCTCTGTGTAGCTTTGCACCTTTCCTGGAACTCACTTGGTAGCCCAGGCTGGCCTCAAACTCACAGAGATCTGCCTGCCTCTGCCTCCCGAGTGCTGGGATTAAAGGCGTGCGCCACCACCGCCCGGCTCTAGTAATCATTCTTAAGTTCATTAAAATCTTAACCATTGGTATCATTAATTGGTTAAAATGTCCACAGTATATTTATTGAATGTGAAAAAATGTTTTTGTACTGGACAACCTTGGGAGTTTGGATTTTTTATACCTGGAATCTTGTTTTAACAAAATAGGTTCAATTAAAAAGCAACATTACCTAATTCTTGAGTCTAACAATTCAGAGGCCACCAAACACTTAAGATGGATTTACATAAACAACAATTATTCTAATATAATATGTCCAAGGCAATTAATATTTCAGAATTCCAAGTTTCCCTCTGCTATTTAGGAATATTACTTAATACTTCTGAGATTCAATATTACTGCCTTAAACAGTAGTGATACTTGTTCCTAGTGACTAAGTTCCTGGGCTGTGTAGCATATCAAATGTTGTGTATTTTAATACAGAGAGTACTCTGCAAAGAAATGTTGGCTAATCTGTTCAGTGCATTAAAACTGGACTATTGCATGTTGCTGTGTCTCCTTATCCCAACACATGAGTGAAAACCAAATATATGTAAGAAGTCTAATTCTTCCCAGAAGAATTTTGCTTCCATTCAATGCACAATTTTTTCTCTAGACTATAATTATATATGATAACGGTGAAAGGAATTGATGCTTGATTTTTTTAAATATCAAAATTCTTGAGTGAATTTGAGCCAGGACCTGGTAAAATTAAGTTAGGCTATGTGGCATAAAAGAGATTTCTTACAGACTGTTCATTTCCATTAGAACTTGATGAAGATGAATGTTCTAATGATAGGTTTAAAGTTAAAATTGTTCCTGCTGACACAAGTGCATCCAGTGATTCCAAGTAATTTTCAGCACATTTTCTGAACAAAGGGAATAAAAGTGATCATTAGGTATGTAACTATTGCAATGATCTAGACATGATATGGAAAGCACTAAGAATAGCAATAGTAGAGTCAAAAAGAGTCAGTAGTCATAAGCATTAATTTTGTTAGTAACTAAACAGAATCCTGCATTTTAAAATACTATCATATTGTGCTGAAAAGCTTAACATCCCAAATCATGACTATTTGGAAACTTGCATTCTGAGTAAAAACATGCCATTCGCATAATGATAGCTATCTGCTCTTGATCGAATGCTGAAAAGCCAAATGAAACTTAAAGTAAATAACTTAATATTGGAATTGGCATGAGCACAAATTGAAAATTATGATCCAATTACGCACAACATTATTGAAATAAGAAAAGTGAGAGCCAAAATTACGTTATTAACACGAGCATTTGCTTTTGTCCTGGTAGCTAAGCACTGTGAATTGCTAAGGTAAAGGCACGCAAGGATTCTACTATTTCAGGGAGGAGAGTGAGAGCAAATGTACATCACCATTTAACTGTGGTTACCAAGTACCCACGATCAGCACCCAAGCACAGGACTTCTGCACAAAAGGAGGCGACAGGGAACATGAAGCAACGGTACCAGTAACTGCAGGGATATGCTGCTGCTGAGGAGAGATGGAAGTCTTCTGGCCAGTGACCAGAGCCTGAGCTGTCTTTCTTCCATAGAAAATAAAATGAAGTGATTTACCCCTTTTGTGGGTTAAGAAACAAAATATAAATCAGAACCTTTCAGCAACTAGTAGGTGGGGGAAGCAAAGTGGTAATATTTCCCCATAGCCCAATGCATATATTTGCGTGTGTGACTCTCATAAGATGGGGAAATGACCTGTTCATGAATCGGGAAAATGAGGCTGTCTCAGAAATAGCAAGTATTATTTCCTTGTCCCTAATTATATTATATATGCAGATCTATGATTTATGTTTACAAGGAATAGTTTTCTATGGCTAGAGAAGAACAATAATGTGATGAGAAATTCTCTGAACAAGGACAAATGTCCTTAAGTGATTCAGGTTATACATTGGACCCATATATGTATGAATGTATATAGTCTAATGAATCAATCTAGTATTTCTCATATTTACATGAGTTTAGGACTAACCATTTGGCATTGAATATCCATTCACGATTTCATCCCTGTGGAAAACAGGTTTCCTCTCTTAGTAGCTATTTATTGTTTGTAGCTCTTCATTTATAGATGGAAGTTTGTGTTATTTCTTCCATCCATGAAACTATATTGGTTGTTGTGGTCTTGGTGCTTGACTTCTGTAGACTCCCTATTATATTTAGACTATGTTATCTCATAGTAATATATAGGTGCTCAATAGCTTACAATCTGTCTGCCCTATCCTCTGTAATGTCTTGAGTCTTAGTTGTAGGAACAGATGTACTTACAAAATCTGTAAAGACGTATACAATGTATATGTATCTATTGGGTCTATCTGTGCCATGATCATTTATTTTCTTTATTTTGACAAATTCTGGAATGCTCCAATAGCTTCTGTCTTTGTCAGAATGAGTTCACAGATGTGGGCTGAAAACTACACTTATCGTGGATGTAAGGATCAGCATTAGAATAGGGAGAAATTGGGAGGAACAGAGGGAGGGAAAATAATAATCAGGGTGAGAAAAGAATTATTTTCAATAAAAGAGAAAAAACACTGAGAAACTATATTGATTTATAAAAATGACAATAATACCTTACTCTCTAGATTTCATGTCCTCTACAGCCACAGGTAATTGGCTTGGTTTACAATACCAGGCATAATTTTCCCCTGCTAGGCTGGTCTTAATTCCAAATAACTAGCAGTTGGTTACCCCATGATATAAGTAGTAATATTGTTCCCTTAGGTAAATCTTTCTGAGCTGTCAGTGTTGATTTTCTCAGGCTTTATAGTTGCTTAGGTTTATATGTTTGTTTTTCTCCCTCAGATGATTGCAGACCACCTTCTAATACTATGAGAAAGCTAGTAATCAGGGAAGAGGTTTCCAGGTTACTTCAAGCTCACTTGTTCTAAGTCCTTTTTTGAAGTGGTATCCTCAGCAATAAGGTTTTACCTTCAATTTCTTGGAGGCACCCAAGGGCAATGGCAATAGTAGTCTATACGACTCCCAGAACCAACAACACCAAGGGAAGTTTTCCTCTGGGGGGCATTATTAGCCTGTATATTATAACCCCATTTAAAAGTGTATATATATGAATATATATATATATATATATATACCTTTAATATATAGAGAGCTTATTTTCCCTATGTCTTTTTAAAACAACCTCATTGTTATTTTTTTCTCTCTCTTCTGCATTATTCTTCTCCCATTCCCTTCCCTATAGAAGTTAATTTTCCATCAACTTTTCTACAGATTTCACATTACAGAAGAAAAAAATGATCTGTCAAGAGGAAAGAAATACCAATTTAGTCAGACTCAAAAACAACTGAGATGTTAGAACTCACATGTAACACCTATAATGATAATAAGTAAAGACTCAAAAGTCTAGTTTTCTATTCTTTGTTTATTACTTATACCATGGTAGAGAGATGGAGAATTTCAAAAAAAGTTGAGAACCGGAAAAAATTTAAGGGAAATTAGAAATAAATGAAGACATGATAGTAGAAAAAAATGATTTATATTGATAAACTGAATAACAGACTATAACTAAAGAAACATAAAATTTTGTAGCACATCAACATAAAACTTCAAATTGAAGCATAAATAGAAAAAAACAATCAATAAACAAACGTGACCATCATAGTCATATTCAATTAATGGGCTTTCAAATTTCTAGTAGTTCATTAGAATATAAATGTCACAGTCTCAGATAGTCCACAGACAGATAAACACAAAATGAAATGATGGATACTGTACATCTAGAAATACAGGTATAATTTTCATTACTGAATAATAAAAGCTTTAACAATGAAAGATTATGGAAAACATTAACTATAGAAATACTAGCATAGACTTTAATTGATATAAAGAACAAATGTGGCACTGAACTGCTTCACAAACTAGAAACTGACTCAGAGCAAATTACAAAGGAAACTACAAGAAGTAAGCCTACATTTTACAGCCATTTAATAGAAGGCAAAGATAATTAAAGGAGGACATCAACAGGAAAATAACAAAATAGATACCAAAGCTACCAGCCGGAAATGCACATGATAAATGTGAATGGCTACTGCTCTTCACACTGTGTGGAGAACAGCACAAATAAAAGTAATGTATAAATTCAAATGGGAATATATACCTGTATACATTGTTTTTTTGTAATTTTCAGTTTTTGTTTTTAAGTTCTTTATTGTTCTTAAATATATAGTGTAATTATTTCTTTAATATCAATACTTTAAGATATAATGACAATGTCAAATTAATTTTTGACACCCTGAAACATATTAAAAATGAAATGTTGTATGGCTCTCTGTTTCCCTAGCAGACTGAATCCCTCAGATTCATCTCTAGCACTGCAACAGGAAAGCAGCTTCAGCCTCCCTTTCCCCTTGTCCACAGTATCTGTGGATCCTACAGATAATTCATTCCCTTGTGACCTCCTCCACCCACTCAAAGCTTTATCCCAGACTCCAACACTAGCAGGGATTCCCTGAGAAGCAGGACAATAACACTGGCAACACAGTCATGACACTCTGAAACTCCAGAAGAAACAGAAATCAAGGAACAGAACACCTACTAGACAATGATAAACTCAGAAAACAACACCTAGACCTATAGTCACCACAAACCCCCATGCCTAGATGCTAGCATAATAACAAAATTAATAATAGGAAGTATAATATGTCTCCACTAGAGCCCAGCTATCCTACTGCAGCAGGCCCTGAATATCCTAGCATACCTGAAGCACAAGAAAAAGGCGTTAAAACCAACTATATGAAAATGGTAAAGACCCTTAAAGAGAAAAATGAATAAATCTCTTAAGGAAAACACAAACAGTTTTGAAGGAAACAAATAAAAATGTTCAAGACCTGAAAATGGAAATAGAAGCAATAAAGAAGATAAAAATCTGAGGGAATTCTGGGAATGAAATATCAAGGAATTTGAATAGGAATTTCAAGTGTAGAATTCACCAACAGAATTCAACAGATGGAAGAGAGAATCTCAGGCACTGAAGATACAATAGAAATTTAAAACATCTGTAAAAGAAAACATTAAACCTAAAAAACTCCTGACACAAAACATATAGGAAATCAATGACACTATGAAAAGAACAAACTTAAGAATAATATGAATAGAGGAAGGAGAGGAATTCAAACTCAAAAGTCCAGAAAATATTTTCAACACAATTGTAGAGGAAAATATTGCTAACGTAAAGAAGGAGATACTTGCAAATGTACTAGAACCATAGAGAACATTGGGCAGATTGGACCAGAAAAAGAGTAGTTCCTTTGCCAAATAATAATCAAAACAATAAAGATACAGAACAAAGATAGGATATTAAAAGATGCAAGGGGGAAAGAGCAAGTAACATACAAAGGCATAACTATTAGAATTACACCTGTCCAGAAGGGCCTGGAAGATGTGCTGTAGATGCTAAGAGAATGAAGATGTCATCCCAGACTACTATACCCAGCAATTTTCAATCACTATAGAGGAAGAAAATAAAATAGTCTATGATCAAGTCAAATTTAAACAATATCTATCTACAAATCCATCCCTACAGAAAGTGATAGAAGGAAAACTCCACCCTAAAGAGGTTAACTATAGCCATGATAACTCAGGAAATAAATAATCTTGCACCTGCAAAATCAAAAGAAGGGAAAGATATTATCTCAAGGTAAAGGGTTGGGAAAAATGATATCCCAAGCAAATAAACCTAATAAGAAATCTGGTGTAGCAATTTTAATATTTAACAAAATAGATGCCAAAGCAAAACTAATGAAAGGAGATAGGGAAGGACATACATACCTATCAAAGAAAAATTTCACTAAAAGAACTTTGAAATTCTTAACATTTATGCACTAAAAACATGGGCAGACAAATTTGTAAAAGAAAAATTTCTACAGCCAAAGTAATATCTTGACCCTTACCCACTGATATTGGGAGACTTCAATATCCCACTCTCACCAACTCACCAGGCATGCAGCCAAAATTAAACAGATAAATACTGGATCTAACAGACATCATAACAAAAGGGACCTAGCAGATATCTACAGAATATTACATCTAAACACAAAATAATATACCTTCTTCTAAGCACCTCAGTGAAGTTCAACTAAAATTGACCACATACTCAGACACAAAGCAAGTATTAACATATATGAGAAAAACTGAAAAAATTCCCCTCATCCTATCAGACCACTGGAGATTAGAGCTAGAAATCAACAACAAAAGAAAAAACACAAAGCTGACAAACTCATGAAAACTGAACAACTCTCTACTAAAGGAAAAACAAGTTGAGACAGAAAAAAATATACATACAGACTTTCTAGGATTCAATGAAAATACACAACATGCCCAAGCTTAATGGGACATAGTGAAAGTAATGCTAATAGGAAACTTCATAGCTCTAAGTGCCTAAATAAGAAAAACTGGAGAGATCTCATACTAATATGTTAACAGCATACCTTAAATCTTTAGAACAAAAAGAAGTAAGCACACCTAAGTGGAGTATATTACAAGAAATAATTTAATTGAGGGTTGAAACCAATAAAACAGAAACAAGGAGAACAACACAAAAAAATAAATAAAACAGAGTTGGTTTCCTAAGAAAGTTAACAAGATAGACAAACCCATGCCCAAACTAACTAAAACATAGAAAGAGAATATCCAAATTAACAGAATCAGAAGTGAAAAGGGAGACATAACAAACAACTACAAAGAAATCCAGAAAATCATAGGCTCATACTTTAAAAACCTGTACTCTTACCAAATTGGAAAATCTAAAAGAAATGGATAATTTTCTCAGTAAGGACCACTTACCAATGCTAAACCAAGATCAGATAAATAATTTAGATAGACCTTTAAACCTTAGTGAAAGAGTCATTAAATTTCTCCCAAACAGAAAAAAAAAAAAAAAAAAAAAAACAGGGCCAGTTATTTTTAGCACAAATTTCTACTAGGCTTTCAAATGAGAGTTAATGCGAGTATTCTTCAAAATATTCCACAAAATAGGAAAGAAATCACACACACACACACACAAAAAATGTAACTTTGCCTAATTTTTTTAACAGTCCATAGTCACCATGATACTCAAACACATAAAGACTCAACAAAGGAAGAGAATTAAAGACAAATTTCCTGTCTGAACAGTGATTACTCAATGAAGTTCTCACAAGCTGAATCCAAGAACTCAGCATGACGATCACGTACCATGATCAAGTAGACTTCATCTCGGAGATGCAATGATGGTTCAATATACTAAAATCATCATGTGTAATCAACCATGTAAAGAAACTGAAAGAAAAACACATGATCTTCTCATTAGATGCAGAAAAAGCCTTTGAAAAGTTCAGCATCACTTCATGGTAAAAGTCCTGAAAAGATTAGGGATTCAAGGGACAAACCTGATAAAGGTAATTCATAGCAAGGCTGTAGCCAAAATCAAAATATATAGAGAGAAACTCAAAGCAATTCCACTATAGTCATTAACAAGGAAACATTGTCCACTCTCTCCATAGCTATTCAAAATATAACTTGAAATTTCATCTAGACCAATCATAGAACTGAAGTAGATCATGGGGATACAAATTGGAAAGGAAAAATCAAAGTATTATTATATGTAGAAGATACAATAGTACACATAAGTACCAATAAATATTCCACCATATAATACCTCCAGCTGATAAACACTTCCAGTGAAGTGGCTGGATGCAAGATTAACTCAAAAAATCAGAAGCCTTCCTATTTACAAATGACAAACAGACTGAGAAAGAAATCAGGGAAACAACATCTTTCACAATAGCTTCAAATAATACAAAATATCTCGGTGTGACTCTAAGTAAGCAAGGGAAAGACTGTTACGACAAATATTCCAAGTCTTTAAATTTAAAAAATTATTGATATATCAGAAGTAAGAAAGACCTCCCCCCTGAGCTCACTGATCATAGGATCAACGTAGCAAAAATGGCCATCCTACCAAAAGTAATCTGCAAATTCAATGTAATTATCATCAAAATTCAAACACAATTCCTACAGATCTTGAAAGGACAGTACTCAACTTAATATGAAAAAAAAAAAAAGAAAATAACAACAACCAAAACAGCATTGCTAAAACAATCCTATACAGAAAAAGTAATCCTGGAGATACCATTATATCACCATCCGAGTTCAAATTTTACTACTGAACTCTAATAATAAATATCAGTATTGGTATACACACAGACCTGTCAATCCATGGAAGTGATTGAAGATCTATATATACCACACACTTATGGACATCCGATTTTTTTTTTTTTTTTTTTTTTTTTTTTAAATTGAGGATCGAACTCAGGGCCTTGTGCTTGTTAGGCAAGTGCTCTACCACTGAGCTAAATCCCCAAACCAAGAAAGTATCTTTAAAAAATATTGCTGGTCTAAGGGGATATCTGCATGGAGAGGAATTCAAGCAGGTTACAATTTATCACTCTGGATAACATTCAAGTCCAAGTAGAGTAAACGTATCAACATAAAATCAGATACACTGAAACTGACAGAAGAGAAAGTGGGGAATAACCTTAAGCACATTGACACAGGAGACAACTTTATGAGCAGAACAATGATAACAAGGCACTAAGTTCAACAACTAGTAAATGGGACATTGTGAAATTAAAAAACTTCTGTAAGGTAAAGGCCACTGTTAATAGAACAAAAGAGCAAACTACAGAATGGGAAAGGGTTTTTCCTAACTCCATATCCAGTAGAGGACTAATATGCAAAATATATAAAGAACTCAATGAACTAGATAGTAACAAACCAAATAATCCAATTTGAAAATGGGTTACACATTAAAATACATTTAGAAAGCCCAAATGGGTGAAAAACACTTAAAGTAATATTCAACATCCTTAGTCATTAGGAAATGCAAACCAAAACTTCTTTGATATTCCATCTTATATATGTCCTTCAGGGGAACGCAATTCAAAATTATATTGAGTTCCATTTTACACCTGTCAGAATGACTAAAATCAATAGCACAAGTCACAGCTCATGCTGGTGAAGATGTGGAGCAAGGAAACTTCTCCAGTCCAGATGGGAGTGCAGTGTTATTCAGCCACTATGGTAACCGAATGGCAATTGCTCAGAAATCTGGAAATCAATATATATTAAAACTCAGCTATACCTCTCTTGGGCATATATTCAAATGACACTCTATCCTACCATAAGAAACACTTATTCATCTATGTTCATAGTGGCTTTATTCATAATGGCCAGAAACTGGAATCAACCTAGATGCCTGTCAAGAGAAGAACGGATACGGAAAATGTGGTACATTTACACAATGGATTATTACTTAGCTGTTGAAAAAAAAATGACATCATGCAGTTTGCAGCCAAATGGATGAAACTAGAAGAAAGCATCATAGGTGAGGTAACCCAGACCCTGAAAGACAAATATGGTATTTATTACTTTTTATAAGCAGATTATAGCCTTTAGATAAATGATAATAAAACTATAGTCTGTAGATCCAGAGAGAATAGTTCAAGCAGAAGGGTCTAGGTAGGACACTTGAATCTCTTGGGGAAGGAGAATTAGAATAGATTTTGTGGGTGAACTGGGAGCTGGTTGTGATGGGAGCAGAAGGGATTAGGGGCCAGGGGAAAGAGAGAGACTTGAAGGAGAGAGTGCTGGAGAGATGGCTGGAACTGTGTAAACTTACTACAGTGGAAACTTTGTGGAGTCTATGAGAGTGATCCCAGTGTGGACTCTTAGGAATGGTTGATATGGAGTCTGAACTGGCCATCTCAGGTAAGTTGGCACAGCTTCAAGTGGCCAGACTGTGTTGCATTTTTGTTGAGTTGTTGGCCAAGTTGTGTCGGTAGAGATTCCCAAAATATCCTATGCTGCTGATTAGATAGAGTATTGCTCTCTGAAATATGACTTTAGGCCCCCATTACCAAGGACAACATCCACACAGCTCACTGAATGTAGAGAAGTCCAACTGAAGCATGCATGGAGCCTTAACTTCTACCTTCTAGTCTCTTTGGTGTGTGAGGATACTCTGCAGCCTAATGAAAAAGAAATGTGTACACCAATGAAAGCCACAAAACCTTTGACTACAACCTGTCCTGGCTACAAAATGTGCTGGAAAATGATTGCACAGAACTTGTGTAAGTGGCCAGCCAATTTCTCAATTAAATTGAAGCCCACTCCATGAGAGGGAGCCCATATCATACACTTCTTGGATGGCCAGGATATGGAGAATGAATAGCCTAGAAACTCAGGGTAGAACCAAAAACAACTGATCTAAAAAATAAAATAAAATAAATTATTCCTAATGATAGTCAACTATGTTGATAGATTGATGCCTGTCCAGTCATCATCAGAATGGTAGCAGATGGGAACATGTGCAGAGACCTTCAGCCAGACACTTTGGGGAGACAGAGTTGAATTGGAGGATTTCATTGGTTACCTCTGCCTGAAGCTCTGGGAAGATTGTAGAAGTCAGAGGTAATGGGGCACACCAAAAGAACATGACCCACTGGGGGAAAAAAAACAAAAACAAATCATCATCTCATTAGATGTCAAAAGTCAAAAACCCTTTTACAAAATTTAACACCTTTCATGATAAAAATCTTAGTGATAATAGCAATATAAAGAACATATCTCAATAAAAGAAAAGGAATTCACAGAAAATCAATGGCCCACATAAAATTAAATGGAGAGAAACTTCAAAGCAATTCCACTAAAACAAGGCAGAAGATGAGGTTGTCCATTCTTTCCATATATATTCAATATAGAACTTGAAGCTTTAGCTAAAGCAATAAGACAACTGAAGGGGATCAAGGTGATACAAACTGGAAAGGAAGAAGTTGAAATATTGTTATTTGTCGATGATATGACAGTACCTATAAGCAATTCAAAAAATTCTACCAGGGAGCTTCTACAGCTGATTAACACTTGTAGCAAACTGACTGAATACAAGACTAACTCAAAAATTCAGTAGCCCTCCTATATACAAAAGACAAATGTACTAAAAAAAATCAGTTAAAATATTTCACAATAGCCACAAATAATATAAAATATCATGCATTAATGCTAATCAAGTAAGTGAAAGACTAATAGGATAAAAACTTCAAGTCTTTGAAGAAAGAAATGGAAGAATATATCATAATATGGAAACATCTCCCATGCTAAGGTATAGACAGGGTTAACAATAAAAATGGCTGTCATACCAAAACAATCTACAGATTCAAAGCAATCCTCATCAAAATTCCACCACAATTCTTTACATACCTTAAAGGAACAATAATGAACTTCACATGGAAAACAAAACAGCTCAGAATAACTAAAACAATAGAACTTTCAGAGGTATCGTCATCCCTGAATTCAAGCTGTATTACAGAGCTATGTCAATAAAAAATAACATATGATACTGGCATAAAAATAGACATTTCAATACATGGTATTGAATGCAAAACCCAGATATAAATTCATATGCCTGTGGACACCTGATTTGTGATAAAGAAGCCAGAAATACACACTGGAAAAAAAAAGTAAGCCCCTTCAGCAAATGGTACTGGTCTAACTGGATGTCTGCATGTAGAAGAATATAAATAGATCCATATTTAATCACCCTGTACAAAATTCAAGTCCAAGTGCATCAAAGACCTCAACATAAACCTAATACACTCAAGCTGAATAAAAATTGAGGAATAGCCTTGAAGTCATTGGCGTAGATGAACAACTTCATGAGCAGAACACCAACAGAGCAGACACTAAGATCAACAATTAATAAATGGGACATCATGAAACTGAAAAGCTTCTGTAAGGCAAAAGCCACCATGAGTAGGTAAAACAGCAGCCTACAGAATGGGAAAAGATTTTCACCAACTCCACATCTGACAAAGGGCTAATATCCAAAATATATAAAGAACTGGAGAAACTAAATATTAACAACCAAAAATTCCAATTAAAATGGGGTACAGATCTAAACAGAGAATTTGCAATAGAGGAATCTCAAACAGCTGAGGAACACTTAAAGAAATGTTCAATATCCTTAGCCATCAGGGAAATGCAAATGAAAACTACTTTGAGACTATCTTACATCTGTCAGAATGACTACCATCAAAAACACAAGCGACAGCTCATGCTGGAAAGGATGTGGAGTAAGGGGATACTGCTCCATTGCTAGTGGGAAAGAAAACTTGTACAGCCACTATCAAAACCAAAACCGTAGTTCCTCAGAAAACTGGTGATCATTCTACCTCCAGACCCATCTATAGCATTCTTGGGCATATAACCAAGTGATGCTCCATCCTACCAAGGACACTTGATCAACTATGTTGATAATGGCTTTATCCTTAATAGCCAAAAACTGAAAATAATCCATGTCCCTCAACAGATGAATGAATAAAGAAAATGTGGTTAATTTATACAATTTTACATTACTCAGCTGTTAAAAAATGACATCATGAAATCTGCAAACAAAATGATGGAATAGGAAAAAAAATCATTGTGACTGAGGTTACCCAGACCCAGAAAGACAAACATGGTATGTACTCACTTATAAATGGATATTATCTCTTAAGTCAACGATAATCATGTTGCAATCCACAGACCCACAATGGCTAGGTAATAAGGAAGTCTCTAAGGGGAATACGTGGATATCCCTGGGAAGGGAAATTAGAATAGATTTTTTTCTGGGTGGACTAGGGGCAGATGAGTGTTGGAAGAGCAATGATCAAGCAAGAAAAGTGATGGATGACAATAGAAGAGGGACAGCTGGGATTGTAGGGCATTTAAGGGGTGATGTGTAAATCTAGTACACAATAAACTCACAGGATTCTACAAGGGTGACCCTTGTGAGGACGCCTAGCAATGGGAGATAAAAAATTTGAATGGGCCATCTTCTGTAACCACGCAACCTGCAGTGGTGGGACCAGGACAACATCCTAGCCAATAAACCTTCCACCTACAATCTATCCTGCCTACAACGTGTGCTGGGGCAACAGAGGAACAGAACTTGTTCAAGTGACCACTAGTAACTGGTCTAATTTAAGGCCCATGCCACTAAAGGGAACCATGGATGACACTACCAGGATGTCCAGAAACTGGAGCCTGGATATTACAAGTGACCTAAGATAGAAAAAAAAAAGCAATAAAATTACTCCTAATGTGTTTTTTTTTCTGCTATATTCATAAATTGATGCCTAGCCCAACTGTCATCATAGAGGTTTTCTCCAGCAGCTGATGGGAGCACATGCAGAGAACCACAGCCAAACACTAGGCAGAGAGAGCCCAAACTGGAAATCTCTCTCTGGTCCCTTCTCTTGGAGCTTGGGAGATCCCGTGGGAGATGGTGGGAGAATTGTAGGAATCAAAGGGGTAAAGTATACCAGGAGAACATGGCCCACAGAATCGACTAAATGCATGCAGCTCATGGGGTTCGTGGGGCTCACAGAGACTGAAGTAGTAATCACAGAGCCTTCATGGGCCTGTGTTAGGTCCTCTGCAAACATGTAATGGTTGTTACCTTGGTGTTTTTGTGGTATTCATAACATTGTGAGTGGGGGTGTCCCTGACTCTTTTGTCTGCTTTGGGATCCTTTTCTTCATGATCGCAGCCATTTTAATAGTAGCTGGATTGTAGAAGCATAGTGAAGAAGTATCATTGCTTTAATGTCTTTTAACTAGATAAATAATTTAAAATGTGGTTTTATAAGCTCGGTTGCCTCTATTTCCATTATTTTTTAAAGAATATTTACACAAATATTGTTTTCACATTTGTTGTCCAATATTATGAGTTATTCATACATACTAGGTAAAATTTATTTGTTGTATTAGCATTTTTCTCACATGAAAATTTTTAATTGAAGTGCAAAGTATGTAAATTTTGATGATGTTCTGCTGTGGATATCACTCAGTATAAATAAAACACTGATGGCCAGTGACCGGGCAGGAAGTATAGGCAGGACAAAGAGAGAGGAGAATTGGGGAAACAGGAAGAAGAGGGAGAGACACTGCAGCCACCGCCAGGACAAGCAGCATGTAAAGATGCCGGTAAGCCACCAGCCATGTGGCAAGGTATAGATTTATAAAAATGGGTTAATTTAAGATATAAGAAGTTAGCAAGAAGCCTGCCACAGCCATACAGTTTGTAAGCAATATAAGTCTCTGTGTTTACTTGGTCTGGTCTGAGCGGCTGTGGGACTGGCGGGTGACAAAGATTTGTCCTGACTGTGGGCAAGGCAGAAAAACTCTAGCTAAAATGTTCAATTTTCTTTCACAAAATTATGTAGACCACCTATTTTATCCCACATGTTCATAAAATACTACAAATTTTCTTCATACTATGTTGACTCACACAGCCCTGCTATGAAGGTTTGTGCCTAGTCTTATTATAATTTGTAATTCCATGAAGACTTGATATTTCTGGAAGGACTGCTCATTTCTGAAGAGAAAGAGAGAAGGACTGAATCTGGGGGAAATGAAGGCATGTAATGGAGGAACTGGGAGGAGTGTAGGGAGGAGAAACTGCAGTTGGGATGCACTGTATGAAAGAAGAATTGAAGAAAAAGAAGGAAGGGAGGAAGGGAGGGAGGAAGGAAGGAAGCACATACCTTCAAATTCTAGAAAGCAGGAGTTCTTATTCCATAGAAGTATTAATATAAGACCTCAAATGTTCATTCCTTAACACAGAGAAATTATTTTATTTAGAAAAGCAAAATTATTCAATTTTAATAAATTTAAAAATAAGCCAAAAATGTAAATTAATCTTATAGATAACTGCCTGACAGAATAAATTTCAAGAATATTTTATAAGGTTGTGAAAATACTTAATATTCAGTAAGATAAAGGCTATAGCATCTTACTGGCCAAACCTTACCAAACATATGGTGTATAATCCTCTTGAGGAGAAAAAATTGAAAACAAACAAAAGCGACTCAGAAGTAACAACAGATGTAGACACAGAAAACTAGAACTTCTGTTACTAACATAGATGTTATAATTCTAATTAGTTATCTAAAAGTTAAAGAGAACTATTAACGATATGAAATCTGTCATGCACCCTCACACACAAATACAACATACATTTATATATATGAATACACATATTTCCTCAAAGAAAATTAAGTTTCATAAATGAAGAACAATTTAGTGGACTTAAAAATCCACACTTGGGTTATGAAATAAAGTAACAGTAGACAAAAACTAGACATTGCAGAATAGAATATTTATAATCTAATAGAATAACAAGAAATCTTAATCAAAATGAAATAAAGAAATATCTACCACTCTAATTAAACAACTCAGGAAAAAAATGACAGCTTGTTTGTAGCAGCAAAATATTCATGTTATAGGAGTTTGCAAGGGGTAAAGAAGAGGAGGCAAAAATATACATGGCTTATTGAACAGTGAGGTAGATTTTATTTCTCCTAATTTGATGAGAATTAAAAACTCACAAGTCTAGCAGTGAAAAGAATTCTTTCCTTAAAGGCATGAATGATCCTTTGCTACTCAAATCGAATTGCTATAAACCAGTAATGAAGAGAAAAATCATTATTGTAACCAGAACATACCACACTATTTGTAGAAGAGCACCAATAATGAGAATAAATGCATTGCTAGAAACAAAACAAAAAGATAATGAAGCAACATCTTGAAAACATTGAATGAAAAAGTATGATTAGTCTCCTATAAAGAATCCAAGGGCTTTCCAAAAGTTGAAAACACAAAATATTTATTCAAATATTTTAGGCAAATAAATCTGTAGCGTGAATCTTACAGGGTCTTATTAATAAAAACAAACCTGAGGCCAGTTATTGGGGTGAATGCTGGAAGATGAGAGAAGGAGAAAAAGCCACAGCTTCCTCACCTTGCCAATTCCTCAGCTGATCTTGTTTCCTCAGACCGGATGCCTCTGAGTCCTCATCCAGATTGAATCTCAGCTTAACTGCTGCTCGAAAGCCTGAAAGCTTAACCAACCAAATGCTGCTAGTTTTTGGTCTTCACGCCATATATATCTTTCTACCTTCTGCCATCACTCCCTGGGATTAAAGGCTCACTTCTTGGGATTAAAGGCATGTGTCACCATGCCTGGCTGTTTCCAATGTGGCCTTGAACTCACAGAGATCCAGAGGGATTTCTGCCTCTGGAATGCTAGAATTAAAGGTGTGTGCTACCACTGCCTATCCTCTATGTTTAATATTGTGGCTGTCCTGTTCTCTGACCCCAGATAAGTTTATTAGTGTGCACAATATTTTGGGGAACACAATACCACCACATAAATCTTAATACATATTTCCTTATGTTTATTGTACATGTTATCTCTTGTATGAGTTTGTGTGCACCACTTGTTTGCAGGGGTTTGTGGAGGATAGAATGGGGCATGGGATCCTGCTGAAGCAGGCTTATTGTGAACCACCCATGGTGGTGGCTGGGAACTGAACCTTGGTCCTCTGCAAGCACAAAGGACACTCTTAATGACTGAGCCATCTCTCCAGCCCTGAGGCAAACAAGCTTTGAAAGAGTTCCTTAAATTGCAAAAAATATTGAAAGAATTGATATGCAGAAAAATGGTGCCAGGTGGAAATTTTAGCATGAATAAAGAGATAATGAACCAAAGAAGTATGAGTCACGTGGCTGTCATTTCTTTCTTGTTATTTAAGCATTCCTAAAATATGATTGTTTAAACAAGATGGTTTTAAATATGGCATGTAATTACAGTGCATGTGAAGCTGAAGAGCATACGAACAGGGGGAAAATGGGGACACACTTTTGTAATCCTCAAGGGGGAAATTCTTTGATATGACTTTATTTTAATATAGAGTCCTGTTTTATGTTGTTATTTGAGGCTTTCATACAAAACTACAATGTATTTAAATCATTCCTACCTCCAACTAACCCTATAAATCCTATGTTCCCTAAATCACACCTACTCATATTCATAACCTCTCTTTCTCTATTATAAAACAAGGTACAAATAAAACTGCTTTTCTGTGTCTCCACATCTGTTGATTGCCTATAGAATTGAGAGGTGGAGACTTATGATATGTTCCTCTTTTTTTTTTTTTTTTGGAATATTGAGAAACATTTTTTTTCAAGTCTTATGTAGGCAATAATAATTTGGGGAGTTCGGGGGAACAATAAGCATTTTCTTTGAAAATGAAACTATCATGCCTCAGGTGTCCTGGTCCTCTGACTCTTGCAACATCACACTGCCCCTCCACATTTTTTTCTGAGCTTCAGGTCTAGTAATTGTGTCATAGATGTCCCTGATGGGGCAGGGAATACCATAGCCCCTTATTCTCTGCACGCTGAGAAGTTATTGGACTCTATTATCCATTGTCTGTTTTGTAAAGAAGCTTCTTTGATAAGAATTGAGTGATACATGTATCTATGGGCATACCAATGAGTATTTAGAGTGCAATTGAAAACTATTACTCTAATAAGAAGGCAATAGTAGGTTCTCCTGCAGAGTTAATGGCCTCCGCAGCCATGGGTTATTGCCTAAATTTGCAGTACCATGCTTGAGTTTCCTCCTAGTAGGTTGGCTTTGTGTCTAACTAGATAGCTGTGGTTAACTCTATGATACTAATACCAATACTACACCATTCTAGATATCTTCCCCATGCTATTTTGTAGTTCTCTACCTTCACAGTTGGGAAAAACTGCTTATACTTTTTCTCCTTTGCCTTTGTACAGCAACTTCCAATATAATGAAAGCTATCCCTTGGGATGCAGGGTCTCCTGGAGGAACTGACAAAAAATCCAAGCAAGTTAAACCCAACTTGGCCCTGGGGATTTTAGTCTATGGCTTCTGAAGTGAACATTTATTCTGCTATGTGAGGTAACTGGTTTAAAAAGGTGTGTGTGTATGTGTGTGTGTGCACATTTAACCATGCTTATACAGTAATATTTTTTGGGATATTTCAGACATCTTCAGAGTTGTTTGTTGTCTGTCCTTTCCTCTTCCTCTCTATCATTCTTTCATCCCATTTTCAGTTAAATAATCCCCACATTTTACACTGTTCCTCCTCCAAGCACTGCATCTTGCTATCCATCTCTACAGTGACTCTGCTCTCCTTTACAAATGATTCTCCTACTTTCCAAACTTCTGTGTTACTGTAAGTCATATACTCAAACCCAAAGACACAGATCTATGCTTCACAGACATGCATTTCCTGTCTAGGTCTGAGTTACCTCACCCAATATAATATATTCCTTCAATTTATCTATAAAACTCAAGATTTTATTTATATAAATAGTAAAATTGAATTCTGTTTTATATATATACCACATTATGTTATCCATTCACCATTGAATATACATCTAGGATACTCCCCTTTTCTATCTATTGTGGATAGAGTGGCAATGTAAGATACTGAGTCCTTTAAATGTATGCCAAGCAGTGGAATAGCTAGGTAACATGGTAGATCTGTAATTCAGCTTTATGCAGATACTACACAGAGAGTTCCAGAATGGCTGTCACAGTTTCCAATCGCACTAAGAATGATTAAGTATTCTCCAATTCCAAATTCTCTGGTATTTCTTCTCATCTGTTTTCCTAATCTGACAAGGGTAAGATGATATCTAAAAGTAGTTTTAAATTTGATTCCTCTTATTGCTAAGGATATTGAACACATTTTAAAAGTATATCTTAGCTTTTTTTGTTTTTTTCTTTTGGGAATTATCTGTCAATTTCTATAACCATTTTTTAAGTGTAGTCATTTGAATTCTTGATGTGGACTTAAGAAAATATTCTGGATATTAATCTGGTGTCAGATGTATAGATGACAAAGATTCTGTCCAATCTGTGGGCTTTCTCTAGCTTGATCTACTATTTCCTTTTCTATATGGAAGTTTTTAGGTTTTATGAGGTTCAATTTTTTAAGTTATTGGGACTAAATCTTGAGCAAATGGAGATCTACTCTCAATGTTCTTTTCTGAATTTTTATCTTTTAGGGTATGACTATATTTCTTCTATCCATTTTGAGTTTATATTTGTGAAGAATGATAGATATAGGTCTAATTTTATTGTTCTAAATGTGATTATATATTTTTCTTAGCTCATTTTGTTAGAGATGTTTTCCTTCACTGTACATTTTTGGTATAAGTTCAGATGACTGTAATTATCTGCTTAGGACTAATTAATCACCTGTCTCATTGACATATATGTCTGTTTTTATATCAATAACATGCTACTTATGCTACAATGAATCTCTAATATAACTTAAAATCTAGTATGATAAGCCCTTCAGCATTATTCTTTTTGCTTGGGATTTCTGTGTCTATCCCAGGATAGCCATGGGCCTTTTGTGTTCCCATAAGTTTATTGCAACCCCAATTATTGAGAAAGAAAAAAGAAGCTATGGATTTGCAGGACAGTGGCAAAAGGAATACAGGAGGATTTGAATGGAGTAAAGGGTTGGGAAAATTATGTAATTATATTATAATCTCAAAAATAAAACTAAAAAGAAAAAATAAACCATTTAAATATTTATGTCTTTTTTTCTGTGAAGTGAATTTTTTTCTTTGACAAAATTTCTATAGATATTTGTTGAGTCTGTAAATTGCTATTGGTAGGACAATAATTTTTGCAATATTAATCATAGTAATTCATGAGCATGGGGAATCATTTCATTTCCTAGTGATTTTCCCAATAATCTTTTTTATATGTACCTGTATTTAGTTTTAAAGTATCTTATTGAGAATTGTTGTGTCTATGTTCATCAAGAATATTGGCCAGCAGTTCTCTGTTTTGATGTTGCTGTGTCTTGACATGGTTTTGGTGAATACTAAGGACTTCTTAGAGAGAGTGGAAGTGATCATTTCATTTCCAGTTTAGAGAAACTCTGAACATTTTTTGTTGTAGTTATTTGAATGTATGGTAGAATTCTGCAGTGAATTCACTTTTATACCATCAAATATTATGTTAATATATTAAAGTTATGTAATTTAAACTCTAAAGCAACCCTTGATATTGATAAAGAGCTTAATTGTTATAGTTACCAAAAAAAAAGCATGATCAAAAAATGTCTTAGAGTACAGTGAGTTTTGAGGTAACACTGCTAGAAAAAAATATCTCAGGGTACTATGAAAAGTTTTTTATCAAGACATTACATCATATCATCATATATAAGACAATTAATGATGAATATGATCACAAAATTTAAAATTATAAAATCTTTGTTCATAACATGGTATAATCCCACTAGGCATTGGAGGGGCTTTAGTTCCAGCATTCAGGAGACAGAGCAAGTACATCTCTGAGGCCAAGGACAGCCTTGTCTATAGACTGAGTTCCAGGACAGCCAGGGCTACACAGAAAAAAAAATCTCTCAAAATTCTCAGATAAATAAATAATTTAATTAATTAATAAAAGTGGTACAAGCTATATACCCTTGGGATTAAAAGAAAAATTCCTAAAGTCTATAAGAATAAAATAATCCATAAAATAGAAATTAACAGGTAGAAGTTCATGAATATTCAGGGATTCTGCTCATTGAAAGACAATATAAGAGAATTATAAGTCATTCCACAAAAAGAAGCAGATGTAGAGATCCACAGCCAAACCCCAGATGGAGCTCCAGGAGTCCAATCAGCGAGAGAGAGGAGGGATTATATGAGCAAGAGATATCGAGACCATGATTGGGAAAAGCAGAGGGACAAATAGCCAAACTAGTGGAAACACATGAACTGTGAACCAATAGCTGAGATGTCCCCATGGAACAGGACCAGGCTCTCTGGATAAGTGAGACAGTTGATGAGCTTGAACTGTGTAGGAGGCCCCGAGGCAGTGGGACCAGGAGCTGCCCTTGGTGCATGAACTGGCATTTTGGAACCTAGGGTCTATGCTGAGACACTTTGCTCAGCCTTGATGCACGGAGGAGGAGACTGGACCGACATCAACTGAATATACCAGGCTGGGCTGAATCCCCAGGGGAGACTTTGCCTTGGAGGAGGTGGGAATGGGGGGTGGATTGGTGGGGGCGGATGGTTGGGGGGGAGGAAGGAAGGGGAATCCATGGCTAATATGTAAAATTAAATTAATTTTAAAATAAAAATATTTATTTAAAAAATATAAATAAATAAAAAGGAAAACACTTACCTGATAAAATAAATGTATACAAAAACCTAAAGAATTCTCAAAACAATAATAAAACAATCAACAAAATTGGGGAGAATTATATGACTTTCAAATAAGAACCTGACAATATATAAATGGCATTAATCATTACAGAAGTGAAAATTAAAACTTAGTGAAATACCACATTGGCTTCCTTAAAAAACATCACTGACAAGATGAATAATACCATAGTTCTCTGAATAAAAGTGAGAACAAGCAGAGTTAAACACTTGAAAAAAGTCTGTCAAATTGTTTTTCTTAATTAGCACATTTCATTTTACACCTAAAATCTTTAATGAATAGTAACAATTTCATTTGCCTTAGTTAAAAAAAATAATTTAAATTGAGAGGCACATGAAATGTTAATCAAAGTATTATATTAAATAGTTATAGTTGAATAGCCATGCAAACTATATATAATGTATATTATGTTTGGATATTACAGTCTCCCTAGAGACTCACTTGTTGAAAGCTTAATCTCTTTTTGGTTACTGGATAAAAAGGTCACCACTATAAGCAATATAGTAATCCATCAATGAGGTCATAGTTCAATGAACTATTTGGACATAGTCCTAACTAGGGGAAGATGAACAGATCTATGATTTTGAGAGTAGTTACCTCTGCTTCTTTGCCTTCCTGTCTGTCTCTCTACCCACAGTTCCTCACAACCACAGGCAGAGCATATTGCTCTGTGAATACAATCACATCACCATGTTGCTTTACTTCCTTCCAGTAACAGATCAATAGAGTTGATCTGAAGACTGAAGAAATTACAAGCCAAAATAAATCTTCTTCATTATGAATTTTTTCTGTAGGTTCATACAGCAGTGTTGAAGAACTGATTAATGAATTTATACATATGTATCTGTTCTCTACAATAAGAATATACCTACTGCTACAGATGACAACATGGGTGAATATCAAAATAATTACTCTGAGTCACCAAAAACAAATATTCATACATACTGAAGTATTTCATTTGCCTTAACATGTAAATTGGAGGTAACAGTGGATGCTAGAGAAACAGATGAGCATGGGGGATGGTATAGAAGAGGAACTGAGGAAAATTTGGCCGGGGGAGCAGGGAGGAGGAGGTAATAAAAAGAGATGTTTATTATTTTAGTGTGTTAATTGGTTTCTAAGAATACGAAAAGTTAAAATTTATCCAATTTGTTTTATTAGTGCATATTCACTTTATTAAATGTAAAAAAAATTTAAAAGTTACTGACATAGTAACACCTGCACTCAAGAAGTTAGGGGAGGAACATCATTACCTTGAGGGTAGCAAAGGTTGCAAAGAGATCAACCATATCTCAAAAGGATTACTGAAGCAAGTAATAGGCATGGGTAGCAAGACCCTGAGGCACTATCATAAGTGTTTCTCAACTTCCTCCAGGTAAATCCTCACAAAATGCACCCATTTACACTTTTCATCCTCATGTTCTGCATCTAAAATTCTATGACTGCATAATTAAATTTTACCTAAATATCTAGATTTCCATCAAGATTTTTGGTAACTCTTGGAAATGTATTAGAAGTAAATTGGTATGTCAAAAATGCTTATCAATTTTATAGTCATTTTCAGATTCAAATGATAATGTTGCACTGAGGGTAATTATGTGGAATGATTCTGCATTGGCAAATAGGGGCAATTAACCTTGATATTTCACCTAGCAGACATCTCATTCCAGATTTTATAGTATGAAATCATTGACATACAAAAAATTACACAGGAAATAATGTAGAAACTTTCAAAAGATCACAACATCTTATTATATTATTACTTTTAACCAATGTGGAATGAATTTCATTCTCTAGATTCTCTCTGCTTGAAAAGTTAATTTAAAAAATACTATTCCAAACCAAATAACTGGAATAACAGGAAGTATTTTACATAAGTAATAACAAGACATTACTGAGATTTCTTCTGGCAGTTGAGATGGCTTTTTAGATATTTGGAATAGACTGAGAGATATTTAAGTTGTTTTCAAGTATATGAAAATGTTATATTGCTATATTTTTAAAAATTAAGTTTGGATAATTTCAAAACATATATGCCAAATATTTTGAGTGAAAGAAAGAATGTAGTGTGCTTAGCCTCAAATTAGGCATTCATATCTCACCCCAAGACTCAAGGTCCTTGTTGCAGAAGGGTCTGGATTATATTATTAGTCACCAGAGTTGGTAGATACTTCAAAGTAACAGTGTTTCCAGACACAACAGTTCATATTAACACAGAGTGTTTGTGATAGCATGCACAAAACCTGTGGAAATCCCAGACAAAATCTTAGCAGCAAACATGAAGAGGAAGATACTTAAGTAATTCCACCATATTGTGGGAGCTTTTAATATTTGATGGCTACTCAGAGAGGTGAGGATCAGGAGGAGAGAAATTGGGCAAGGCACCCTGGCATCTACCTGTGACCTCTATATTCATGCAGACACACATGCCTGCACACCTGCTCACACATATACAGATGTAAAATACACACACACACACACACACACACACACACACAAATGCACACATATACCAGTACACACACACAACTTTTAAAATTAAAATATATTAATAAACTTTCACTGAATACTAAAGTCTTAATTACCCCTCCAGTTAATACGGAGTTTGTAGCTTCTCCACTGAATCCAAGTGGGAAGGTTTGTATTTGAGCTAATTGACTATATTAAAGAAGGCTTTACATGTCCTCCAAACTGGTGACTATATTGTATCACAAGCTTTGTCACTGGATAATTGATGCTCCCTGTTGTCACTCAACCCATTTCCTACAGCTGAATGATTTTAGTATGTGCTTCCTAGAGCAATATTCACCTCATGACCCTCAGTTTAATTCATATTGACTGATATCTGAGTAAGCAAGGTTACCAAAATTTTATGAATGGGTTTTAGATCTAGTTAATTTTCCAAACACCTATAAATACTTTAAGATGTTATGAAAACACGCCATATTGGTTTTTGAGACATCCTTTCATGATCTTCCTATCCTTTTCTGCATGTGCATTAAGCAAATGGTCTAAGTGCTCTCCTCTGGCCATCTTAAGAAACAAAAACAGCATCACTAGGAAGAGAAAACCAGAGAAGTCTCCTTTGGTGGAATTATGGCCATTACCAACAGCAATTGCCACAGGTCATGTTTTCTGAATTCTGAATAAAATGTAGCTAGAATCTTTTCTCAAATTGTAAAGAGAATGGTATTTTTAAATTATGATATTACTATTGAATTAGTAGAAAAAGAGCCTTAAGAAAAATGTAAAAATTAAAACACTTGTTTTTTTTTTTACATCTACCACATAAACCAGCTGTATCACTCCTTATAATATGTATAAGTAGTCTTAATATCTTACTCCACAAATATTTGCTCATTCATGTTCTTTGCTGCTCTGTTCACAATAGCTAGGAAATAAAAAAATTCCTAAATATCCTTCATCTGGTGAGTGGATGAAGAAAATGTGATACATATATACCATGTAATGATATTCAAATCTACAGAAAAATTATAGCATGAAAGTTTTACTTGAACTGATGGACCTAAAGGAGATCACATTGAATGAGGTAACCCAAACCCAGAAAGACAAACATCACATGCTTTCTCAGAATTGTGGATCTTTGCTCTGAAACTTTAGGTTTGAGTAGGCAGCTCTCTAATTGGTCAAAAGGCCAACTCAACAGGATGGAAATCATGTCTGTACTGGAAACCTAGCCAATCACTCAGGCTAGTGAGGTTGTGAATCTCAGTTGAGAACTTACATCTGTATTGAATCAGTATAGCCCTTAACTGTAGTCTAAGCATTTGTCCTTATACACACAGATAAGTTACTCATCAACCCTCAACAAGGAAACCTCCCTTTGCAACTGATGAACTCCAACACAGAAAACCACAACCTATCAAATTACAATGCTGTGGGGAGCTCTGTCCTAAATGATACATTTACCACACAACTCTCCCCTAAGGTCAGGGATTATTGTAAAGGGAGCAGAAAGATTTTAATCCAGAGTAACAGGGAGTTTGTTGAGATGTTTGTGTCCTGGGGGTGGGTGGGTGGCGGAAGGCAAGGAATGGGGGATGTTTTTCATACATAACCACTTCTAATATTTAAAGAAATTTTCCATTAAATTGCTCTTTCCAAATTTCAATGAGTGTCTTCAGTAGGAAACCCCTTGCAATACTCCTGGTGTATGCACTCCTACTGCATAATAAATCATCTTTTCATATTCTTTGCTTTGTCTTGTTTCTACATCCTTTCTCCAAGAATGATTATAATATATATTGTCTGGGTAGTGGGCTCTTTCTCTCTCTCCTTTCTCTATCTCTTTCTTCCTGGGGTTCCATCATCCCTCCTTATCAGCAGCATAATGTTCTCTATTATCTGTGTATTCTCACTCTGAATATTTAGGTTTGAGTGTATAACCTAGAGTATAAACAGACAGTAAAATAGAAAGGGACTATTGTGGAAATGGAACAGAGTTCTAGAGAAAAAAATAGTACACAAGTTGTATAAAGGAGGAAAAGTAAAAAATGGATGGCCTTAACTGAGGATGAAGATTAATAGAAAAATCAATGAAGGCAGAGTGATAAAGAACAGTATGTTAAAAATAGGTGTAGGATAATATATATTTTATAAGCTTACTTAAAAGTACATGTGTGTATATGTGTGTGTGTGTGTGTGTGTGTGTGTGTGTGTGCAATCAAATATATGAAAGGAACAGTCATAAAGTTTCAGCCTTTCAATTCAAAATGGGCAATTACTCTGTAAGTTTGTAGATTTATTATTTTATTATAAACATTTTGCATTGTGTCTTTAAAAAGCTTTCTGATTGAAAATATGTTATCTTACAAAAGAAATTAATGCTGTATAGATGTCATGTTAGGGAATGAATATAATTTTGTTCAGTGAGTTTATTGTGCAAAGATTTCCTTTGTTGCTCCTAAAAATCTGTGGAGTGTTAAAAACAAGTAGGAGAGTTGTGGGTTTTGTTTGTTTGAATTTTATAAAATAAAGATTTTTACATCTCTATTGGAAAGATGAGTTGAAGGACATTCCACCACCCACTTCTACAATTTCAAAGCATCTCTATCTTTTATGTATTCACTATAAAACTTGAGTACAGGTTTTGTTGAGGAATAGAAAAATATATGTAAATAATGATAAATTCATTAGCTTTAGAAAATTCTTAAATAGAATAAATCTTGTTTAGAAACTTTAATGATACGTTGACTTCAGCTTTATTATGACATTTTCATAAAAGTCATGTATTGTGAGCATATTGAGCTCGTCATTCTTCCCTTTCTTGTTCCAACTCCTCCTCTTTAATAGATCCCTCACATTAGTCACATTTCTACTTTAATATACTGTACACACACATGACCTTATGAATCTCTACTTGTATCCTAGGCTATCTCTTTAGTGCAGATGCTTAGATATAGTGTGTAATTGTGAACACATGTCTGGAAAAAGTCACCCTCCAATATGGGCAGTCCCCAAGTGACATATGAATTACCATATGATGTATAGTTTGTCATAACCAGCCATGTCTACTTTACCTGTCATGATATTTTCTAATTCATTTTTATGTTCTCTTTTTTATTTTTCACTCATAACTGGATAGATTTACACCCATGTTTGACTGTAGTTTTAGCTGTAACCATAAGCTATATTTAATGACATTTTTCTTTTAGAATGGATATGCTAACTTTAGTGCTCTTTGTCTCCAACATTACTACCACATAATCTGCCTGGAAGACTCACCTGAACACAAAGTCGCAGTCTACATCTTATAATTGATGACAGTTTTCACTGTAAAACAAAGAATAAACTCTTTTTTTTTTTTTTACTTTCTTGGTTGCTCTGTAAAAGTATAAAATTACTGGAGGAAGCAAAGGATATGGGTGTGTGTTCTTGACATTAAAGGAATACTGCTCCCATGAACTCTAAGGAATGTGATTGTTAACATCAAACCTGCACGGAACCACAAGTCCACACCAGTATACAGGCCAATATGAAGGGAGAAATTTCACAATGTCCCTCCAGTAGATAAAAAGTCAACAGCTATGCCCACTGAGAAAGGGAGAATTGGTTTTCTTCGGGTATAACTCCTTTGATAGCTGACACAATCCTAAATAGTCATCCTAGAACAAATGTACAAGAAGAGAAAACTTATTTAATTCATACAAAGAAATAACAGTATTAATTATATCATGCATTTCAGGGAGGGTGTCAAAGATAAGACAGGAGGGACTGCAAGGGAGAGAATAGAATGGGAATGATGGAAATAGAATGTACACATACATCAAATCCACACACAATTAAAACTAAAAGGACTATTTCTTTGAGAATTTGTTAATTTCATGCTACCAAAATGTAAAAAGAAATAATGACACCCCGTTGTTTCATTGCTTCAGAAATGGTTTTCTTTTTTCTTTTTCTTTTTTCATTTATTTTTTTAAATTACACTCATAATATTAATCACATTTGTGGTATTCATAGATTACATTCGCAGTATTCATTTAAATATATATATATATATATATATAATATATATATATATAAATTTTAAATGTCGAATGTCATTTCTTGAAGGGGGTAGGAGGTTTTAATTACAGGCTTACAGAAAAATGGGAGGACCTTAGAGGGCAGAAGTTCGCTACTGATGGTTTACAATCTTGCATCTAATATGTTAATGCCCGTTATTCATGATACACAGATAAGGAACTTCCCTTAGGCATTCAGGAGGATGGAACCTCGTAGGGAATTAGCATTGGGAGGATATCAGGATCAAGGGCCTCAAGCAAGGCAACAGTTACCCAAATCGGGGGCCAGGGCCCTGCAGGTCCCCCTTTTATTAAAAAATGAGCTTCTGACTTGGGTTGCATAGGACGTCAGCAGGTCACCTTACCCATCATGGAGACGCCTGCCGAGGCCACACAGGTGCTCTGTCTTAGGTTGGTGAGTGACCCACAGGCATTACCCATCTCTGAAAACTCATTATCATACCGGGTCAATCGTGTGTGAGCTGCATGGTTAATTGCTGCCAAAGATCTCAAAGTGGCACTAGGGCTTGCAATCTGTGTGTTCGATACAGAAAAGACAAACAGAGGTCCTATCTCACCCATAGCCAGTAGGCTAAAGGCAACTGAGCCATTCCCTTCCTTATTAAGCCATACTGTACATTGGAGTCCTTGTAAGATAGTATCCCAAAAGCAACTGGAACTTTAGTTTATAAATTTATAATTTTCAAAGCCAATCCAGAAATGGTTTTCTTGTATGCAACAGAATCTCAATCGTTCAAAATAGAAACCATTAACTTTTCCACTTTTTCCTTCAGAATAGAAATCTTGTTCTTCTTCCCTTTCTATATATTGAGGTACATAACCTATTGCACTGAAATTCCTTACTAGCAGACATTTAATCCATGTAAGCTTCAAGATGGGCTGAGAACCTTTAGACCGCAATTGGAACTCAACAATGAAATAACTATAGATAACATATTAATAGGATAAATATCCCAAGGCATTAGGAATAAGCTAATTGATAAAGTTATAATCTTTCTTAGAGAGTTCATTATGTTTTATTAAAATTATTATCTACCACAAAGATATATTTTTTGTTCTTAGTTAGTCCCCCACCTCCCTCTGTTGCTCATGTTGGTTCCCTCCACTTAGTCCTCTCTTCTGCTTTTATGGCACATATATTGTTCTCCCCACTCCCTCCATTTACATCCCTGAAGGACTCAGCTCTTTCTGCTTCCCCCCACCCCACCCTCTCTCTCTCTCTCTCTCTCTCTATATATATATATATATATATATACATATATATATATGTATATATATATCTACATACCTATGTATTTATCATCTACCACTCTAAATCTAAGATCATCAGATAGAGAAAATGTTCAATGTATCTGAGTTTGGTTTATTTCCCTTAACATAATTAGCTCTGGTTCCATTCATTTTCCTGCCAATGTTAGAATTTTATTTCTCTTCACAATAGAATAAAATTCCACTGTATATAAGTACCACATTTTCAGTAATTGATACAGCTGTAATCCTAAGGTCATTACTCCAATGGAGGCAGCTGAAGTCTGTCCTTAACTAGAAAATCAAGTGTTAACTAGCATGGGATTGTTCTCTTTCTCCATTTCATTTTCTATCAAGTTTGAAAAGGTAATACTGCAAATATCTCAAGATAATTTATTTAAATTGGATCCTGGTGAGTTGAAAATGGATTTTTCATATAATATCAGGAAGAAGCAACCTAGAGAGAAAAATATTGGAACTTCAATGCAAAGCCATTTTCAGGCCCATCACAAATTATTTTTCAAAAGTTGGAAAAAATATGTTGAAAATACATATCTGATCAAATGAGAATATATTAACTTTAAAATACTTAATGTTATTTTCCATGTAAATTATTCATATAATTTTAATTTATTTCTTACATGTCTGTGATCTAGAATATTCCTTTGTGGATAGTATTATCAATTCATAAAGCACTTTTAAAGATTTGCTTGAAAGATTAAGTCCTTTCTATACCTTGAAGTTTTTAAATGAATTTCATTTTGTCCAGGTTGGTATTCAGATGTAATGGGATGACTCTGAATCACGCTATTTGAAAATCTGAAATGCATGCACAAAGGCAGTTTCTCTGTCAGTGATGAAACAGGTTATAGTTAGTTAGTGAGCTGGTGAAAGTTTTATCATCATTTTGAAACACTGCTAATATTTTTCTTTCACAAATATCCAATATTTTCCACATATTTATTATGTAGAAAAGGCCAAAAGTCATCAAACTTGTCATAGAGAAGAAAATAAAATCATTGTGTAAATAACAAATATAAAGCTTTGTAAAACTGAAAGCATTGGATTATAATTATTCTTTGAAAAAACTGATTCAAATGGATTTATAAGATAACTTTGTAAAGCATCACCATGTGACAAAATATAGTAAAATGATATATACAATGAAGTAGTCTATAACCAGTGCATAAAAAGATATAACTATCCATGTGTAGTTATGAAACTCTTCAAATCAAACTCACATTTAAAATGTCTATTGTATTTATGATTAACACATTTTTATTTCATCTTAAATAGTTTCAGTTTGCTAGGCACTATGATAAACAAGTCTAAGATATCACAAAATGTCAAGATGATATGAGTAAAATTAAAGATATGAGTAAAATTAAAGGGACTTTTATTTAATGCAGTAAGAACAAAAATATACCTAGTCCTTTTGGAAAAATTAAGCCAGATATTGCAAAAATTCCATGACATCCCCATCTTAAGTTTTCTACATCTTCAAAAGTAACTCTAAACACTGTTTTCAAGGATGGTTTTAAGAAGAAAATACTTGATCTAGGATTGTTTATATAGCATTTCTAATTTTTCTATTTCTACAAGATAACTTTTAAATGAGTTGTGTACTCCAGTAAAGGTAACATACTAATATTGATCCTTAGAAATGTTGGAAAAAAACTGCTTAAAATGTCAGGTCTCTGACTCAGAAATGGGTAACACACAGGATGGATGAAATGAGAAAGTAATGATAATTTAAAGTTTGAAAAATAGATGAGAAGTTATCATGGATTTTAATATTTCAGTTTGAGGACAGGGTTTAAAACAATTACTGAAATACTTTAAAAGGACAAATAATAGAACACACATGTGTATACATATGCATGCTTACATGTGGGAGGGCATCCTAAACCTCTAAACAGAAGGTCTTAATGGTCACAAAATATGATTGTGATCCAAAGCAAGACTATATATTTGAGTCAGAACTTGGGCATTTTAAAGTCTGGCAGACAGCATTGACATTTAGAATACTTACCAATAAACACAGAGAACACTTAAATATCAGATAAAAATAATATTGTGATTAAAAACGTATAGGACAACCAGTGATGTATAAAGAAAATGCACAAGTAAACTAAAACCTTGCCAAAAAAAATACCCCTCCCTAAAATATGACAAAGAAAAGTGTTAGTGTTTCAGGTCTTTTAATTCACACACACACACACACACACACACACACACACACACACACACACACAAAATATATACTTTATGTATATATATATATATATGTTTTACTAAAACAAAAGGATATATATATACATATATATGTACACACACATATATATATAATTTTACTAAAACAGATGGATATATATACACACATATATATATGTATACACACATACATATATATATTATATATATACATATATTTAATAGTTGTACTAAAATGGAAAATTATGTGAAAACACATAAGATTTCTGTATGGAGCTTTTTTTCACAAAATGGAAAGATTTCTTCCAGTAGGAAGGCTGATAGACTCAGTAAGCATACATGATTCAGAAGCCATTATTAGGAGCTCTATGGGTGATAAACAGTCATAGGGAGAGAGGGACTTTTGGGTAGAGGTGACTTCAACTATGCATTGAATGTCAATAGTGTAGTTCCTGAGCTGTTGTTTATGCAGTGGTGTGGTCTTGATAGTGCAGCAGCTGTGAGTAAAACACTCATTTCTGCTTCAGTAATTATCTCAATAGGTAACCCAGACTCAAAGAACAAGCATGATATGTACTCACTCATAAGTGGACACTAGATGTAAAGCAAAGGATAACAAGACTGCAACCTACAACTCCAGAGAAGCTAGCTAACAAGGGAGATCCAAAGTGGGACATGTACATTGCCCTGAGAAGGGGAAATAGAGATCTCCATAAGTAAACTGGGGATGAATGGTAGGCAATGGAGGGTAGGAGATGGAGGATGAGAACATAAGAGAACTGGATGGTTGAGCTAGAACAGGAATGGAGAGGGAAAGCAGTGAAATAGATACCATGATAGAGGGAGACATCATGGGGATAGAAAAACCTGGTGCCAGGGAAGTTGCCAGCAATCCTCAAGAACGACCCCAGCTTAGACTACTAGAAACAGTGGAGAGAGTGCCTGAACTGAACTGGCTTACACCAATGATCAGACTGGTGAATATCCTCACTGTCATCACAGGGCTTTTCTCCAATGACTGATGACAGCAGATGCAGAGATCCAAACCAGGCACCAGGCAGAGCTCCAAGAGTCCAGTGGGGAGAGAGAAGAAGGATTCTATGAGCAAGTGATTCAGGATCATGATGGGGAAACCTGCAGAGACAACCAAACCAAACTAATGAGAACTCATGAAAGTTAGATCAATGGCCGTGGAGCCTGCATGGGACTGGACTGGGCCTTTTGCATGGCAAGACAGTTGTGTAGCTTGATCTGCTTGGTGGACCCCCTGGCTGTGGGTTTAGAATCCATATCTGGTGCATGAGGGGGCTTTTTGGAGCCCACTACTTAAGATGGGACACCTCTAGCAGCCTTGAGGCAGGGGGAAGGACTTGGACTTGCCTCTACTGGATGTGCCTCCTCATAGGAGGCCTTGTCTCCTTGTGAAAGGGGAGATGGTGGTAGGTTCAGAGGGGGAGGTTGTGGGGGGTGGGAGGAGGGAAGCAGGGGATCTTTGATTGGTGTGTAAAATGAATGGAAAAACTTTAATTAAAAAAATACCTCAATAAACTCATTGACTGACTCAAAGACATGTGTATATGTTTGTCAATTCCCCATCAGTGATGGACTGTGACCTGGGATATGTAAGCCAAACAAATCCTTTCTTCTACAGGTTGATTTTGATCATGGTGTTTATCTCAGTAACAGTGAGAAATAAACAAATACATTGGATTAGCATATTAGCAAATGTGTCAGACTTCATTTTAAATATAAAAAAATGACATAGAAAGAATTTGAAGAAAACAGAATCTATATATTGCTTTTTAGTTATTGTGTCTAAATTCAATCTTGAATAACGTCTTTTCTAAAGGAGACAAAATGTAGAAATATAATTTTTATGCCATTGTGTACATGAAATCAAAAATGTAACTAATATTATGAAACCAGGTGACTAAAACTAATCCATACAAAATATAAATAAGTTTAATTAGTGTAAAAATTACCAAACTATTAAATAGCAGAAAATGGAAAAGAAGTCAAACATTGCAAAGATAAAAACATACAAATGCTTTTAATGATTTTTTTGCATTTCTTTAAATTTGTTTTATAATTTAATTTATTTTTACATATCAGCCACTGATTACCCTGTCCTCCCTCCCCCCATCCCACCCTCCCCATTCCCATCTCCTCCAGGGCAAGGACTCCCCTGGGGATTCAGCTCAGCCTGGTAGATTCAGTCAAGGCAAATCCAGTCCCCTCCTCCCTTCACCCAGGCTGAGCAAAGTGTCCCTGCATAGGCCCCAGGTTCCAAACAGCCAGCTCATGTACTAAGGACAGGTCCTGGTCCCACTGCCTGGGGGCCTCCTAAACAGTTCAAGCTTATCAACTGTCTCACTTATCCAGAGGGCCTGATCGAGTTGGGGGCTCCTTAGATATTGGTTCATAGTTCATGTGTTTCCACTAGTTTGGCTATTTGTTCCTGTGCTTTTTCCAATCATTGTCTCAACAATTCTTGCTCATACAATCCCTCCTCTTTCTTGCCTATTGGACTCCTGGAGCTCCACCTGGGGCATGGCCTTGGATCTCTGCATCTGCTTCTATCAGTCATTGGATGAGTGTTCTACCACTACAGTTAGGATGTTTGGCCATCTGATCACCAGAATAGATCAGTTTGGGCTTTCTCTCCACCATTGACAGTAGTCTATTGTGGAGGTATCTTTGTGGATTTCTGGGGAATTTAGCTCAGTGGTAGAGCACTTTCTTAGCAAGCGCAACGCCCTGGGTTCGGTCCTCAGCTCTGGGGGAAAAAAGGGGAAGTGGTCTCCTTTGCCAACACTTCTAAAGATTTTATTAATTATTGACACTAATTAGAAAACCGTGTCTTGTAATTAACCTTTTAATCTTCTTCCATTCTATAGAGTGGTAGTGTTTCAGAACTCCAAGTGCATCGGTCTTTAGAGGATGGTGGGAACTGGTAAATTCCTTGCATTGTTGATTGGGCTTTGAATGGTGCAGCCTTTTGTAAGACTATTTGAACAACAGGCCATAAAATGTTGAATGGACATGGCTTTAGGCCTTTCTTTTCTGCAGTGTGACTCATAAATTCATCAATAATTTAGATTCTTATTCTCTCTCTCTCTCTCTCTCTCTCTCTCTCTCTCTCTCTCTCTCTCTCTCTCTCCTGTATATGTTAGTAAGGATTTAATATAAGGTCTTACAGATGTATTCTTGCTTTACAAACACTCTACTGAGCCACAGTGTCACCATTTTTTATTTTACATCAAATTCTCATTGCATAGATTATGCATTAAAGAAACCCCAAAGTGACACCAAACTCTTGGTGTTGCATAAAGGAGTGTAAAAAGTGACTTCCTCCTTGAGTAGTTTGGCCAAGGGCAAGCCCAAATTTGAGTTATCCACATCTATCCCTGTATTTTCCATCTGTCTATAGTGTATGATCTGTGCCTTTTCTGTATTGACTGATTGTTGTATGTGTCTGATCTGTCTGTGTGTTGAGCCTCTTCTTAACAAAGAGTTTTGCTCTGAATTTACTGAACAGCACAGAAAAACCCTTGGTATGGTAAAAGAATAAGGAATTCTTTACAGAAAAAACAGAATGATAAAAGGGGAGAAGTTACTTTACTAATCCCAACTGACAGCAAACTACAACCAATCCTGTTACCATGCTTCCAGTATTAATGGGATATTTGATTTGCTTAATATTGCTTTTAAGATGTTGGCTCCTTTCAGAAATAATAACCACAATATGTACATACACAGAATACTGGGTAAAGGCCATAGAACAGCACAAAAGTTAAGATTAAAGATATGTAATAGTGGCACACATACCTTGGCAATAACCAACAGATCTGTAATTGAACTATCAAATTTCTCTAAAAAAGAGGGAAATAATGTCTAGCACTGGAAATGCAGCCAACTACTCAGGGCTAATGAAGGAGTGAATCCTGAAAGAGAGCCTAAAACTGCCATTTTCCTAAAACAGCATAATCCCTAATTGCATTCTAAATATTATTTTCTTATACCCAAAGGTAAGTGGAGTCCTGAATCCTCTATAAGGAAACTTCACCTTGTAAAACACACAGACCATTACAGAAAACTACAGCAAAGCAAAATGCAGAGTTGTGGAGTCTAATCCCAACTCACACATCTACAACACAACTTCTACACCTCAGGCCCAGGGACCATTGCCAAACTGGGGGATAATCGGGTGAAAGGCCAGAGGAATTGGGGGTTTTCTGTGAAACTGTATCATCTAGAAATCTCAGTACTATACCCATGAAGTTTCAATAACATGTAAGCCTAAGCATGACTAGAACAAAGATGACTCCAATAAACGTGCTAATGTGGGAGGAAGAAAACTCAAAATGTCTTAACCCTAAACAAAGGACCACAGGCAACTATGAGAGTGAGAGACATAGTCTTCTCCAGGGTTGAACATAACCACTGGTTATCCACTACTAAATGGTCATCCCTGAAAAGACACCATACAAACAACATTATATAGACTGAGCATTTATATTTTGGTACTTACGAGTATACACACACATCACCACCACCACCACCAACAACAACAACACAACTACCACCACCAACAACAACAATAGTTAATGAAATTAGAGACCTGTTACAGAATTTCTGTTTATGTGGCAGGTCCATTGTTCAATTGAAATGAGGCAGAGTTTCCATTCAGCTGGCCTGAAAGAATCAGCTAGCCTTGGAGGACTAAGGAGAGAGAGACTGATACAAAGGGAAGAGGCTGGGGAAAGGTTGCTTAGGGCTTTGAAGCTGGGAAGCTATTGGTGGTGGGTGTTCAAGGTGGTGGGTGTTCATGGTGGCTTGTGACTTGGCTGGATTTTGTTGTTGTTGTTGTTGTTATTTATTATTTGTGCACAGGTTTTGCTTTATAACAAACTGTTAAAAAACACTTTTTAGAGACCATTAATTTGAAAAAAAGCAAGAAGTAAACAAGAGCTTATTTTGTTTTCTTGTTTGTTTTTCCTTCTTATTTCCCTTTTTCTCATATATATTTTAAAAAGTATATTCTGATAATGGTCACCCCCCAGCTCTTTCCAGATCCCCTTTACCTCCCCACCCACCAAAATTCTTTCTTTCTCTTTTTCTTTCTTTCATTAGAAAACAAATAGGCAACAACAACAGCAAAACAAAATGGGACAAAACAAACAACCAAACAAAAAGAGCCAAAGAAAAAGCACTGTAAGCACACCTAGACACAGAAGGATAAATGCCTTCACGCATAGACTCCCATGGAAATGGAAAACTTGAAAACATAGTATGTACGCAGCAAAATACCTGTAAGGTTAAAAAATGTCCAGCAAACTATTATGCAGCAAAGAGACATTCCAAAATACCACTCAGTTCATTTGTATTGACCATCTTCTGTTGGGCATGGGGCCTGTTTTACATAGGGTTTCTGTACCCAACGAGATACTGTTAGAGAAAACCCTTTCTTCCTATATGGGCAATTGTTAGTTGGGGATAGCTTCTGGGTTAGTGATGGGAATTTGTCTCCATTTCCCCACTCAGTGCTGAAACCGCATCTGGCTTTGACCTGTACAGGCCCTGTGTAGCAAGTTTTTAGAGGCAGAAAAGGAAGGAGGAGATTATATAATTGTATTATAATCTCAAAATTTATAATAAAGGATCAAAGTTACACATTTTCTTAGATTGGACAAATTGATTTTTACAAAACATAGAAAATCCAAGACATAGTATGGCTGCTTAGAGTATTCTTTTAAAGACAGGTTGAACTTATGCAAGCTGAGTACACAGTAGGACAGGAGTTGAATACAAAGTCTGAAATTATCTCAAGAGATATTACCTAGTTGTGTGGTTTGAGAAAAGTTCAGTCTCTTTGAAGGCACGAGATATTTTCAGAAAGATATATCACCACAATCACTAAATTGACCAAACTGGCTGTAACCTCATTCTTCAGTCTAGGCTGGCATTAATCTTGCATTCCTCTTGTCTCAATGTCTTTCATAGCAGATATTAAAGGCATATGCCACAGTGCCTGGATTTCATTTGTCTTTTACTAAGAGTTAAACATTCCTGATACATAAATGATATTTAATGCTATTATAAACAATGAACTGATGACTAGAAAAAGAAATAAGAAAGAAAAAGAGGGCGGAAGTAGACAGGAAATGGTGGAAGAAAGTAAAAGACAGATGAAAGACAGAAAAGCAGATAGGACAAATAGTACTGATTTGTTGTTGTTGTTTTTCAAGACAGGGTTTCTCTGTGTAGCTTTGCACCTTTCCCAGAACTCACTTGGTAGCCCAGGCTGGCCTCAAACTCATAGAGATCCACCTGGCTCTGCCTCCCGAGTGCTGGGATTAAAGGTGTGCGTACCACCGCCCAGCAATACTGATATATTTAAAGTATGTTAAAAGTATAAGTTAAATGGTTTAGTGTAGTCAAACTGTTTTTTTGGTCTGGAGTAGGTTTAGAGTCTTGGTTGTTGCTGTTGTTGTTGTTGTTGTTGTTTTTAGCTCAATTTAATTGTACATCATTAAAAATTAGTCATTTCAATATATGAATATATATGTCAGTGTATCATTATAAGTGCTGTTGGAAGCCATGAATATTCACCATTTTAAGCCCTTTTGTTAAGTAGGTCATTATATGAATACTTCTTGTATTGTATTTGAAAATAATATACTGCATAGTAAATTAAATTACTATCATTACAGGCATCAAAATCATCTACATAATAGTAGCCAATAATCATTCAGTACCAATCTGCCCTCTCTTAGATGAATCCACCACATCACCCTGACATTCCTGGTAAATATAAAAACAAGGAGAGATTAGTTCTCTTAAAAATTAAGATGACTGTCTGATTGTGAGGATGTCTGTCAATAACTATGCTGCACTTATAAACATGTGAATGAAAATACAGGTGGTTCTAAATTATTTATTAAAGGCAAATAAAAGCATTATGTATTTGTGAGTCTCGCTGTCTAAGAGCAGTAGAACTGCTTGCTCTTCATTCCTGACCTGTTACTGGGATATGCCCATTAAACACTACACCGCTACATGAGTCCATTTCTCTGATTGTGTATCTGTATATGTATGCAAACAATTGTTCTTGCCTATTAAATATCTGACGTATTAAGGAATGTTCTATTCAGTGTATCAACCAAGTCTACAAATCTTAATTTATATACTAAGTCCTTGAAGTTTTCAGTGGGTTATACTAATTCAAGTTGTTGTTTTTGTTTGTTTGTTTGTCTGTCTGTTTAGAGCTATCTGGAGAGCATCCTCTGTTTTCTGTTTATTGTGATTACATGGACAACAAGTCAATTTTTTTTCATCTACTTTGCACTGTTGGAAAAACAAGACAATAAATTACTAAGGTGCTTAATGAGTTTAGTAAATTACCTTCTTTAATAATCTTTTAGGGAATGGTTGTTTATAATTTGTTTTGTCTTTATTTATATTTATTTTTAAATATGTTATATGTTTATAAAAAAGATTCACCTGTCAGGGTTTGTGCAGGGCTCCCAGCATGGATGAAGAAGTGAGCCGACACTAAAGGTTAGGTCTTGTCTTTGACCTTGCTGGCGGCATTGCCTATTCTTCTGTTGTTCCCTGTAGCCTATTTAGCCCATCTGGCTTTGAGTTTACAGATATCCTCCTATCCTGTCTGGTCTTGCTTTAAGAATACTAGGATTGTAGATGCAGGCTCCCTCACCTGGGTTAAATATCCATTCCATAGATTCCAACTCATGCCCTCAGGCTTGCCCAGCAAGTATTTTATCCACTGAGTCACTTCCATAGTCATTTAAAATTAAATGATAGAGTTGTGAGAACTAAAAACAGATTCTAATTTACAATTTTCTTTCCTAAAGTCAGACTGCAATACACAAACACATACACATACATACATACACTTATATATAATGTATGTGTATATATTTAGTGAAGAAATTATTTTTCATACAGTTTTTCTAACTAATATAAATTGAATGAATTTCTGTAAAAAAACTGTCTAGGAATTGAATCTTGGTAATCATTGATCTCTGAGGTTTTTTACATGGATAAAAAGTAATATTAGAGATACTTAATTTTTAAGTAATATAGTTTTATGTCTATCATACAAAAATGTGTTATTTACTTATTATACTATCTAACTTGTCACATAATCCAAAGCTATTGCAAATTATTACATTTACTACTTAGGTTCTTATCATAAAGAAGTTCTCTAATTTTTCCTTTAATTTTAAGAAGAAGAGTAAGCTTCTCATTTAGCATTCATGGCAGCAGTGGAAGAGTGATTTCAATGGGCCCATGGAAATAAATGGAAGAGTTGTATACTCTAGGGGAAAGCAAATATGAAAAAGACATTTTTATGTGGACAGTAACTGCTCCTGATTAATTAAGCTAATTACATAATTATTATATTATGCTAATTATATAATTAAATATTGTGCTAATAGTATAATTAAATTTATTATGCTAATTACATAATTGTATAAAACCTTTGAATTATTTAAAAACAAGATTTTTTATGGCATTTACATTTGCTTTCTTCCTAGAACATAATTTGAGCCCTAAACTATAAAAATGTATTCATTTATAGTTTTGAAAATTATGTTTGCATTTTATGCTCACACAGTGACAGATCATTAAGATCCACATTCATTCTTCCATGTTCTTTAATTCATTTTCCATTAAGGTGAAGTGTTATGATTGATATTCCAAGGTTAATGAGGGAAATGGTGGGTGTCATCTTCAGGGCAGGGCACACAAATGCCTGTAGCTTTCTCTGCCCCTGTGGTTTCTCATCCCTGTGGCCCATATGCCATGGGTATCTTTGGGGGATTAGAAAAACATATTTGCTTTTTAATCATGTTAAATATGTGTTACATCAGAACAAAAACTGATTTGGGGGTGGATAATTTTCCTGATAACTTCAGATGTAGTTTTTTTTTTTTTTAAGTCAGCAAGTAAATAATACAAACTTAGACATCAGTGACTATCTCCCAAAGTTTCTAATTTTTCTGGGTCACAATCAGTACCTTTTGAAAAGTATATGGATCTCAGGTAAAAGGATTTTACTGTTTAGACTGTAATAATTCTGGTATTCTCCTGAGAAAAACAACCTGCTTCCTAATTCTTGGAATATGAGGATTGGCAAGCAGTGTTCTGACATGTATTTACTCTGTTGTCATTCAGTACAAAAATAAGAAACGTGAATTTCTATTAAACAACCTGGGGAAATATCATTATAGGTTTACAGAAAGAAAATAAACCCAGCATGAAGAAGTTTAACAAAAAAGTAGTGAACTTGAAGATCATCAGTATGTTTGCCTTTATATCCCACTCATACCTTCCTTCTGTCAGCTTGCAATTCTCAGTTTATGAAATTCTCTGTTAAAAGGAGTTATGCCAACATAGAACAACTACACATGACTTTTAAGTTTTTTTTGTACAGGTTACTGGAATAGTATAATAGGAAATGTCATAAGACACACCTGGAGTGTGACAACATGTTCTTTCTAGGAAAAAGTTGGTAGAGCTTTCCACTATCAAAGTGTTACTTAACCATCAGTTAAAGTGTCTTTACTCAGTCATAATGAAAGATGGTTTAAGATTGCTTTGTTAGCTAATTTGTTGGCTGTGTTATTCTGTATATGGCTGCATACAGGTTTTTAATATTTTCCAGTTCAACTACTAATTTATTAATTTTCTACCTGGATAATCTTTGTAGAAGGTGATGGAATGACACTCCCTACAACCATGATGTGGCATGTTTGGTATGTCTATATGCCCCACAGACTTACTTAACCCATGGTTGATTGTATAGTCTTTCACAATTATCATGTTCTGTTTTGGGATTGACTCACTTATCATTATATAGATATTGACTCACTTATCATTATATAGATACTTTGACTCTTAGATTTTTACTTTAGGCCTTTTTTGCCTGATTCAATACATTTATATATTTGTGCTACAGAATTTAATATCTTGATATTGAAGGTAATTATTGATAAATAATAACCTAATTTTGTTGTTTTCTTAACTGTGGGAGACTATGGAAGTTCAGCTCCTACCTTTCCCACCTTTTCTAAGTTTCTTAGGAGGAGCAGAGAGGAATAAGAAAATATCAGATAAAAGAGTGACCTGGAAGACGAGAAGAAAGAAAGAAACACAGCATAGCTTTGGGAGGGGCTGGATCATTAACCAACAGCCTTGAAAGTTTATTCAAAAGGCTTTTTATAACATGCCAAGGGGACAAGTAAAAGACCTCCCCCTTGCTAGATCAAAGCACACCATACAGCCAAGTGCAGACGCTTCCAAACACCTGATAAACATGTCCATGATCAAATCCTCTCTTTATGCAGCCCTGCGGTGTGAAGCAAGCTCAAATATTCTGACCCTGAGTAATTTGGGCCTCCACTCAGAATATTTTGTAGCTACTGCAGTTTATCAATCTTTCTAAAATTCTTCTTTGTGGTTGTTGGTGCAATATATGTTTACATTAATTTGTTTTTCATAGTTTTAAATTTACCCATAACATCTTACATTTATAATGTAATTCATTCAGAAAAAATGTAACTTGGATTGCACATATCTGTACACTTTTACTTAATTTGCAATATTTAAATTTTTATGTGTGTTTTAGCATAACATTATTATATGAATCACTTAATAATGCATTTTAGCTATGGTAGTTAATACTAATTTAATAGATTGTCTGTAATCAAATAGCTCTTCAACTTTGGTTAATTATTTTCAAATCACAATTATAGAAGTATTTTTGTTAGGATTTCTATTGCTGTGATAAAACATCATGACAAAATAACCCAATTTAGCAAGGAACAGATTTATTTCACTTATACTAGCACATGCAAACCATCACCAAAGGTAGTCAGGGTAGTAAGTCAAGGCAGGAACCTGGAGGCAGGAACTGAAATGGAAGCCATGGGAGGGTACTTATTACTATTTGCTTCTCATTGTCTGTTCAGTCTGCTTTCTTATAAATCAAATGACCACATACCTAGAAATTGTAGGTACCACACATAGTGGGATGAGCCCTCCTTTATCAACTATCAATCAAGGAAGTCCTACGGGTCTGCATATAGGTCACTCTTATGGAGGCAATTTCTCATTTGAGAGACCCTCTTCCCAAATATATCTAGGTTTGTGTTAATTTGGCAAAACTTAACAAGAGGCACAAGTGTTAGGAATACTGTTATGTATAATTTATGTCAGAATGTGCACTTTTATGGAGCTTTCATGAATTTTCCATATGTTTTCAATTAAGATTATTTTGTCTCTTTATTACTTTAATCAGTTTCTGCGAAGCATAATTCATGGTATTAGGTCTTATTGGTCTTGGAAATTTTTGATTACCTCTCATTTATAAAAAGATTACAGGGTCTTTTTTTTCTTAACAGGCTGTTGTATTTTCTTTAGTGAATTGAATATATCAACCTATTCTCCCCTGGGATGCTGAGTTTATGCTAAAATGCTTATTCTCATCCAGACACCATAGAATGTGAAATAGTTCATATCTGCTATTATTATGATTTTTCTTTTCTGTTATTTTATAGACTGGTTATCATATAGTTTGTAAATTCCATTTTGTATTTGAATATAATTGGTGACCTCTGTGCTTCTTGTGTCTAGATTTTACCTTCTTTCACTAATAAGGAGAAAATTTTTCTAAAATTTTAAAATAAAATTTCTGATTAATTTCTTTCTACAGTGTGATGTTTTAGGCTTGAGGGTCTATTTGTCTTCTCTTATAATCCCCAAATACTTTTTTTATTAATTATTCATTTAAACACTTTATCTATTCTTTGGTTAGGAAAAGTATAAAGTGTGGTCTAAGAGCTACCCATTTTTTTCTTCACTGTGATCAGTCAGCTGATAAAAATTTCCTTTGTATTTCTGCATGTCAGTCATGAATTTTTAGGGTTTTATTCAATAAAATATTTAGTACATTTTGATCCCATTCATTTTCTCCTCATAACTTCATATTCTCTCTCTCTCTCTCTCTCTCTCTCTCTCTCTCTCTCTCGTTAACCTATAAAACAAAAAAAAAAACAAAAATCAAAAGATAAAAATCTAAGGGAAAGAAACAATGAAAGAAAGAACCATTAAGACAGAAAATAACAAAGCAGAACAGAAAAGCACACTAACAGATATAGAATTCTGTCTGTGTTGGCCAGCTACTCCTGGTCACCCAGTGGACCTGTCTCTCATCAATTCTTTTTTTTTCTACCTCTACCAATTCTATTTTACTTTGTTTTATATTTCTTTCAACACCTTGTAAGTAGGATTCATGTATTATTTTCCAACTTAGACAAACTTCATTCATACATTTTAAAACTCCACTGAACTTTTAAAAGTGGTGTTTACGGATTCTTTTCCTATCCTTTCATTTTTTTTATACTTTTTATTTTTTTTTATTTTACAACACCATTCAGTTCCACATAATAGCCACAGATTCCCCTGTTCTCCCCCTCTCGCCCCCCTCCCCCTCCCCTCAGCCCACCCACCATTCCTACCTCCTCCAGATCAAGGTCTCCCCCGAGGACCGGGATCCACCTGATAGACTCAGTCCAGGCAGGTCCAGTCCCCCACTGCCAGACCGAGCCAAGCGTCCCTGCATAAGTCCCAGGATTCAAACAGCCAACTCATGCAATAAGCCCAGGACCCGGCACCACCGCACAACTGCCTCCAAAACAGATCAAGCCAAATGACTGTCTCACCCATTCAGAGGGCCTGATCCAGTTGGGGGCCCCTCAGCCTTTGGTTCATAGTTCATGTGCTTCCATTCATTTGGTTATTTGTCCCTGTGCTTTATCCAACCTTGGCTTCAACAATTCTCGCTCATATAAACCCTCCTCTTTCTCACTAATTAGACTCCCAGCGCTCCACCAGGGACCCAGCCGTGGATGTCTGCATCCAGATTCCTCAGTCCTTGGATGGGGTTTATGGCACAACTATCAGGGTGTTTGGCCATCCCATCACCAGTGTAGGTCAGTTCCTGCCGTCTCTCGACCATCGCCAGCAGTCTTTTGCGGGGGTATCATGTGGATCTCCATGGGCCTCCCTAGCTCTCTGCTTCCTCCCCTTCTCATGTGGTCTTCATTTACCATGGTCTCCTATTCCTTGTTCTCCCTCTCTTTTCTTGATCCAGCTAGGATCTCCCACTCTCTTTCCCTCGACCTTCGCCCTTCATTGCTCCCACTCATGACCAGGCTGTTCATGTAGATCTCATCCATTTCTCCATGTCTTTTTTGGGGTCCCGTTTTCCAGGTAGCCTCACTGGTGATGAGAGTAGCAGTCTAGTCATCCTTGTTCCACATCTAGCCTCTTCCTATGAGTGAGTACATACCATATTTGTCTTTCTGAGTCTGGGTTACCTCACTCAGGATGATTTTTTCTAGATCGATCCATTTGCGTGCAAACCGCATGATATCATTGTTTTTCTCTGCTGAGTAGTATTCCATTGTGTATATGTGCCACAATTTATTTATCCATTCTTCAGTTGAAGGGCATCTAGGTTGTTTCCAGGTTTTGGCTATTACAAACAATGCTGATATGAACATAGCTGAGCAAGTGCTCTTGTGGTATGATTGAGCATTTCTTGGGTATATGCCCAGGAGTGGTATAGCTGGATCTTCGGGGAGATTGATTCCAAATTTTCTAAGAAAGCACCATATTGATTTCCAAAGTGGTTGTACAAGCTTGCATTCCCACCAGCAGTGGAGGAGAGTTCCCCTAGTTCCACATCCTCTCCAGCATAAAGTGTCTTCAGTGTTTTTGATCTTAGCCACTCTGACAGGTGTAAGGTGGTATCTCAGAGTTGTTTTGATTTGCATTTCCCTGATGATTAGGGATGTTGAGTAATTCCCTAAATGTCTTTTAGCCATTTGAGTTTCCTCTGTTGAGAATTCTCTGTTTAGTTCTAAAGCCCATTTCTCAATTGGACTGTTGGTCGTTTTGATGTCTAATTTCTTGAGTTCCTTATATATTCTGGATATCAGTCCTCTGTCACATGTGGGGTAATTCTCATTCTTTAGGAATTCTGTTAGAATTTTAGTTTCTCCAGAAAAGAACATGATTTCCTAAATTTGTTCCTAACTTTGTGTTTATGGCTTTGTTAAAAAATGGTTGCATTTTGCCAAATTTATAGTTCTTTGGCTATGACAGACTTTCACTTGTAGGCTAGCCTGTGACTCAGGACAAGTCAGCAATACTGCTAGGTCTTCAACAGTTTCAACAGCTGTCTAGACTGCTGAACTTCTATGAATCCAGAGGAAGCTACTGACTAAATTGCCTGACCCCCAATAGCACTCACAGCTTGGTTAATAACAGAATGCCAAGTGTTTCTGTGTACATATCATTCACATCTGAATCACTCGCCACAGTTTGCATCTCTTATCCAGAAGCATTCCTTGCAGGTGTGGAAATGAGGAAACTTTAGAGGAACTCCACAATGAAGCAGATTAGGACAGCTTGATCGATTATCTTTTTATGAGCTATATATTAGAAGGTGTGACATGTCATGGAATGTGCTCAAAACTCTTCTTAGAGTCCTTGATATTTTGCTAGAGTATATTTTTAAATCTTTTATTATTAATTTGTGGTGCCTTTTGTTTTTCATTCCTTTTCTCCTTCTTTTAGAATTCACAGTCCAATAATTCTACCTTCTTAATATTTTAGACATTGGAGTTGATATTTTTATTATAATTGCATTCTTTAATGTTACACTTATTTTTTCTTTTAATTGCCTTCAATTATTTCCTTCTTATAGCAGAAAGAATTGAGCCTTACACTTTAAACATATTTTCTTATATGGCTATAAAAATAAATGTTAGAAACACACGACTTAATAGCAAAATATACAATATACAATTAAATGAGCAAAGACCTAACTGCATTCAAAATAATAAGGGTAGACCTTTTTATAACATACACAAAAATTATCTAAGCATCAAAAACTGAAGAATAAAAACTAAAATTTTAAAAATTAACTCACAAAGAACAATCATAAAACCTTCAAAAATGACACGGTCATCTCATTTCTTAGGGATTTAAAATGTACATTCCCACTTTCAGCACTCTTTCTGACACAGCTGAGTGACCAAACCATCTAAAAAATTACAGTGGTAGTTGTGACATTTTCCTGGCACTCTTGTAAAAACAGAGAAATCGTAGAAACAGGTGAGGGACAGTAAGCTCAAACCTAGGAGATTTTCTGGGTTTTTCCATAATCACAAGTCTCTTGGAAAAACCAAAGAGAGAATGAAGATTTTCTCACAATAGCATGGCAAGAGGAAATAATCCCTTGGGTAAAAAGTCAATGTTCTCTACAAGGAGGCTGAAACTGGCCATCTATAGTGATGGTGACTATCAGGATTGAAAAGACTGAATATGCAGAAAAATAATGGATTCTTTAAAATGTTTCCAGAAATAATACCAAAAATTTATATTTATGTTTATTATGTACAAATACAGCTACACTTTTATGTATTAGCTCTCTAATGGAGTAATATTAATATGGAGTAATGTTAATGTATAATATATTCTGAAAATATCATATAATTATCATGGCAGAAATATATCACACAGAGAAGAATGTACAGTTGTAATCACCAAGGCTTGAGGTTCTTTCCTCTGAGGAGAAGAGGAAATATGAGTAATACATAATTATTTGAATGAAGTATAATTAGATTATGTATGCATGGAGTACTTGCAGACTAAAGCTGTGGTGAAAGATATTCCTATTTAATGGATAACTGTACGTATTTACAAAAATGGAAGAAATAATGTCTCTGGGACTCATTCTGTATCCTTCATTCTGAAGCTGCAAAGTGAGTCCTCAGAGACAGCTGATCAAATATTCACAGTAATCTTGAGGGTACTGAGTCTCTAGCTGGAGTCACACAATTGAGAGTCAAGCAAAATCAGGTACTTAGTAGACACATGATAATTAATACAATGCCAGACAGTCATGTATTTGCAATATTCTATGTTTTTTCTTCTTCTTTCCAATTTTCCTGATGACCTCTTTTGTATTCAAGTAATTCCACAAACTATATCTTTTATTGAAAAAGGAAAACGTATTTCATGATATATCAATATGAATCTGCATTTGCTGCAAAAAACAAATATGACTATAGTTTTCATGCTCATCACTCATAGTAAAAGCCAGTGTTATCATTATTTTTTAAAACTCTATCAGATTATCTAATTCAGTATATGAGTTTTCATCTGTGAGCAAAACTTAATGGTAATTTTTTGGAGAAAGATCTGTAGGCTTCATACTACAGTTTCAGCACTGTTTTCTTCCCTTAGTGGAATTGTAAAGCTTTCAAGTTCAAATAATTGAACATGGTGTGACTACAATGAATGTTCTGTGCCTTTGGTACAATGAAGCCCTTTAATGTCTGGACACTGGTTTACCTCTGAACAGAATTACTCTTAAACACTGAAGAATACTTATCTGTCAAAAACTCCATTTGCTAGAGTGAGTAACAAGGATAGGATCAGAGGAACTAAGGCAAGCATGAACATAAAGCTAGCAAAAGAGAGCTAGTGTGCTCAAGACCCCCAGGAAAAGGCCAGTTAGGGTTACACAACACAGGAAAAATGTCACAGAAACATGGAGATGCTCTTCATGGGCTGAAGAATCTTTGATTGCTTGAAATTCATTCTGTAAGCATCCTAGGATTCAGCTACCCAACCTTCAACTGCACAGTGTTTTATTACATTGCAGTATGAGTACAATATCATAAAAACATGATAAACATCACTATCAATTTTTTAAATTATTTTAAATTAGAGGTAAAATTGTATTACCCTTATTAAATTATTTTTTGTTTCTTTCTGGGATGTTGATCTATACATTACAAATATTATATCCAAGTGTATTAATCTCTGTATTCCCAAGAGTGATGGACCATGCCCAGTTTTGTATTTTGTTGTTTCATATAGAACTTCCTGAAGAATACTAACTGATACAGCTGAAAGACCACATATAATGGTATGTTTACAAAAGCATTATAATCTTATAATTTAAGCAGAAGAGATCTGCTTCTTAGGTTTTACAAAAGAGCATTTGAAATACATATTTATGTTTTAGCATATGCTATAATTATTAGAACAGAAGCAATATTGCTGAGTATGAGTCACATGATTTTATATCTCATACCTTGCAATTTCATAATCATCTATAAATACTGTAAATTAAAATTGAACTGGTAAAACAGTTTCTACTTCAAACTTCCTTTGATAAAATTATTAACAATCCAGTCTCAATGTACAATTAAGTCATTTGTTGCTAAATAAGTAGAGTTTACTCTAATTTGAACCAAACTTCATTATTTAATTTGCATTTAAAGACTGGAGAGAAAATCTTTCCTTTGCTGTGCCTGTTGATGACTTAGTGTAGGAAGCAACAAGATAAATTAAATTACATACTTCATAGCTACCCTATTACCAAATTACCTAATACATTATAGAAATTATCCATAAATGGCTTTAATATGTGGGATAAAAAGATTTCCAAATAAATCACCATTAAGTTTCAGTTCTCCTGTATAGTCACTCAATGATGGATAACGTAAGCTGTAGGTATGATGGGAATAAATTGAGAGTATCATCCCCAAATTAAGAACTAAGAAACATTTTTCAGAGCTCCAACATCCAATTTAAAAAAAAAAAAAGGAAACATAAATAACTTTTTCTCTTTCGCTTGACTTCCAAGGCTGCCAAAACTGAGCCTGAACTTAGCTGGGAAAGTGAGTGAAAAGGAAGAATAGGACTCATAATGTGTCTTATTCACATTTATTTTTCTCAGAAGAATGGAATGGTAACTGGCCTGCCAAGGTCTTTGAGCAAATCTAGTGCATGAAAATTACCGTCTGATACGTCTTCCACAAGAGTGGGATAGCTCACTGACATCTAATCAGATGAAAGTAATTTTACCATAAATAACAAAGAGTTTGGGCTTTTCAGATTTGGACTGACAAACAGTATGCCATATTTCTGAGAAGACTTGGGAGCTTTAGATAATCCATCTCTATGCTTTAGGGAAACATTCAGGTAAAATTATAATTTTGATGTTCAACAAAATCTTTTCTGTCCCCTTGCCACATTTAATGTGTATTATAATTGTTCACATTACTCAAGAACTTCATCTTTTTTACTGTAAATAAATTGGAACCAATTTTAACATGGAAGAATTGTTGAAATGCTCAGTAAACTCCACCCAGTCTTGCTTTTAATCATATTAATGTGAGAAAATTGAATTGAAAAGAGATTGATTGAATCCTGGTGCTCTTATTGGCCAATCTCTGGTAGGAAGGTACTGGAATTCAGAGTTCCTCAGCTCCACCATGAGTTTATGTGCCCTTTAAATAGACTTCCTTCTCTACACTATCTAAAAAAAATCAGAATAAAAATAAGACACTTTCGTCTCTTCAAGGCAATGATTTTTAGGAATTTGAGCAACCATGTATTTTGTTTCCTCAATGAGTATTCTCAAAATGATTTAGTTTGCCCCCATACAACTACAATAAGGAATTTGCATCCCAAATCCCTGGCACTGAAAGTTGATGGCTATGACTTTGGTTTTAATTTGCTTCTTTCCACTGAACATTACTTACATAGATTTTGACAGGATTCATGGGACTTAATGTATATTACTGTCTAGAGAAAACTTCTTTTTCTTTACAACAAACCAATAGATTTATGATTAACATTTATATACCCTTAAGGATATTTTATGATACGTATATCAGAAAGCAATTAAAACCACCAAGGAAAAAAGTGAATTTTTGCTCTCTGTGTTCAGGAGAGGAGAATTGTTCCCAAGACAAGAGAAATTCAAGGTGTGACTTAAATTATCAAATGGACTTCTAACTTTATCAAGTATCATATTATAAATCAATTCAATCAGATTCTGAGGAGACTTTATCAATACAGGCTGCAGGGATTTATACAATCTACACAATGGTAATAATAGACATTTCAGGACTTATGAAGCTTATCAGCCAAAACTAAAATTGTTGAAAATTATTGAAAAGAAATTAAGTTTTAATTTATATGAAGTGTAATAATTGAATGCAAATGATCCTACCAAACTTAAAATTATACTGCCTACATTTAAAAAGACATTTTCTTATAACTGTTGAGGGAGGGAGGGTTACTCTCTGTGAGGTATATGGCTGCAAGAAAGTTACACATACAAGAGTGGATGGCCACACAGTCATGTATCTAAGGGTGGCACTAATTAGATCCAGAGAGTAATTAATAACAAAAGGGAAAAACAAGGAGAGAAGCTGGGAGGTATAAAGGGTGAGTTTGTCAGAGGGAGCTGTGGATGGATATGGTCAATATACATTCTACAATCATGGAACATTTTATTATTAAGGGCAGAAGAGATATCTCAATGGTTAAGAGCTTGTACTGCTCTTCCAAAGGTCCTTCATTTGATTCCTAACACCCACAGCAGGTATCTTATAATAATCTGTATATCCAGCTCAAGGAACAAAGATCTAAGCTCTGAAGGAATTTGGAGTAATTTTCACAAACCCGTAACTCCATATATAAAATTAAAAAGAACATAAACAGTTAAAAATATTACAAAGCAGCACATATAACAGTAGTCAATTCAGACATGTTAGGGAAGCCCACATGTTTTAGTAGGAAATAGAGAATAAGAGAAGGTGTTCAACAACTATTGACTTTCTCCTCCAAGGAAAATGTCCATGAGCAAGTCAGGAATTTTCCCTGTTATTCCACTGCTTCTATCATTATCACATCAATGCTTAAAATTTTTCCTAATATTATAATTTAAGATAAAAATGTTGAGAGAGGGTGCTTGAGAGATGGTCAGTGGATAAGGCGCTTGCCATGCAATCATGGGAACTAGAGTTTGATCTCTATCACTGCATAAACATCAGGCAGACGTATAATCAAGCATTTAGGAGGAAAGGTAGGATTACTAGGGCAACCCGGTTAACTAGACTAGCCGAATCAATGAGCTTAGCGTTCAACCGAGAGAGCCTGCCTCAATGAATAAAGTGAGGAAGGATCAAGGCAGATAGCTATTGACAACTTTGGGCTTCAACATGAATGAATGCTCTCACACATATATGTACACCAGCACCCATAGTCATGTAAGCATGCATACAAACATATACCTGATCAGCTCTGACTCATAAAAAATGTTGTACCTAAGAGTGGCTCAGAGGTAAAGAATCTATTTAACATGAATTTGAGCTTGATTTTAATTCACAGCAAATTCTAAAAGGGTCAGAGAAAGTAAATATGGATTGTAATATACATACACACATATATACATACATACATACATACATACACATTCACTTCTATGAAGAATAACCTTAATAGTCATATTGTGTATATATATATATATATATGTGTGTGTGTGTGTGTGTGTGTGTGTGTGTGTGTGTGTGTGTGTATGTGTGTGTGTGTGTGTATAAACATACACACATATATTCATTCATTACATGGTAACTCACGGTGGGGCCATAGGTACTACTGTTACAAGGTGATTTTGTATGATCCTTCATTATGAGTACTTATATGAGTCACTGAGTCACTGATTCAGTCCTTTATCAACTAAAGTACTAAGGGATTTTGGATAAAGCATCCTAATTTGAAATTACTTACTGTCTAAAATAAGCCTCAACTTGGGTTTGTTCAAGAATCATTCACATGTTGTGAGTATTTACAAGAGCTTGCTTGTATATAGCACAACCAAGTATCAGATATGGGAGAAAAACCTAGGCCCTGCCTTTGGAAGTTGGGTCACTTTGAGCAAGTGAGTTGACGTTAGGGATCATCCAGTTCTTAACCTGTAAGATAAAAGCCATCAGGGCAAAGAGTTGGCTCAGTGGATCAAGTTACCTGGCACCAAACATGATGACCTGAGTTCAATCTTTAGGACTTATATATTTGAAGGAGGTAATCAATTCCAGCAATCTGTTCTCTGGTGTCCTCATGGAGTATCACACATAGACACACACACACACACACACACACACACACACACACACAGACGCACATGCACACGCACTTACACACACACAATTTAAAAGTATGTTCATAAAAATACATAGCTTTTGTTTAACTTGTTTTGTTTTCCTCCATCAATGGACCCTTTGTGCTACAATACCCACCTTTGAGGCAAGATGTACCAACTTGTGTAAAATTGACAACTGTTTTTTTTTTTTATTATTGTTGTTTTACTTTTCATTTATGTCCTTGTATTGAAAATAATCTTTTCTAATACAAGATATCCTAATTAGTTTCTCTTCCCTCTATTCCTTCCAGTTACTCTCTACTTCCCCACATCTCAATCTACTCCCTTTCTGTCTCTCATTAAAAAAGAACAGACTTTGAAGAGAATGCAATCAAACATAACAAAATAAAATAAAATAAGATGAAGCAGATCTTGTAATAACTGAAGTTGGACACAGCAATCCAACAGGAGGGGAAGAGTCCCAAAAGCAGGCACAAGAGTCAGAGACCAACTCATTCTCACACTCAGGAGTTCCACAAAAATACTAAGCTAATAGCCATGATATATATGCAGAAGATCTGGTACAGACCCACGTGGAACCTGTGCTTACTGCTTCAGTCTCTGTGAGCTCATATGTGCCTTTCTTAGTTGATCCAGAGAGCCTTGTAATTATGGTGTCCTCCATCCCCTCTGGGTCTTATAATCTTTCTGCCTCCACTTCCTTGGGATTCCTTGAGTTCTCAGCAGAGGGATTTGATAGAGAGTCTCCATTTAGAATTTCTCTCGACAGCATAATGTCTAGCTGTGGTTCTCTACCTCAGTTTCCATCTGTTTCAGGAGAAAAACCTCTCTGATGATGAATGGAGAAAGCACAAATCTATGAATAAAGCAGAAAATCATTAGGAAACATTTTATTGATTTTTTTTAGACAAAATACTATTCAGTTTTACCCTAGGTCTCTGGGGCATTCTAGTCTCTAGTTTTTGACTACTCAAGCAGTATCGGGCATGGGTTTCCACTCATGGAGTGAGACTTAAGTCAAATAATACATTGCTTGGCTACTCTCCAAGTTCGGTGTCACCATTGCCCTAACATACTTTTCAGGCAGGACAAATTGTAGGTCAGAGGTTTTGAGGCTTTTTTTGTGTCTGTATTTCAGTAGCCTGCAGTGTACCTTCCTACACCAATGAGACTAGAACAGAGGGGTGAAGGCTCCATGTAAGCACAAGCTTGACTCCTCTGTGTTCAATGAGCTGTGTGAGTATTGCCGTCCACAATGGGGCCTCTCCTGTTACTTTGTGGAGAACAATTAATAAATGAAAACCGCTTCTGTAACACAAAGGATATTGTAAATGGGACAATGTGCCAGCCTATAGAAATGGAAATGATCTTTACCTAACTCCACATACAATAAAAAACTAACATCAAAAATATAAAAACAAATTAATAAACTAGATATCAAAAAAACTAAATGATCTAATTAAAAAATGGGCTACAGATTTAAACAGAATTCTCCAGAGGAAACTCAACTGGTTGATAAACTCTTAGAGAAATGGTCAATATCCTTAGATATCAGGGAAATGCAAATCAAAACTACTTTGAGATTCCATCTTACAACTGTTAAAATGGCTAAAATCAATAATACAAGTGACAGCTCATGCTGGAGAGGATGAGGATCAAGGGGAACAGTCCTCCACTGATGGAGGGAGTAAAAATTTGTATAGCCACTGTGGACCCAATGTGATAGTCCCTCAGAAAATTGGGTATTATCTACCTCAATTTCCAGCTACACCACTCTTGGTCTGCTGGTGATGCTGTGAATGTGTTGCTCTGATTGATTGATAAATAAAATGCTGATTGGCCATTAGCCAGGCAGGAAGTATAGATGGGACAAGCCAAGAAGAGAATTCTGGGAACAGGAAGGTTGAGTCAGGAGTTGACAGCCAGACACAGAGGAAGTGAGATGTAAAAGTACCAGTAAGCCACAAGCCACATGGCAACTTATAGATTAATAGAAATGGGTTAATTTAAGATATAAGAAAAAATAGCAAAAAGCCTGTCATGGCCATACAGTTTATAAATAATGTAAGTCTCTGTGTGTTTACTTGGGTCCAAGAAGCCAGCCACAGGGCTACAGGAACTGAATAGAACCAGGAAAACTTTAGCTACATTGGTCATATACCCAAATGACATTCTGTGCCACCACGAATACACTTGATTAACCCTGCTCATTGTGGCTTTATTCTTAATAACCAGAAACTAGAGACAACCTAGATGTCCCTCAACAGAAGAATGGATAAAGACAATGTGCTACAATTATACAAAAGAGTACTACTCAGATGTTAAAAATGACATCATGAAACTTTCAGGCAAATTGAGTAAACTGGAAAAAAATCATCCTGAGTGAGCTAACCCATACCTAGAAAGATAAACATGATGTATATTTGCTTATCCCTGAATATTAGCCATTAAGTAAATTATAATCAAGGTACAATCCAAAGACTCAGAGAGGTTAGGTAAAGAGAAGGGGTCAAGATGTGTGTGGATCTCCCTGGAAGTGGGCAATAGTCTAGATTTTAAGGGTGATCTGTTTGTGAGTGTGGATGTAAATGGGGGTTAAGGTGACTAGGGAGATGGGGTGGAGGGAGAGAGTGAGGGGAAAGTTGGCTGGATTTGGGGAGCATTTATAAAGCTGTGTGGAAACCTAGTGCAGTGGAAAGTTCCTAGAATGTATGAAGGTAATCCTGATGAGGATTCCTAGTAATGGAGAATACAGTGTCTCAACTGGCCATCTCTTGTTGCCAAGTGAGTCTTCCTATGATTTGACAAGGTTGCAACTATTCAAGTTGTTGGCCAAGGGTTTCCCAAGAAAATGCCCAAACATGCAATCTGTTGCTAAGACAGGACTGTTGTGGAGTAACCACTTCCTTAATTGGATTTGAGTACTGCTTCAAAAGAGGAAATTTATGCCTGGCATTGTAAACACAGACAGTATGCCTGACAAGGGAATTCTGCAGCTCTAGTCCAGAATCTAATAATATTGTTTTTCTAAATGACTATGTAAAACTTATTTCTAAATATTTGTGTCCACAGATTCATGCTGCATCCTCTATTTTCAGGAAGGTTTTGTATTTGGTACTGGTAATGCAAAGATTCATTACTGTTCAAAATCCTGAGAACCAGCTGCTAAGTGAGACAAGCTGAAAATTAGATATGTATTTCAATTTCACATCACCAAAACAGAAGTTTCAGACAACATAACAGAAGAGAAGATGAAGGAAGTAAGAACCGGAACAGTAGCCCTGTGAAACACTGGCCTCTGGACATGGTGTAGCTTAAGTACACATGAACACATACTAGCTGTGTTTTAAGACCTGTGCAAAATCAATCCATTTAAATTTTTCACCAGTGAGTAGAGAGAAACTCTTCATGCCTCAGCCCACTCTAATAAGCTAGGTATTAGCAGTTGTAGGGCTGGATGGAGAGAATCACATTTCACTGGGCTTATGGCATTGGTTATCCCATACCTATGTGCACCAATTCACAACTAATTAGATCACTTTGTTGAATAACCAAACAAAACAAAGTAACCATACATAAGACTAGGGGCTGAGGAAGTTGGTCAGAGGATAAAAGTGCTTGCTCCTGTTCCAAATGACCCAGATCAGTTCTCAGCATCCACACAAACGTTTTTTTTTTTTTTTTTTTTTTTTCAAAAAGGACATGGGGTTTAGGGGTAAGATGTGAGGCTATGATATACATCATATACATCATATGTATATGAACATCATATACAAGTATGAAATTTTAAAAGATAAATAAAAAATTACTGACATTAAGTACACTGAGATTATTGTAAGATGTCACCTTCTTTACTCTCCCTCCCACTGTTCTTATCCTTTCCTCCCTAAAATTCTTTTTTTAACAGTCATGTCTCATTTTTGTTTTCACTTTGAGACCCAATGAATTTAACCAATCTCATCTTTGAGACTATTGGTTTGCAACTAACATTGGATTATGGTGGGAACATACTTGAGTACAGGATTTAAGACAATGACTTCTTCTATTAGTTGTTAGTAGTTTTGCAGAATAGGAAGGGCATAATGGGTCTCTCCCAGATTCCTGATTTACTCCTGGTGTGCCCAGTCTTACCTAGGTCCATTGCAAGCCTCCACTCTTTTTATAACTGCAATGGATATACCAGGTTCTGAGGACTGAGTTTATCAGCTCTTGTCCTCATTATTTGGCTCTTATATTCTTTTCATTTCATCTTCCAAAGTAATCCATGATCCTTGGTAGTGGTGATAAGCTATATGTATGAGGGATGAACAGTCATTTATCTTCAGCACCTTGAACTGTCATACAGTTCACTATGTTTACCCATGATCACTGCAAGGAGAGACTTCTCTGCTTGTATCTGGAGGAAACATTTGTCTATGTGTATAAACATACACATTGAGAAGCTACCTTGGATCATAAAATTTATGAAAACATTACTAAACAACAGTAGTAGCTTTACCTCTAGGACATATGACATCCTAGGTTATGGCATTTTGACTAGGTCATCAGTGGCAGGTATTGATCTCCTCATATTGAGTGGGCTTCAAATTCAATCATAGAACTGTTGATTAACCAGGTACAATTTTGCCACACTGTTCCATATGTGTGTATATCTTGCCTAAAAGGTTGATATTAGAGATCATATAGGCCACAGCTTAGTAAGACAACTGATGCCTTTTCTTCTCCCAGAAGCCTGTATAACATATTACAGCTCTCTGTAACCTAGTCAACACAATAGAGATTTCCAACTCAGTTTCTGTTCAATTTTTCTATACTCTACAGCCAAGATGTATGGTATGGGTTCTTAGTACTTAGTTCTGATGGATAAGCAAGAAGAGTGGGATACAAATTGGCTTTTTTTAAAAATTATGTTGCTGATTTATTTATTTTTTTATTAATATTTTTTTCATTAAGTTTACACTCCAATCAAAGATCCCCCTCTCCCCTCCTCCCAACCCCCAGCCTCTCCTTCCTAACCTACCCCCCATTCTCCCCCACAAGAAGACAAGGGCCTGCCATGAGGAGGCACATCCAGTAGAGGCAAGTCCAAGACCCTCCCCCTGCCTCAAGGCTGCTAGAGGTGTGCCATCATAAGTAATGGGCTCCAAAAAGCCCGCTCATATACCAGGTATGGATTCTAATCCCACCGCCAGGGGGCCCCCAAAGCAGATCAAGCTTCACAACTGTCTTGCCATGCAGAGGGCCTAGTCTAGTCCCATGCAGGCTCCACAGCCATTGATCTAACTTTTATGAATTCCCACTAGTTTGGTTTGGTCGTCTCTGCAGGTTTCCCCATCAGGATCCTGATGCACTTGCTCATAGAATCCCTCTTCTCTCTCTTTGACTGAACTCCTGTAGCTCTGACTGGTGTTGGTTATGGATCTCTGCAGCTGTTTCATCAGTCATTGAAGAAAAGTTCTGTGATGACAGTGAGGGTATTTACCAGTCTGATCACTGGGATAAGCCAGTTCAGTTCAGGCACCCTCTCCACTGTTTCTAGTAGTCCAAGCTGGGGTCATTCTTGAGGATTGATGGCAACTTCCCTAGCACCAGGTTTCTCTATCCCCATGATGTCTCCCTCCATCATGATATCTCTTTCACTGCTTTCCCACTCTATCCCTGTTCCAACTTAACCAGCCAATTACCTTATGTTCTCATCCCCTATCCCATTCCCTCTATTGCCCACCTCTCATCCACAGTTTACTTATGGAGATCTCATCTATTTCCCCCTGGAAGGGCAATCCATGCATCCCCCTTTTTGGGTCTTCCTTGCTAGCTAGCTTCTCTGGAGTTGTGAGTTGTTGTCTGGTTATCCTTTGCATTACATCTAGTATCCACTTATGAGTGGGTACATACCATGTTTGTCCTTCTGAGTCTGGGTTGTCTCAACCAGAATGATATTTTCTAGTTCCACCCATTTGCCTGCAAATTTTATGATGTCATTGTTTTTCTCTGATGAGTAGTACCTTATTGTGTATGTGTACCCCATTTTCTTTATGCATTTTGCAGTTAAGGGACATCTAGGTTGTTTCCAGGTTCTGGCTATTACAAATAATGCTGCTATGAACATAGTTCAGCATGTGTCCCTGTGGTATGATTGAGCATTCCTTGGTTATATGCCCAAGAGCGGTATAGCTGGGTCTTGAGGAACATTGATCCCCAGTTTTCTGAGAAACCACTACACTGATTTCCAAAGTGGTTATACAAATTTTCTCTCCCACCAACAATGGAGGAGTGTTCCCCTTGCTCCACATCCTTTCCAACATAAACTGTCTGCAGTGCTTTTCATCTTCGCCATTCTGATGGGTGTAAGGTGGTATCTCAGAGTTATTTTGCTTTGCATCTCCCTGATGACTAAGGATGCTGAGCAACTCCTTAAATGTCTCTTGGCAATTTGAAATTCTTCCTTTGAGAATTCTCTGTTTAGCTCTATAGCCCATTTTTAAAATTGGATTGTTCATTATTTTGATGTCTAGTTTCTTGGTGATTTCTTTATATATTTTGGAGATGAGCCTTCTGTCAGATGTGGGGTTTGTGAACATCTTTTTCCATTCTGTAGGCTGTCGTTCTGTCTTATTTACTGTGTCATTTGCCTTACAGAGGCTTCTCAGTTTCAGGCCAGTAGCCCAGACACTGAGAGCATCAATTAATAAATGGGACCTCCTAATTGGCTTTTATTGTCCACTTTGCATACCTTATATTCATCTGAGAGGCTCAATTGTGAAATTAATTAGATCAGAGTGGCCTGTGAACAAATCTGTGGCAGATTGTATTGATCATGAATTGCTGTAGGGGGTTCTGGCCCACTATGAATGATATTATCCCCCATAGGCAGTCTGGGTTGTGTACATACCTAGATAAGCTTGAACCCATAAGTGAACAGAGAACAAGAAAACCAAACAATATTCTTCATAGCTCCTACCTCCAGGTATCTACCTCCAGAGGTTTCTTTCAAGTTCCTGTCAATACTTCCCTCATTGATGGATTTTGACCTGAAAGCTGTAAGCCAAATTAATTAAATCCATCACCCCACAACAAGATGTTTTTTGTAACAGTGTTTTATCACAGAAATTGAATGAAGGTACAACATGTTGCAACAGCCCTTCAGAAGGTACCCACCTGGCACTGGAATTTCATTTAGTTTTTTCTTAGGAGCAGCATTATCTAGGCATTCAGGACTCCTCTCTCTACTTTTCTCTTCTCTTCTCTTCTCCTCTCTCTCTCTCTCTCTCTCTCTCTCTCTTCTCTTCTCTTCTCTTCTCTTTTCTTCTCTCTCTCTCTCTCTCTCTCTCTCTCTCTCTCTCTCTCTCTCTCTCTTTCTCTTCCTCCTTCCCTCCCTCTGTCTCTGTTCTGTCTCTGTGTGTATCTATATCCTTATCTTTCTCTTAACACACACACACACACACACACACACACACACATTTGCAAGTTGTAAGTTCACTTATCGCCTTTTCAAATGCCCTTATACACTTGACCCATTCCTGTTTAAACTCCCCAACCTCTGCATTCAAGAACCAGAATCATGCTTGTACCATTTTTCAACTATGTAATCATATGGATTCCTGCTCTGCATTTGGGGATGTCATCCAGGATTACAATAATACAAGGATACTGCAGCTAATAAGTATAGAATTTGTTCTACATTAGCCTTTGTTTCCCTCCACTAGATTATGTGCTAATTTTTTATTGTTTTACATTATGGTTATTGAAATGAGATATGATAGGCATATAACTGAGTTTAGATGAATCTACAATAACAATTTTCTTACAGCAATTCCATTTTTGAGTAAGAATATAGACGTAACAAATGGTGAGTTGTAAAGATTAAAATGTATTCAAACAGTATTTATTAGAAAGTAGATTATAGTTCTTAAAATGTAATGTACACTTTATATATATAAAATATAATAGATTATACTCATCAAGAATAGACTGTAATTTGTATCTAAGCTCTGGATATAGCTATTCTTGTTAAGAATGCACTTTGTATCCTTTGCTGCTGTTATTTTATCTACATGTATTTATTAACCATATGTATGGCTGGTGCCACTGGATGTGTGTGTGTGTGTGTGTGTGTGTGTGTGTGTGTGTGTGTGTGTGTGTGTGTGTATGTAGGGGAGGGGTGAATGTGCAGATGGTATGCATGCATGCCATAGTATGCAAATGGAGGTCATAATAGAACTTGTCAGATTGGCAGCATTCAACTTTACACACTGTACCAACTTTCCATTCTGCTATTAAATGTGAAGGACTAATAATAATACTAGTACAACTCATATAACAGAGTGCTGGCTTAATAAATACTACCTATCACTATGGATATTTTATTTTCTAATAGCTGTTACATGAAATATATCCCTCCAGGTTTTTCAGTCTTGATGAAGAATGAATATTGTGTATGCCTTTCACTCCTTGTTTCAATACTGTGTGCTATGAGGATGACTAAAAATTTACACAGAATATTTTTGTATATTAAGTTCAGTAATTGAGCACTGCATATCTTTGTAACTGCAGAAATAGCTTAGGTTTAACAATTATATCACTTCAATAATACACATGTTCAACACATTTTTTGTTTCATTTAAAGGAAAACAATTTACAATATTGTATCATTATAAAGGTACTTTTGTTTTAACTACTTAGAAGTCAGAACTATGGATGTTTTAACATTGACTTTGATGATGTCATTTGATATCCTCTGGAATTATTCTATGTTGAAGTTGAAGAAAATCTTACTATCTGTTACATCCTAGTTATGTTTCACATACTCATCCATGGCATTGTAATACTGTAATCCAATCTCCTTCATTACTACTGTAGGTGAAGACAAACAAATACTTTCATTTCCTTCAGGAAGATATAGTAATGAGCATTTCTGGAAAAATATGCTTAATTTATTATCAAATGTCACTAATGAAGGGCTTTTGTAAGTGAATGACCAGATTATTGACTGTATTTTTTCATAATACCCAATAGTTTGAAATAAACTATCCTTGATTCAATGATATTGTGAATATTTTGAATTTGAAGAGAGCTGGTCTCTACCCAAGCATCACCGAAATTAAAATAAATAAAGAAATCTAGTCTAGTAGTTTTCCAGAACCCAACTGGTTTCTGTTTCTCTTGCCTTTTCTCAGACATATTAAGTGTTTTTTTAAATGTATTTTTTGTCACTAATTATAAAATTGCTTTCCACTGACACTAGTTCTTACTTTCTTTTCAATTATTGACCCATCATGTCTCTTCTCTTTCCCTTTAATGATTTTTGTAAAAGATTACTTATCTGTATATGTGAGTACCTGTATTGAATATATTGTACAGTGTGTGTGTGTGTGTATGTGTGTATGTGTGTGTGTGTGTGTGTGTGTGTGTGTGTGTGTGTGTGTGTGTGTGTACATTTGTGTGTTTACCTCATACCTACAGTTGACAGAGAGGACATTTAACTCTCTAGAAGTGGAGTTACAGGGAGTTGAGAGTAGATACTGGAGCTGAATCTCATGTCCTTTGCAAGATCAGCAAGTGCACTTAACAAATGAGCCATTTCCTAATGCTGCTTTCAGTACTTTCTGGGAGTACTATTATGGCAGGTAGAATTTATTGATGGTTCACTGCAAGGTACTTATGTTTTATGGAAAATTCCAGTCAAATGTGTGCCAATCAACTTACAAAGGTCCATGCTCAGTATCACGTCATGGTAAATTGAGTATCTTCTTTTTGCCCAGAAGCACTCATTACTCTTCTGCCTGAATGAATTCTAATAAAGTCATTAGCCTGAATGTTAGGCAATGCTACTATGTTCTTTCGTTTGCTGTTTTAAAATGAGTCTGGATGCTCTAAATACCACATTAAGTAGTTTTGAAGCAGTTTTTTAAAAATTCAATTTTCTAACTACTGCCCTACTTCTAGGCAATTTTAATTAGCTCAACTGCATTACCATGAAGCAACGACAGAAAAAGATGTTGCCCTCAATGTTGATTTCAGCCATCAAAGAATAGACATAGTTCTGAAAGCACCATTACTGTATTTCCTGCTAAGGAAATTTGAAGAAATTGTCTCTTGGTTACAGTTACAAGAGAGACATTAACGCATATAGAGGCTTTCTTTCAAATTACCATTGAAAGTTGGGGATAAAAATGAATGCAGAATTATGGTTGAGTTAAATTGACAAACTATCACATGGTTCAACTTCACATTTACTCCCTGTTGGAATACATTGCTGTCTGGTTAAAGATCACAATCTTCCTACTGCCGGGCAGCTTATCTCAGTGGCGAGGCAAAATGGAGCTCCTTCCCTCCCGCAAAACTTCCTGCTCTCTACCTTCCCTTATCTAGAGAATGGCCCTGGGCCTGGAAGACTGACCTTATCTAAAACCCGTCTCTAAACAAAATGCCTGATTCATCCTTAGCTTGACCCTTGGCAATAGTACCCTACTCTCTGCTATAGGACCCTACTATCAAGTACTAAGCCTTGTGATAAAAACACGCCACTTAATGAAAATTAGGGTTTGTCTCAAGGCACCCCAATCCTATATATTGCTTGTACTCTGGAATAAAATTGAGTTGGTTCACTGAAGACTGTCTCATGGAGGCCTCCCTCAATCTGAGCTCATGGTCCACATACAAAGCTTTCTGTCACCCTTGCTTCCTCTTTCCCAATAAGACAAGAGGGGAAAGAGGACCCCACAACTCCCTGTTTGTCATGCATCTGTACAAGATTTAAATTCAAAATCTTCATAAACTATGATTGTGGTTTATAAGACATTAAGCTAGAGCCTAGTACAGATTAATCTTGAGCTTCTGAATTTAACTCCAAAATCAGAGTGGGTAATGACATTTTAATAATGGGAAATTAAGTATATACCTACATTTTATTAGAGATGTTGATAATCATTTTGTCTATTTGTTTGAATATAAAATGACAAAAGAATCAAGTCCATAGAGATGTTTGTTGCATAAGAGGAAATATGGACACTTGAAAACCCACCAAATCTGTCAAGAGTCAAGAGGCAGCTGGTGTGTGATTCTCAAAGCAAAGGGAGATTCCTCAGAGAACAGAATCAGATACCATATTAATACTAAACTTCCAGTGTCCAGATGGTCAGAAATTGGTTATTGTTTGCTATCTCACTCATCATATTGTATCTTGTTATAGCCACCCAAGCAAAATAATGCATCCATACAGCAAATCTGTGTAAGCTGTGAAGCAGATGCTGAGGAAGTCAACAAAGAAATCTAAGTGTTTCAACAATATGTAAAAAACAATTATTTCTGAATGGAACCAACTCTCTTTTAATCAGGTTGAATTTCTATATGAGGATTCCCATTTTTGAACTTTTTACTATCTATTAATATTTTCTTTGCATCTGCCAATCCTATACAATTTTTATTATTCCAGAATGAATTGACATGTGTGAGTCCTCCAACACTGTTCTTCACACTGAGTATCCTCCTGGCTAGTTTACTTTTTTGCCTCTCCATTCAATCTCAGTATCAACTATATGCATAAAGTGTCTCTAGTAGTTTGATTGGGAATATTCTGTTTCCACCTATCAATATTGTGGAATTCAGCAATATTGAGTTCTGCTGTAACCATAGATACAAGATACTTGAATTAGTTACTCACCTTATGCTTATATTTTTAAAACATTAACAAAGAGTTCAAGACTCCAGTGTTGATGTCATGTAAGAGATACTATCTGGAGCCTGAGTCAAGTCTGATACACATTATGTCAATGGATTCTTTTTAACATTTATTTATAGTCACTCAGGTATGTGTCTGGAAATGGTTTTACATTTTTCAAGTATTCATGAACATTGTTTAAAATAAAGTTGATATAAAACAGATGTTTTGCCAAAAGTTCATATTTTTCCATCAACTTTTAAGGTGTTATGATCTATACTGTTTTGTTGAAAACAGTAATAACCTATGTCTTGATGAGCTTCTGTCAGTTATTTTTTTAAGTAATTTATTTGTTTTTACATCTAAATCAAAGATCACCTTGAATTTTTATTCTTCCTTGAACAAATATTTGACAGACTTCTCACTTATCCATAGCACCCCAATGTTCAAAATTTGCTCTTAAGTCATTCCTGGCAACAACTAAACAGAATTAAACAGTGATTTACTAAAGTTGAGAGCATTCTTATTGCTACATACTTGTATATGCACTATCTTATTGTACCTAAGCCAGGGTTAGATTTCATGTGATAACTAACTATACATGTGACAGGCATATGAAACCAATAATATGATAATAAAATCTACTAATATAAACTTATGAGAACAAATGAGTTTATTAAACAGATTACATCCATTTTATTTATTTCATGAATTTTGTTGTACATGGAAGGAAATGTATTCTCTTCAGAGTTTGCTATTTTAATAGCAGTAGATCATAAAGAATTTAATAGCTCTATTTCTGTATCACCATAGATCATTTATAAAGAATATTGCAAATCTGTTAGTTTTTCAATCATGATTTAAATAAAATGCTGGGATATTTTCGAAATACACACACACACACACACACACACACACACACACACACGCATTAAGCCTAATCCAAATTCAGATAAAATTTTAATTTGTGGCATAAGTAATTCTTTCTTCAGAGACAATGTGTAAACAATGTTTGGCAGAGAAAAATACTTTGTGGTAGATAAAAAATAAACTAAAAGAAACAAAGCTGGTCAAAACTAAGATGTAATAGTATACTATAGAAATTGGAACTATAGCTTTACAAAGTCTACATATGGAAATGCATACCCCTCCCCACCCCACACAAAGTAGGGCAAAATTGTCTACATCTCTGTCATTAGAGAGTGCTGTAGGCCAATCAGTCTTTAGAATAATTACACAGCTCCACAGTCTCAGATACAAAATAGACATAGGCAGTATTTAGAAAAGTGAATCTTGATACACTTAGTAGGAAAATGAACTTTATATAATTGCAAGATTATTATTACATAGTACTTATTCATGTTTTTCTGAATCAATTTTAATTTAATATGTCACAGGCCACATTAAAACTGATTTGAGCCATGTGTGGTTTTTTTGAACTAATTTATTGACTTTTTATAGAAGTAAAAGTATAAACTTGCTGTATTGAAGACAGTATTAGAACTGAAGAAATTATTCAACATGGCTATTGAACTAGCTTTCTTTTATGCTCATGTCTAAATTTTTCTTAAATGTCTGAAAACCTCCTTTCAAGTTAATAGTCAACAAAGTCCAAGAAACTCCCTAAACAGTACGGGTTATTACTGTAACTGGTGGTTGACAACACAGATTGGAGGTATGTCCTTTGGTTCAAGATATCATATATTTTTGACACATGAATCAGAAGATTTGAACTTGATCTGACCTGTAATCCTCCTCCCTGAGCTCTAGCTTTCATTGTACCAGAAGGTATAAATGACGAATATGTAAAGATAATTCTAAAAGTGCAATAGTGGTACTCACATTTCAGTGATAATGAACAGCTATATAATTGAACTTCAAGCCTGTTCAAAAGGAGTGAAATCAAGGCAGATACTGCAAACCTAACCAACTACCAGAGGCTGTTGAAGTCATGGATCTTAAATGAAACTTACTAGCATACATTATAAATCATTACCTTTATAACCAGAGATAAGTACACCTCTCATTGCTTTTCAAAGAAGCTTCTCTTTAAAAGATAGAGACCATCACAGAAAACCACAATTGCTGAATTCTCGAGAACAAGTGATCATGAGTGCCACTAAGGCTCTGGAAACATCATGGAATAGGGAGATAAAAATTGTAAGATAATGAAGAACAGGAAATCTGCTGTGACATTGTGTTTCTTGAAATGACAGGGATGTAGGTCCATGATTTCACAACCACATGACTGTCTAAACCTGTTGGGAACAAAGGTAATACTAATGGAAACAATAATAGGGAACAGAAAATTCTGAAGGGACCCCACCCCTTGAAAAAGAACTACAGGCAGCTTATGACTGCTGAGAGAGGTAAAATTATTCTTTCCCAGGGACGTAACTCATAATTGTTTATATAATGTCCAGTGGTTGGCCCTGAAATCATATACATACAAGCAACACTAATCAGATGCTGCAGATTATAGTTATATATCCATACATGTGAGTGTATGTGTAGCAATAATAATCAAAGAAAAAGAGGTCACCGAATTTGACATGGTTACAGTAAGGGGGTGAGGACATGGGGCAAGTTGTAGGGAGGATGGGAAGGGAGGAAATGATATAATTATATTTTAATTAAAAAATTTCAAATTACTAAGAAATATGTCTAATAATTTAAAAGATGACTACATAAACAAATAGGTACTGCAATTAGGATTACAGATAACATATATAAAATACTGTTATTTATAACCCACATGTGGCACATGTCATACTTGTCATGAGAAAAATGACAATATTTTATAAAATTCAAATATAAATGACATCCTATCACTCATGCTGCAGTCTAGTAACTTAAATACAATGAAACTTGCAAAACTTGTTTTAAAATGTTCAAAGAGTTTCACAATGACTTCATACATGAAAGCCTTTGAAGAAGCTCTGGTATGAATATAAAGCTTTCAAGCAGGAGTTGATCAAAATGTACCTGTCTTGAAACAAACTGGGAATTGCAAACACAGCAGAAGACTCAGAAGAAATAAACTACTGAACTTAAGTAGTTGTACTAGAACTTGGGATGAGTTTTCAATGAAGTTTCATTTTTAATTTGGAGAGTTATATTCTCAGTGTGATGGAATTTAAGTGAGAGGATCCATAATTTTGTAGTAGTTAATTTTAGAAACATTCAAAATGATTATAGAGACAACTCACATGATGAGTTTTGACTCACAAATATGCTTCATCAAGAAAAATGATCCCTGTACAGGGAAAAATCAGTAACTACCTAAATATTTAAGCCCAAATATTTATATACTTCTGTAAAAGATTAAAATTGAGGATATCCTCCATGTAGTTAAATTGATTCTGAACTTATCAGAAAATGAACACCTGAGATAAAAGTAGAGAATATATTTTCCCAAAGATATAATGATGCACACATAAATTAAAACTGAAGATGAGGTAAATTAATAAATATCATGTAGAAGAGTTAAAACAATATTGTGGATAATATTTTTTTTAAATTCAATGATGAAAAGGAAAATGGAGTTCTGCATATTTGTATAGAATACAGAATTGAGGTAGAGAAAAAACAACTTTGAGTGGCACGTTGAAAGTCTCTGTGTTGTATGTATGCCAGAATGAATTTCGTTACATTTAATGTTTAGAGTATCAGTGCTAAATTTGCATTGTATAACTGGGAAGACTTGTCTTTTCAGCTATCACTGTGATTATATAAGTTGATGGTGAACATGAAGATAAGTCAATATGCATATGAACTAGGTAATGATAATATTTGTGTAATAACTATGGTAAACAGGAATATAATTCAGTACACTTGTGTACTGGGTAATTTTCACATCTGTATAATAACTAACATCACTCCATAAACATTGTTTGTTAATGAATTACTAAAATCAAACATGCACTGACAATATTTTCTAGTATTTATAACTTTATATTTATATTTAAAGCTTACTAATATTTTTCAAAAACTACCATTTTTATTAATTCATATTTCCTTCTGTACTCCATGCTTATTCAGAACTTAAGAAATACTTTTCATATGGCATGAAATTAAACTCTTTCCCATTATCTTAAATTGTGAACTTGATAAGAGTGAAGAATAGCTTGTAATCAAATTCAAATCCATATAATTATGGAAGTTTTAATATTAGAGTCTAGAAGAATATAAATGTTTAATATACTGTAAATATTCTATATGGTTTCCTGGAAATCAATAGTTCTATTATAAGCCCTTAACTAGAGATATGATGAATAATAACAGTGGGAAAATCTACTTGAACCCAATAAAACATAACATTTGCTGAAAAATTACAGCTACTACCAAACAGCATTAGCTATATATAATAGTTTTTACTAAGTACCTATATACAAATTATAAAATCTGATGTTATTTTATTTTAGATTATCTGTACTTATTGTCACATCAAATAACCCTTAAGTAGCTTATCTTCACATTCACATATATGTGGAAGTAGGCACAAAAATATTCTCAAATTGCACAAATGGCAATTGGAGATGCAAGAGCTTGAAGTTACCCTTTATCTAGAATTCATGATACACTTTATTACTTCAATATAAGAAGCAATTTCCACCCATATTAAGCACAATTTCATATTTTTATAGAGATATAGTCACTATTCCCCAAATAACTTTATGAGAGCAATGTAATATTTATAAATTTTAACACATGTAATAAAAAGAATATTCACTTAAAAAGTATCTATGGAGTCACAGAATCATCAGTTAGGAGGCATCCATAAATTAAGCATAATCAAGTTCTTATATTGGCTCTAAGATCTAAAGATTTATAATACTAATAAATTAACATAGTATATCAATTATGTTGATTATTAAGGAAAGTAATTGAACACAACAAAATCCATAGAAGCAGAAGACAGCTTTGAAGAATCACTGTTTTGTGATTAAAAACTCTTAGTTATCAAACACAGATGGAATTTTCTCGACATAATGGAAGACTGGAAGCAAAACTTTGAGTAAATAACACATTGAAATACTGAAAGAAATTCATTAAAATAAAGAACAATGAATAGACAGGAGCATCTTTATATCAAGTAATATTGTGTTTTCCCACAATAAAAAAATCAATAATTGGAAAAAAATTAAAAGTAAAAAAGATTGTTTTACTATGTGAAAAATTCCAAATATCTGCATTAAAATTAATGTCAAATGCTTTGGTTTTTTATCAGTTAGCTATAGTGTTTTAAGAATGTCTTTTGCTGAGGAAGACTTTTATTTTTATTTACAAAATTACAAAATACACAAGCAAATTAAGAAATTTAAGAAGAAAAACATAGACTTACATTGAGAAAGAAATAATGCCTAAAATTTTATGGCTTAACAAAGCTTAAATATGCATGGATATAGGCTTCAATCTATGTAATTTCTTTTTTTCATACTGATATTTATATTCAAGAAAATCTCTGTGCATAGCATAGTACTGTTTTTTGCTTCCTTTAGTTTGGTATTTCGCAGTACATTCTTGGCTTCATGAAATTTCAAAAACTGAGTCCAAATATTATGTGAAAATACAACTCAAAAATAACTATGAAACAAATAAAATAAGCAATGTTTGGCATAGTTATCCAATGAGACATCATTGCCCAATAGTTCTTATTTTTAAAACTATTTTACATTTATTTTAATCTGTATGAATATGTGTGTGTCTTCTGTGGGAGTTTGTGCACATGAGTGTACTGTCTGCAGAGGCCAAAGAGAAAATCGGTTTCCCTAGAGCTGGAGTTACAGTAGTTGTTACCAACCCACCACAGGTAGTAGGGACAGAACTCAAATTTTCTGCAAGACCACTATGTTATCTTAACTACTGAGACATCTCTCCAACCAATTCAGGCTACATGCCCCCTGTTGCTGGGAGTCTTAGATGAGTTCATCCTTGTTGATTCATGGGAATTTCACTTGTACCAGGTTTCTGCCTGACCCTGAAATGACCCCTTTATAGTTGCCTCTTTCAGTATCTCCCACCCACTGCACCTCTACCTGGTCCCTCATGTTACCATCCCCACCCACTTCCAGGCCACCCATGAAATAAGGGTTGATTCCCAAAATATATAACTCAAGAAACTGGTCATCAAAATACCAAAAATGGAGTTTGTTACTGGTAATCCTTCCTACTTACTGTGTCTTCACTTAGTTAACTTTCTGGGACATATATGACCAAACTACATTCTTATAAACTATATTAGATGAAAGCCAATTTTAATATTTTAACTTAATTGCCCCATGAAAGCCCCTATCTCTATATACAGTCAACTGCTGAGGTACTAGAATATAAATCAACATACATGTTTGGGTGAATAAGATTCTGCCCTTAAAATTTTTCAACAAAGTATGATGAGCCTGGCAATAGTCAAATTTGATGTAGTATTCATTGGGGTGGGCTCCACAGTACACAGACATGGTTGTATAAGAAATAGCCAAATCACCCAAATGGAAGAATAGAGAGAGAAGCAAGAAATGGGAAATGTAGGAGTGTCAGGGAGAGAAAACAGGTAGATATCGAATAGATACATAGGTAGATAGATAGATAGATAGATAGATAGATAGATAGATAGATAGATAGATAGAGCAATAGAGAGATGGAGAGATGATTGATAGAGATAGATGATAGACAAAGCAAGCTTGCCTCAACTAAGTGTATAGTAAGAGAGAATTTTATGTATCATGTGATGTTGCATATTATTTATTTATCAGTATATTTTTTGTGATGACTTAGTGTTTTATTTTCTATTTTTATTGTAAATAATTTCTTCTCTCATACAATACATCCCAACCACAGTTTCCCCTCCCTCTACTCTTGCCAGCTCCTGCCCAACTCCCCTGTCCCCAGATCCAACCCCCTCCACTTCCTCTTCAGAAAATAACAGGCCTCCAAAAGACCATAGACAAACAACAGAAATAAAAAGATGCAATAAAATAAGGAAAAACCCTTATATCAAGGCTGGGCAAGGGCACCTAAATAGGAGGAAAAGAGTTCTTAGAGTAGCTTAAAAAAAAAAGTCAAAGATATACCGACTTGCATTGTTAGGTTTCCCACGAAAACACTAAGCTAAGAGCCATAAAATATATGCAGATGACTGCTCTGAGATAATGCTTTTGTACACTGATTTAATAAAACTCTGATTGGCCAGTAGCTAGGCAGGAAATATAGCTGGGATAAACAGATAAGGAGAATTCTGCAAAAAGGAAGGCTGAGTCAGGAGATGCCAGCCCACCATGCAAGGAACAGCATGTAATGACACACAGGTAAAGCCATGGAAAACACGGCGACATATAGAATAACAGAAATGGGCTGAGTTTAAGTGTAAGGGCTAGTCAGTGGTAGGCCTGAGTTAATGGCTAAGCAGTTTTAATTAATATAAGCTTCTGAGTGTTTACTTGGGGCACCAGAGGTTGAGAGAGATTTGTCCTGACCAAGTGGCCAGAGGAGCCGGGTGAACACAGGAAAACTTTTAGCTAAAACATGGCACCCAACATGGGGCAAAAGGCACATACCCACACAAGCCCCTTGCTTGCTGCTGCAGTCACTATGAACTCATATTAACTCTGCTTATTTGATTTGGTGGTCTGTGTGTCCTCTATTCCCTCTGATTCCTACAATCTTTCCTACCCCTCTTCTGCAAGTTACTCAAGGAAGAAGGACCAAGGAGAAGGACACATTGGAGACCTCCAGTTTAGACTCTCTATATAACACCTGGCTGTGGATCTCTGTACCTACTCCTCCCATCACCTACCAGAGGAAGCCTCTCTGATGACAACCAGACAAAGCCCTGATCTATGAGTATAGCAGAATACAATTGGGCATAATTTCATTTATTTTTTTTCAAGTTGTGTTTGTTACCCTAGGTCTCTGGGCTATATAGTCCCAGGCTCCTGGCCATCTAGGCATGGGCTGGCCTCCTTCTCATGGCATGAACCTCAAGTTAAACCAGACACTGGTTGGCTACTCTCACAAGCTCTGTGCCTCCATTGCTCCAGCACATCTTGTAGGAAGGAGAGGTGTGATGGTTTTGTGGCAGGGTTGATGTCAAGGTTTCTCTTTCCATAGTCTTCGGAGTACCTTCTCAAGAAAAACAACTGGAATGTAAGAGTGAAGCTGCCTTGTGTGCACAAGCTTGACTTCTCTATGTTCAAAGAGCTGTGTGGATGTTGCCCTCAGGAATTGGTGTCCTGCTGTCAGTTTTCAGAGAGTGACCTTCTGTCCTAGTATATACTTGGGTTGTTTAGGGATCTTCATGGAATCCCTTCAGTCAACAACTTAACTGAGTACAACCCATTCCCACCACTGGAAGCTTTGCCTGGCTACAAAATATATCCAGCTCAGACTCCATATCCTCCATTACTAGGAGTCCTCCCTAGGGTCATCCTTATAAATTCCATGAAGTTCTAACTATACCAGGTTTCTACTCAACCCCAGAAATGCTTCCCAATTCCAGCTATCTCTCCTCACAATATCTTCCTCCACCTCCCCCACAGCTAAGACTTCCTGCTCTAATGGAATACACTAGAGAATTACATTAAGAGTATTTCAATAATCACATACATAGAAAATATTTTACAAATAATCACATATTTTCCACAATAAAGACAATTCAGTACTCAAGTGATAATTAATGCCATAAAATACTATTGTCATTTCTGTTGCTTGTGACCTATAAAACCAAAGTTTAAAAATGTATCATACAACAGAAATTGTTACCTGAATAGAACTTAGGAAAGAAGAAAAGAAATGTATCATGTCAATAAATGTTTTACTTACCAGTGGATCAGACAAAATATAATTTTAACTACATTTTAGTGGTTACAGTTGAATGAAGCACATTCACACCCAGATTGTCACTAAACATATATTCAACTGGAACTCTTCAAATATCAAGGCATGGTTCAATATACTACCAACATCTAGCCTTAAGTACAGTTTCTTTGAATTCTAATAAAAATAAAATATATCTTCTCTTTTTAAATTAGGAACTAAATTGTAAATGGATCTCTGGAGTTTAACTTACTGTACGTCTGAGTACAAATTCTTCTCATTTATCTAGTGAGATTTAAATTTGTGGTGCTTTCTCTAAAGTGATGTTCATTACTTTCCTGCCCATCTAAGCAATGCATGTGTTTCATGTCCCATGCTAATTCCTTCAGAATTTTCCCTGCAATTATACAGTAATGTACAGCCATATCATATTCCTATCACTTTGCTAGGAAAGGAGCCTTTGAAAAAGAAATGCACTTAATTTACCACCAATTTTCATTTGTGTTCCACCCAAAACACTGCAACTCATTGAAGTCCTGGAAGGAAAATTGCTCCTAACCAGATTTCTGGGCACAGACTCTCAGGAAAAAAAGGCAGTTGTTCCAATGTCAGGTCATGGCTGAGTCTTTCTTTAATATAGTTAGATTTTGTCTGACCTGTGTATATATGAATCTAAGGCTATAATAAGTAATTAGACAATAAACTCTTTGAGTTCTTTACTTATGTTTAAGTCTAATATTAGGAGTTCAAATAATACTGTGTAAAATATGAGTGAAATATTTGTATCTTGAGTTAATAATCTTAGATAAGTGGATATCTTTTCTTAAATTTCTACTCAGTGGTTTCCTCACTTCACTTTAGTACTTAGTTGCATGTTTCTGTCATTTAAGTGATTTTGGAAAAAGCAATGTTAAACTTTTAAAGGCTGAAAAATCTTATTGTTCTGTTACAATAAATAGTGAATGTTATAAGGATATTAGAAAAAAATGCTGCAGGGTCAGTGATGTCTCACTGGGTGAAGGTTCTGTAGGCCAAGGCTGAAAACTCGAGTTCATTCCCTGGAACAAGCATGGTAAAAGGAGAGAAACAACCATCATGACCATTACCCCACTGACACACATGCACCACTGAATAAATAATGTTCTTTTAAAAAGGAAAAGCAATGCTCTGTCACTTACTGCATCCTGTGTGATTTGTCCATTAAAATGTATGCCGTTTATGAAATGGATTATGCAATCTACATTAAGCCTATGTTTCCTTTAATATTGTTAAATGTAAGTTTCATATTTACTCTCAATTTCAGTATAAATAAGCTTATTTACTTCATAAGTATCTTGCCTCAGTTATTTAGTTATACTAATTTAAGTATTTTATTAAAGGAATGAAAATCTGACAAATACACGTGTTGATAGTACAAGTTCTTTGAGCCACACATAAAATATGTGATTTGATTCTGATATCTAATTTTATGACTTCTGCTATTCATATCAATATTTAACATCAAAGAGAAATAAAATAGTTCTTTGAGGGAAAATTTGAAAATTATTATTTTGAAAATAAATAAAATATTTCTAGCAGCTTCTCAGCAATACAACAATTCTGTCACTAAAATTGAAGCATACTCAATATATTTGAAATCAATGATCATACTACTCAGCAGAGAAAAACAATGACATCATGAGGTTTGCAGGCAAATGGATGGATCTAGAAAAAAATCATCCTGAGTGAGGTAAACCAGATTCAGAAAGACAAATATGGTATGTACTCACTCATAGGAAGATGCTAGATGTGGAACAAGGATGACTGGACTGATATTCACATCACCAGTGAGGCTACCTGGAAAGCAGGATCCCAAGAAAGACACAGAGAAATGGATGAGATCTACATGAACAGCCTGGACATGAGTGGGAGCAATGAAGGGCAAGGGTCGAGGGAAAGAGAGCGGGAGATTCTAGCTGGATCAAGAAAAGAGAGGGAGAACAAGGAATAGGAGACCATGGTAAATGAAGACCACATGAGAAAAGGAAGAAACAAAGTGCTAAAGAGGCCCACAGAAATCCACAAAGATACCCCCACAAAAGACTGCTGGCAATGGCCGAGAGACAGCCGGGACTGACCTACTCTGGTGAAGGGATGGCCAAACACTCTAATAGTTGTGCCAGAAACCCCATCCAAGGAGTGAGGAATCTGGATGCAGACATCCACGGCTGGGCCCCTGGTGGAGCACTGGGAGTCTAATTAGCGAGAAAAAGGAGGGTTTATATGAGAGAGAATTGTTGAAACCAAGGTTGGATAAAGCACAGGGACAAATAACCAAATGAATGGAAACACATGAACTATGAACCAAAGGCTGAGGGGCCCCCAACTGGATCAGGCCCTCTGAATAGGTGAGACAGTCGATTGGCTTGATCTGTTTGGGAGGCATCTAGGCAGTTGTACCAGGTCCTGGGCTCATTGCATGAGTTAGCTGTTTGAAACCTGGGACTTATGCAGGGACGCTTGGCTCAGTCTGGGAGGAGGGGACTGGACCTGCCTGGACTGAGTCTACCATGTCGATTCTAGTCCTCGGGGGAGACCTTGATCTGGAGGAGGTGGGAATGGGGGATGTGCTGGGGGGAAGGGGAGGGGGCAGGAAGGGAGAGAACAAGGGAATCTATGGCTATTATGTAGAACTGAATAGTATTGTAAAATTAAAAAATCAATCAATCAATAAATAAAAAATAAAATAAAACCAACTATCTACAATAAGGTATATATTATACATAGATATCCTTCCTTCAAACTAAATGACAGAAAAAGAAAGAAAATGTAAGTTTGTTAATCTGTATATATCATATATATCTTCTCACATCCTGTGTTTAGGGTGATAAAAATTTACTTTTAAAAACATAATTACATAATTACAATTTTAAATTGAGAATATAAAATTTAGAAGAACAATCTTGGTATTTTTGCCTAGACATGGTCTCTTAGCTTTTTTCAGTTCTGACTTGAGTTACAAGTAACTATAAGAAAAGGAAGCAGCAAAAAGTGAGGGATAGTTCTATTTGTTCAATTTAGTTCTATTATTTAGTCTTTTATAAGGTTTATTTATCTATTTATATTTTATGCTTATTTATTATTTTATATCCTACAGCAGTTTCCCCTCCCTCTCCTACCAGTCTCTCTCCCCACCTCCCCTCCCCCATCCACTTCTCTTTTTCTTTTTTTTTATAGCCTTACTTTTTTATTTAATTATTTTTTCATTTTACATACCAACTATAGTTTCCTCTCCCTTCTCTTCTCCTGTTCTCCTCCACCCCTGCATCCCCCATTCACTTCTCATAAGGGGTAAAGACTCCCTTGGGGAGTCAATACAGGCTGGCATATCAAGTTGGGGCTAGACCAAGCCTGTTCCCCTCATCAATGCTGAATAAGGCCTCCCACTACAGGGAATGGGCTCTAAAAAGTCAGTTTATAGCCGGGCGGTGGTGGCACACGCCTTTAATCCCAGCACTCGGGAGGCAGGGGCAGGCAGGTCTTTGTGAGTTCGAGAACTGCTTGGTGTACAGAGCGAGATCCAGGAAAGTCGCAAAGCTACACAGAGAAACCGTGTCTTGAAAAAACCAAAAATAAATGAATAAATGAATAAATAAATAAATAAATAAGAAAAATGTCAGTTCATGTACCCAGGATGGTCCCACTGCCAGGGGATCCACAAACAGATAAAGCCACATAACTCTCACCCACATTCAAATGGCCTAGTTCGGTCACAAGCAGGCTCCCCAGCTGTTAATTTAGAGTCTATGATTTCCTATTAAGTCAGATCAGCTGTGTCTGTGGTTTACCCCATCATGATCTTAACCCCCCTTGCTCCTATAATCCCTCCTCCATCTCTTCCACTGATCTCCAGTAGCTTGGCCAAGTGCTTGGCTGTGGGTCTCTGTATTGTTTCCATTAGTCACCGGATATAGGTTCTATAATGACAATTAGTGTAGTCACCAATCTGACTACAGAGGAAGGTTAGTTCAGGCAATCTGTCCACCATTGCTAGAAGTCTTAGCTGGGTTCATCCTTGTGGGTTCCTGGAGATTCCCCTAACTCGATAATGGCTCCCTCTGTCTAGGACAGGCCTGCCATGGATATCAACAAAACATGGCATATTAATTTGCAGTAAGTCTGAGCAACTTGCCTTGTATTAAGGCTGGACAAGACAGAAACAGCTCCTGTTCCCATTCCATTCAAGAAGACCTAGCTACACAAATGACACATATATGCAGAGGGCCTAGGTTAGTCCCATGCAAGACCCCTTGCTGTCAGCTCAAACTCTGTAGGCCCTGTGAGCTCAGATTAGTTAATTCTGTAGGTTTTCTAATGATGACTTTGACCACTCTGACTCCTCCAATCTTTCCTTCCTCTCTTCAGGAGGATTCCCTGATCTCAGTCTAAAGTTTGACTGTGGTTCTCTTTATTTGTTTCTACCAGTTCCTGGAATGAAGCCTCTTTGATGACTGTTATGATGACTGTTATGCCCCTGCCTCTGAGTATAGCAGCATATCATTAGGAATCATTATGTAGAAGTGTTGAATTTTGTCAAAGGTTTTTTTCAGCATCAAATGAGATGATCATGTGGGTTTTTTTGTTTGTTTATGTGGTTGATTAAACTGAGATTTTCTTATGTTGAACCATCTCTGCATCTCTGGGATGAAGCCTATTTGAGGGTGGTGCATGATCTTTTTGATGTGTTCTTAGATTCAGTTTGCACCTACTTTATTGAGTATTTTGCATCTATGTTCATGAAAGAAATTGGTCTTTAATTTTCTTTTTTTGTTGAATCTTTCTATAGTTTGGGTATCAGGATTACTATGGCCTCATAAAATGAATTTGGTAGTAATTGTTCTATCCCTATTTTGTGAAATAATTTGAAGAGTATTGGTAATAACTCTTTTTTGATGGTCTAGTAGAATGCACTGAAATAATCTGGCCCTGAGCTTTGTTGTTCTATTTATGACAATGACAAAAAAGATACATGGTATTTTATGTGGGGCGTTCTGTTTTGTTTCTATTGTAGATTGTTCTATTTGCTTCAGTTATTCCTATAATTATTTAGTCTTAAACTTTTGTCATTTCACCTGAGTTATTCAATTACAGGAGATTATATCATTTGGGATCTGTGGTAGTTTGGATTTTTAATTTCAGTTTGTTTCCTTCTCATCATTGTGGATGAGTGACCTCAAAATTCCTTCAGTAATGGCAAAGTATATCCTTCCCTCATGAATTTTAACCTTGACCTGCCTGAGCATTTGGCCAGGTAAGCAAGACAAGTGGAAATGCACCAGTTGAAAACTCAGGCCCTGCAAGTCCTTGACTCATGCCCATCTGTGCCTCTGCCCTGCTATAAGAACTATTAGTTTGCTTTGTAAAGAGAATGAGATAAAAGTGAAGAGTCCGTCTAGCCCTCTTCAAGATAGAACTACACTGTGAAACACAGCCAGAGAGCTGGAGGCAAAACTACTATGGCAAAGACAGTCCACATCTTGCTGACATCAGCACAAGGTGACTGAGATTCTAGAGCCGTGAAACATGGGTTTGGATCTAACAAAGGAACGTGTGAGGGGCTTGCTTTTTATACAAAAATCACTCTGATTCTTTGTTCTCTAATAGATAACATCATTTAAATGACACACACATTTTTTTGTTTCTACCTCAATGCAGCACAAAATTTTAACACTTTAAGTAACTTGAGTTTATACATATGCCTATATAAACTCATAATTCTAAGGGTGCTAGGACATGTTTATATCAATGTTAATTCCTACTGTTTTTTAGTAAGATAGGAATAGTTTCTATCATTTGTTTGTGTAATTTAAAGAAGTCTTTTAATAACGAAACTGTGTTAGCAAAGACAGCAGCAGCATTGCGACTCTGACATAGTTGCCTCCTGTTGTAGCGATGTCCAAATGGTATTTGGCAGCTGCACCCCCTCTCAGCTGCCACGCCATAAGGCATATCTGACAATACTATAATTTAGGAAATTAAACTACAGGGAAAAGTGGACGAATATTCTGTGGTGAGAAAAATTTTAAAGAGGCAGTGTTTCACAATTGTCACTCATTGAAGCCGTATTTATAATTAAGTTTCCTATATGCTGTCACTTGAAAATTATTCATTTGATCTGCCTATTGCATATTCTGTATCATTTTAATTTTGTTATTTTTTTTAGATAATAATATATTTACATCCTCTCCCCTTTCCTTAACTCTTCAAGCCCTCCAATATACACTTCCTTCCTCTATTTCAAAATTATGGTCGCCTTTTTAAATTGTTACATGTACATAGGTATACACATATATATTCTTAAATATAAACTGTTCACTCTAATGTTACTCATTAGTGTGTTTTCTGGGCATATCATTTGGTATTAGATAACCAGTCAGTGTGCTCTTCTCAGAGCAGGACTATTTCTGCTCTTCTCACTATCCCTCACTGGCTTTCAATTCATTGTGCGTGGTCTCATGGTCTTTTCTCTGTCCACTTTGCACATCTATTTTTGTTGTCCTTGTTTAGCTCATCCTTAGACAGCATTTTTGGTGAGATTCCACCTCTGTAGCTTTTAATTTCCCACAAGACAGAATCTTACAGCAAACCCCCTGATTTTCAGGCTATTACCATTTTTCTTTACCTTTTCCCCAATGTCTCATTAGCATCAGGAGTGCTAGTTGTTTTCTTGATATATCCATTGAGATTGGGCTTCACAACTCTGTATTTTGATTGTTTGCCTTGCTGTTATTGTTTGTTTGTTTTGTTTTACTTTCACTTTTGTTGTTGTTTGTTGAAATGGTCTGTCTATTGCAAAGAGAATAATGAGGGGTGAAACCTACATTTTATATAGATATAAAGACAAATATGAATGACTTAGAAAAAGTTTATGTAGAATGTAGTTTTGGTTTAGAAAAGTGATGATCCAAAACTTCAGTAGCCCTTGGTAGTTGTCTAGATTTCTAATACCAGGCACAATTTCCCTCTTGCTTAGTGGATCTTAAGTTTGAGTATAAATATGGGGATATAGTTTAAATAAAATCTCTCATCTGGGACTGAAAATGCTCCCTCCAAGAGCCAAAGACCGTGTAACAAATCACACCAGCCATGAGAAGTCTTTTACGTTGTTGGTTAGGGTTACCTAAGGGTCTCCCAAAATGTTACAGGGCATTGCTATTGCCCTTCCCTGTCCTGCACCGGTGAAAGGTGAGACCTTATTGTGGCACACATCATGTACTTCAGACAAGAGGCCCAGAGGCTCTGGAAATGACTAGAATGCCTCCTCCAGTAGGACTAGATTTTATGGTACTTGAAGGCACACTACAAGCTTCCAAATGATGAAGGCAACCAACATTCCAGCCTAGCTATGATGCTTATGAACCACAGCAATGAAGAACATAACAAGATAACACTAAGGTGGCAGTCATGGAAAGCATCCTATGGAAGTACCCAAAAGCTCTCTAATAGGACCTAAGACCTGCTCAACAAGAGGGATCCCATGCCTGGCATGCATCACTTTTAAAGGAAGCAGTGATGACTGTCTTTAAAATTACCTGCCACCAGGTTTGATTTTAAATGGTCACCTCAAGACACAAATTAGATAAACCTTTATAAATTAAGAGCTATTTGATTTACTTGTATAGTGTGCTTTGTCCCTTGAGATGTCATTAAAGAAAAACAGTAATTAAAAAAAATCATTCTTTCTTCTGTGTCCAACAACTAGATTTGGTAGAAAATGAGCATGTCTGCAAGACAAATAAGGAAGAGCAGCATCTAATGCTCATCACAAATAGGTCACAGCATATGCACTGGAGAGAGGTCATCATAGTAGGCATGATGGATGCATCATTTCAAGAAAATTTTGTTCTCTTGAAGAAACATCAGGTTAAGAGAGACTCACCAAGTGCACTTACTCAAGGGATTGTGTTAGAACCTAGACTTGAATGTGAAGAACCCATACATTGGCCAGGACAGTGGCTGGGTTGGTAGATGCTTGTCACCAAGTCTGACAACATGAATTTCATCCTCATAGCACAAGTGGTAAAGGGAGAGAAGCAACTACAGGTTGCCCCCTGACCTTCACATGTACTCTTGGTAGTTCCTCCTCCACAGGTCAAGCACACTAATGAATGAATCAATGAATGAATGAATCAATGAATGAATCAATGAATCAATGAATCAAGTATAAAAATATGGCTTTTCTCTTTTGGTTTATTTTGTCCTTTTTTAGTTTATTTGATTTCATGTAATTTAATTTCATGTTATCATTATTTTAGATGGTTTTGTATTCTACTGAAGGAGAGAAAGAAAGAGAAAGAAAATATGTGGTTTTGGATAGGTAGGGAAGTAGGAAAGATTTGGGAGGAGTTGGAAGAAGGGAAGCTATAATCAGATTATATGTATTAAAATTAATAAAACATTATAAAGGGACTTACTGTTTTCTGAGTGAGCAATATTAATTCATATTTGAATTTATTTTCAATGATGCTGTTTCACACATTATTTGTTTTTTTTATGTGTGTAAGCCATAGGCAGGTGCTTCTGCCAATTCCATATGCTGTTTTACATATTAGAATAATATAGCAGCTGAGATATGAATTCATAATAAATAAATTATACTAAAAAACATAACATGGATAATTGAGAACAGGACAATTGAGAAAGAAAACATGTTGTTTGATATCTCATTTAATACCTTAAAATAACTTTAGTAAAATGTGTCAGGATCATTGGTCCATATGTAATTGTGTGTTTGTGCATGTGTACACCTGTGCAGGTGCACGTGGAAGCCAGAAGACAATGCCAGGCACTATCCACCTACATTTGAACAGAGATCTCTAATAATTTGGAGCTTAAACTGTATCCTGTCTTGACTAGCCAGAAATTCCCAGGAATCCCCACATCTACTCCCCTAGTGAGATCTCCATTGATGGGACTACAAGCAATCACTATCAAATCTAGGCCGCCTCTATGTGGTTTCTGAGGATGAAATTCAAGTGCTTGTCCTCTCAACCCATCTTCTTAGGTGCATTTACCTTATAATGAAATCTGGTAACTCCTGTCCATGTCTTCCACACATATTTCTTTATACTAGTCCCAGTAGGTTCATCCTCCTTTTGCCCTGCATATGCTCACATGGTATCTTTCTAATACTAAAATTACATGAATACTTATTTTGAGCAATTGTTAACAGATGAAGTAAAGGTACACATGTCATAAAATTCATATGCTGTGGTGTTGTAAAACTGTATTTCTAACTAATAATAGTTTTTGCTCTGAAACAATTGTTCACCCATAAACAATACCAAATGAGTATCACTTATTTCCCCATTTCTCATGTGGATGATATTAAAAAGATTGTCATACCAATCTTGTCAAATATCTTTATTTACCATAATATGAGCCAATATTAAAAATTGAAATTTTCATATTATACAAGCCTAAATACTTCCGCCTGTTAATGTCAGATCACTTGTAATTCTAAGCCCCTTCAGCAAGTAGTCATAACAATACATGCTGGTCACGGACTCCTGAAAAACTAAAATAGCTAAAAGATAGTATGACTTCTGTTTTTTCTATTTTTTTTCACATTCTAGTTCATCACTCCATAGCTACTTTATTTCCCAATTCAATTTCAATATATTTATTTTCTCCATACTAATCTGAGTTTTGAATAAATGCATTCAAATATTTACATTTATGTTGCTTGTCAAATTTGACATGTGTAAACATATATAATTGTTTAAATGTAAAATTTCACCTGCACATATGTATATGTAAGTATACTCACTCACATTTAAATCTTATATCAGTATGCAAATGTTTTACTCCGGAGCAGTATAATTTGAAGTCTTCATCTTCATTTCCTCTAAAGTAGTATTTCTTACAGTCAACTTAAAAATACTTTAGGCTAGAGAACATAATTCCTCACAACATTTCAAGAACCAGTTCCACTAAAAACGTTCTCTATGTAAAAATTTCTACAAAAATTCTAAGGTTTTTTTTTTTTTTTTTTTTTTTTGCTACTTTACTGATTCTATTTCCCAACCTGGAAGCTACACTATTGGGAAAAAATAGTAAACTTTAGTTTTGTCAAGTAAAGACTAACCTTTTGTTATGCTAAAATTAAGTTTTGAAAAACACAAACACATTTATGTTTTCCAATATCTGTGGCTGACTGAAAACATATATCTACCTCTAACCTTCCCACATTGTGCTGCCATAAAAATATACAGTTAATAATTTTATTTAGAATATATGTAGCAAATGATACAAAGTCAGAAAGGCGAGGTCAGAAGATGAAAACAGTAAATAATTTCTGAAGGATAATATGAAAGGAGAAAATAATATCACAGAAAATGTAATCTTATAAATGAATATATTAAAAATCTTCCTGCACAGCCATAGGTAGAAAGTATCTGGGAGGTCTAGGGAGCTGAGGTTTGCAGACCTCTGTGAGTTACAGGAAATCTGCTATTAGGTTGTTCATCTAAGTGATGACCACCAGCACAGTCTCACTCTGAGTCCTTGTGTTTGAAACAGTGAAGCCTCTCACAGTCTGAGAAGCAAGCCAATAATGTAAATTACTTAAATGCTGAAAACAAGATATCCTTAAACACTGCAAACACAGCCCTTACTTTAAATGAATTTTGAAATACCTAGGTGAATGTCATTACAGCCCCCAGTTGAGCAAAAAATGAAACGCACAAAATACATTCTGTGCATTCTTTCCTGTAAACACAACCTACAAGAAGCATTTTGTTTATAATGTGGAGAAATGAGGGGACTTTGCATGGTGTTCACACATGTGAAAGTTCCACACTGAGTAGAAGGAAAATCAGACTCTGGGACTTATCAGTGATGCCTGCAGACTGGCACAAGGGGACGTGGTAGGCCAGAGCTCTTGGAACTGCTGCTTCATCAGAAGTTTCTCCAACTCACAGGTCAGATTTGCATATGATATCAGTTAATCACAGGAAAGTTGTTCTTTTAATTTAAATCATAGATAACACAGCAGACAGATTCTAAAAGGCCCCTACAATTTTCTGCCATATTTTGCAAGTTCTAGTCAGGACTCACTTGCCCCAAAATACAACCAAACCCTGCTCCTGACAGCTTGCCATTACCAGAAAAGCAATGCTTGCTTCTCAATCAGACATCACCAACGAGGAAAGGCAAAATTCTGTACTAAATCCATGGCTCTTTGTAAATCTGGAGGACAGGCTGAAACATCATGGACAAAGGTGAAACCAGTTTAGAAGTTTAGTAAACATTAATTATGTTAATAAAGAAGTTCTTTGGAGAGTCTCTATAACAGTATTAGCCTGAAGGAGGATCAATGCAGAACATAATCTCCTAGTTATTAGATAAATGGGAAAAAATGAATTATCAAGTCAGTGAACCAATCAACAGTCCTTACCAGAAAGCACACTGATGTTTCACATTAGTAGAAAGCCTTGAGAAAGTCTGCTGTAGTTGATTTCTACCAGGGCATAATTTGGCATGAAATTAAAGAATATTATGAAACACTGTTTTGAGAAATGATGAGACTGTACAAGGAATAAAATTACTTAATACCATTGTGTATACTAAAATATTTGTAAAAGTATTACTAAAATAAGTACTTCAAAATATATTTTTATATCATAAAATGCATCAAATAAGAGGGCCATGGAATAAAGTCAAAATAGTATTTATTTTTCCTGAATTATTGTCCATGTACTAACTAACTAAAAAGCACAAACAGATGTTTCTGAACCCTAGGGATAATACTTTATATATACAAGAAAAGAGTTCTGTTAAATAAATCACATTAAAATACTGGATGCATTCTTGCAGGTTAGCATAATGACTGTCCCACACATCATGAAATGTTATATTAAATATGTAGAGATGGTGCAAGAAAAAAAAGCAGAGCTGTTGTCCAGCTATATAAATAAATAGGACTGTTGGGATTGCTAAAATACTCAAAAATGAGAAAATATATTCAACATTGTTCTAAAAAAATTATAGGCAAACCTGTAATAAATAGTAAAGCAATATATCAGTGTGACAGTTCCCCTATTGAGAAGGTAATGAACAGAACTCATTAAAACAGCATGCTTTGCTACGGATTCCTGCATGATATTTAAGACAGGCAAATAGTTCTGTGTTATTAGAAATCAAAGAAATGTATGCCCTCTTGAGTGTTTTGACTCGTAAAGTGCACAGGAAGATTTAGGGGTTAACTATAATGTTCTTTCTTTTTGTAATGTTCACTCTGTGAAGATCTACTGGGGAATGTACTTGACTTATACATTGCATATGTATACTGTAATTCATGTCTTTAAAATATACGCTAGTAGGATAAACAACATTGTTATCTCAAAATAGCAAAAGTGAATTTTATGTTTAATTTATATTGTGGATGCTTATATATTTTAATAGTTAAATCAACTTTGCAACTAAGAAACATGATCTTTTTTAATTTCTTGGAGATTCTTTTTATATATAAAAATGTTTTGCAGCTTGTATGTGTGGGTACCATGTCCATGGCTTCTGTGGCAGAGGCCAAAAGACAGTGAGGGATACCTTGGGACTGGAGTTCCAGAGAGTTGTGAGCAGTCATCTGAGGACTCTGCAAGAGTAACAAGCACCATGAACCACTGAGCAATCACTTCATCTCTGAGAAAGATTGTGCATTTTAAGTATAAATGTAAAGAAAAGATCTTATGTTTGGTCTCCAATAGCATTCATAGGTCTCAAGGATTTAATAATATGGGTATTTAATGACAAAATATTTGATAAAAGTTTTCAGGTGTCTAAATTATTCACAAACTTTCCACTAGTCCTTGGTTGCCACCTCCATTTGGGGGCGTTTGTGTTGCTTTGACTACATATCTGACAAAAACAATTTAAAAGACAAAAGTTTTATTTTGGCTCCCAAAACACTCTTTTAGGGAATGCCTAAGGGAATCTTGCCTATAGTCTCACAGCTTTCCTTTGAAATAAATCTAGAAGAATCTGTTGCCTAACAATTCTTTAGAGTTGAACTTTTGCAGAACGTGTACTATGATGTCAAAAACTTTCACCAACTGATATGGTAGATGGAAAACATTGAACCATAACTGGAGTTGCCTATGATTGTTGCAGCATCTAATTGTGGTGAAATAAAATTCTTCAAGAAACCAACTTCATTGCAGAAACAATGTGAGCTAGAGATACTATCTCCTCAAGAGAAAGTCTTTCAAATGAGTAAGTCATATACTCTGATGCTATGATATGTGTAATCTGTCTGGTTCCTGAAGTATTCTTGGGACTTGATTCTCCATTTCTGAAATGCAAAATAAATAATTCATATAAAAGCATTAAGCTGATTTGTAATTGTTTTGTGCATTAAACATTTTGGAACAGAATATAGAATTTAACTTAATATAAAAATGTAATGTTAATTTTTACATTTATCTATAAGAGTATACTTAATGGGGATTTTAATTTTTTCCCTGTTTTCTCTTTAATAATTTGCCTACACAATGTGTTAGATAAATAATAAATGCAAACAACATAATGGGGTGGATTTGGAGAAGCAGTGAAAGATGTATAATACAAAGATTACATGACATAATAGCTTACACTCTAGGACTTGATCAGTGTTAGTTTCCATCTTACCTACCCTTTCTATTATCTTTCTCCTCAGCTATATTGCTCTTTGTATGGCAAGGTAAATTTCAATGTGTAAATTCCCCTTATCTTTTCCTGGATCCATATTGCATATTCACACGCATAATAAATATTCAATTTGTTTTTCAAATGATACTGGCCTAAGTATTTAAAGGTCTCTGAAAAATATGTAAGTATTTAATAAATAAGTAGATACTTGAACAATCAAATAAATGAGTGTATAACAACTCTTTATCTGCTTCCCTTTAATCAGGTAATAATCAAGAAAGTCCCGAGGATTTGTAGCCTCAAAAAAAAAAAAAAAAAGACATTAATTTCATTAACAACAGAAGTCACATCATTTCCTCTTCTTTCAATTCCTCCTTTTCTTGTCAGAAGTCAAGCCTCTATGGTTTCCTCTTTGCTCCTAATTTTCTTTCTAAACTTGGCTAGAAGCTAATAATAATAACCATGTTTCAGATGGAATGGTATATCACAATTTTATTTTATACAAATAATTAGTTCATTTCTTTTAAATCCAGCCTTGCTCAGTTTTTACACCCGAATAAAATGTACACATAATCTTTAACAATCATAACAAGAATAGAATATCTTCCAGTCTACTTTCCAGTAGAGGCTCTGTTCTTATCCAAAGCCAATGAATATAGCCCACACTCCACGTTCCCACCAGCATTCTTGTCTTCTGATATCTCACCAGAATTGTATATTTATCTCTGCTCCACATTCTACATTTCTACTAACTCACATATGAAAACTCTTGCCTAGGTATTTTTTTTAAAACAGATCCCAGATTAGAACCACATGGTCAAATATAGTCACAGCAGTGACACAGAGCTAGCCTTCTATATTATCAAATTTTATTGTTAACAAATATATGACAGAAAGAATTTAAGAACTGAAACATTTACTTTGGCTGTGGCTTACACTGTTCAGTACAATATATATTTGACTGAAGTCTCTGAAATGTGACTCAGTGATCACAAAACTATAACAAATTTTAAACTGGTAACACATAAAACATAATATAAACATTGTTTAAAAAAAACTAGTATTATGTGTGGAATACTGACAAAATGTGGGACTATGTCAATAAAATGTTCTAAAATAATGTGTTCACTGGTATTTGAACCCATGTATACACAGCTAGTGTTTTCAAAAATTAAATATATATGTGTATGTGTTTTAATTAGGGCTGAAAAGACTATGAGCAGTTAGGAGAGGCTAATATTCTTTCAGAAGAACTGAATTCTGTTCCTGGTATCCTAGTCTGGTGGCTCAACCATCTTGTTATTCCAGCTCTAAGAGATTCTCCACCCTTTTTTGGCCTCAGAAGGAATCATAAGCATATACACTTACAGACACAAACACACACACACACACACACACATATATATATATATATAAATCTTTTAAAAATATATTCTGATTTAAGATTTATTTTGTTATTTTTGTTAAATTATGCATATGTTTGTGTGTATGTGTGTGTGTGTGTGTGTGTGTGTGTGTGTGTTTAAGTACTCATGGGGTTAAGAGGTGTTGACTCATCTTACAGTTACAGCTGCCTGGGCACCCCCTGACGTGGGTGTTGTTAATTGAAGCTTGGTACTATGCAAGATCATTAAGTGCTTTAACAGCTGAACCATATCTACAGCTGGAGAAAAAAATGCATATTCAATTAATTATGGGACAGTAATGAGTCACAAACACAAATACTCACACTTTATATACCCTACTTTTCTATAAGTCTCAAAAGCAATATCTGTCATTGATTACCCGAAATACAAGGAGCACTCACTGGGTCATTATGGTGGTATTTTATTTGTACTGAAATGTGATTTTCATTGTATGTTAATAAATAAATTTCCCAGGGGGTCAGAGCTATTAGAGCCATAGCAAGAGAGTGGTGGTGGTGCACACCTTTAATCCCAGCACTTGGTAGAAAAGCTAGGTAGATCTCTGCGTGTTTAGGGATACAACTGTAGCAGGAATCTTAAAAGTTCTTATTAATAAAATCAAACCTGAGGCCAGTTATTGGGGTCAATGCTGGTAGATGAGAGAGATAGAACAAGCCACAGCTATCTCACCTTGCCAATTCCTCAGCTGGTCCTGTTTCCTCAGACTGGAAGCTTCTGTGTCCTCATCCAGAATGAATCTCAGTTGAACTGTACTGCTCGAAAGTCTGAAGCTTAACCAGCCACATGCTTAACCAGCCAAATGCTTCTAGTTTCTGGTCCTCATGCCTTATATATCTTTCTGCTTTCTACCACCACTCTCTGGGATTAAAGGCTGGCTTTCTGGGATTAAAGGCGTGTGTCACCATGCTTGGCTTTTTCCAATGTGGCCTTGAACTCACAGAGATCCAGAGAGATTTCTATCTCTGGAATGCTAGGATTAAAGGTGTGTGCTATCACTGCCTAACTAGTGGCTTTTCTGTTCTCTGACCCCAGATAAGTTTATTAAGGTACACGATATTTTGGGGAACACAATATCACCACAACAACCAGCATTGGAGATATATGCCTTTAAGACCTGGAGGGCGGTACTTACAGGCAGTGACAAAGCAGTCATGTGTTTGGGTTTACAACCAATGAGAAGGCAGAACAGAAAGACTATTTAAAGACAGACATACAGGAAGTAGTTCTCTTTTGGGGAAGCTAGGAGCACTGCAGGAGGTAAGATTTTAGCTCTGAGCTCTGACCTCTCAGCTTTCTCTTTTACATTGGTTCTGTGTTTCTTATTTTAATAAGATGGTTGGTTACATCTACAGGTCATATTGGAATGAAAGGAAGAACTGACCAACATACTTACCTTAAGAAAATCGTTTATTAACCTAGCTGTCATCATAGAGCCTTTGTCCAGTGACAGATGGATGCAGATGCAGAGATCCACGGCCAGGCACCAGGCTGAGCTCTGGGAATCCAATTAATGAGAGAGAGGAGGGATTCTGCAGGCAGGGGACACCAAGATCATGATGGGATGACGTGCAGAGATGATGGGCGACACTAGTGGAAGCCCATGAACTGTGGACTGGTGGCTGTGGAGCCCCCATGGGACTGGATGAGGCCCTCTGGATATGGACGATGGTTGTTTGGCTCAAACTTTTTGGGGGACACCCAGGCAGGGGGATCGAGGAGATCTGTCCCTGGTATATGGGCAGGCTTCTGGGAATCCGATGCCTGTGGTGTGATGCCTTGCACAGCCTTTGTGTAGTGGGAAGGAACTTGGACCTGCCTAGGCTCAGTGTGCTCGGCTCTGCTGACTCCCCATGGCAGACCTTGATTTGAGGGAGGTGGAGATGCGGGTGGCTGGAGGGCTAGGGGGGTAGGGAGGAGGGGGGGTCTGTGGATGGAATGTAGAGTGAGTAGAAAATTTCTTAATAAAGAAAAAAGTTTGAAAAAAATTATGGAAAAAAAAGATATCATTTATATTTTAAATCTGTTTATGTAGTGATGTTGATGATAAAATTAAGCAGCATCCAAGTATCCTCTTTGACTTTCTATATTAACTATGAGTTATCTGAAATGTCATATATGGTATGATTGGGGCTTTGGGACCAGTGAGTGTCATTAGGAACAAAACATGAACAGTCAGAGCTTCATTGCTGTCTTTCACTGAACAAATTCACTACAGTCATAGGCATGATGTCTAATTGAAAGGAGGCCAAGTAATGCTCAGTTATAAGCTTATGTTGATGAGATACAAAAAATCTTTTTATTTATCCTCTAGGAAGTTTAATTCTTATCAACACAGATTATTTAATTCATTTTTTATTCATAATGTTCGCACTCTTTAATTAGTTGACAAAGACAGTAGAATGAGGTTTCCAAAATAAGGGTTTATTGTTCTAATCAATGTTAATAATGACAAGTTCTTTAATTTTTTTAGATTATTTGTTTAAATTACGCTTAAATTTAAGTTAATTAATTTAATTATTGACTCGTTTTCCAAGTTATTTTGTTATTTTTCACAAACATTTTTATTCTCTGAACACAAATATAGTATCCTGGATATAGAGGGGATATTTTAATATTTTTGTATATCTGTGGATACTATTTTTTGGTCATTCAATATGATTTAAATTATAGTGCTATTGTCTAATTCACTAAAGTGAGGAAGTTATGTAAGCATCATGGCTTACTAACACAATGAGAATGGATTTAACTGAGTTATTTAGTATATGAAATATAAAACCATAGCAGTAAGTCTATTGTCAATATCTTATGAGTCTATCTAAATCTTTAGAAAAATAATAACAGTGTCAAACCATAATGTCTAGCTTTAAACATTTGCTAAAATTTGCAATAACCTTAGTAGAAAACCCCCAGAAATACTCTCTATTGTTTTTTTACTATAATGCAAGTGATAATGATATTTATCAACCAGGTGAAAAACAGCAGTGAGTATCTGTCTTCAGGATGAGTATAATGATATGTGGAGAACAGATTTGATGGTGAGAATAAAATTCCTAAAACTCAAGCTCCATAGAGCCAAGAAGAAGAATACATTCAAAATAACATTCAAAAATTAGATTTCAAAATCTTCAATTTATAATTACATTATATATAATATGGATTAGATCATCTGAGTTACATACAAAGTGATAGTGATAGTGTTTCCCATGATATTTCAGCAATGTATGAATACAACATACGACAATAAATAATCATGCAACTAAAGCCTATTTTATGCAATTAGACTTGAATTTTGTTCATTGTATGTATGTATATGTCTGCAAAAATGTTCACATAGGAAAATACATTTTATTCCTTAACATAACATAAAACATTATTTGGCTCATGAGGTATTGCTTTTAACATAAAAAGTATTAAAATAAAATTTAAAAAGCTAGTATTTCCTCATGTACCTTCATTACCTTTTCAAAGCAAGTTACATAACAAAGTTGAGTTAACAATATTTACAGTACTTCGTGATCTTTATACATAATATGACAAGCTCAGGTAGCAAATATATCTCAGCACATAGTATGAGACTGTAGAAAATATATTTATTTTGATTTGCATTTCCCTGATGATTAAGGATGTTGAGCAATTCCTTAAATGTCTTTCAGCCATTTGAGCTTCTTCTTATGAGAATTCTCTGTTTAGCTCTATAGCCCATTTTTTAATTGGACTGTTGGGTATTTTGATGTCTAATTTCTTGAGTTTTTTATATATTCTGGATATCAGCCCTCTGTCAGATGTGGGGTTGGTGAAGATCTTTTCCCATTCTGTAAGCTGTGGTTTTGTCTTATTGACCATGTCCTTTGCTCTACAAAAGCTTCTCAGTTTCAAGAGGTCCCATTTATTAATTGTTTCTCTCAGTGTGTGTGCTACTGGTATTATATTTAGGAAGTGATCTCCAGTGCCAACTCCCATTGAACTGGACCAGGCCCTCTGGATAAGTGAGGCAGTTGATAACCTTGAACTGTTTGGGAGGCCCCCTGGCAGTGGAGCCAGGACATGTCCTTGGTGCATGGGCTGACTCTTTGGAGCCTGGGGCCTATGCTGAGACACTTTGCTCAGCCTTGGTGTAGGGAGGAGGGGACTGGACCTGCCTTGGCTGAGTCTGCCAGTCTGGACTGACTCCCCAGGGGAGACCTTGTCTTGGAGGAGGTGGGAGTAGGGAGTGGATTAGGGGAGGGAGGGCTGGGAAGTGGGAGGAAGGAGGACAGGGGAATCCGTGGCTGATATGTGAAATTAAGGTAATTATAAAATATACTATAAAAAAGAAAACATATTTATTATTCATTTAATTATGTTTAGTACTATTCCTGTGTTTTTGAGAATCAGTAAAATTTGATACTACTGAAGGACATTGAAAATGTTGTTTATGAGTTCAGCCTTTCATTTAATGCTCATTGATTGATAGCAACCAAAATGATCTTTCAAAATTCATTGTAATTCTTGGCTTAAAAAAAATCTTACAGAGATGTCTAATGTTCTTTTCTAATAAGTATTCAACTCTTAAGCATGGTTTTGCTGTATGATCCAAGTCTCCTTGTGGCCATCTTACATCCATATATTGCCAGCACATAACTCTGAAAAGTTCCCTCAAATCATTTGAGAGATTTCTTTTTTTTTCAGAGCTGAGGACCGAACCCAGGGACTTGCATTTGCTAGGCAAACGCTCTACCACTGAGCTAAATCCCCAACCCTTCTATTATGAACCTTTTAGTAACTTTTTTCTGTACCTTTTTTCTTGCTATCTGTAACAAAGAAAGTTCTTCTGAACCTTTAACTGCTTTAAATTCATAGAAGTTTAAACCATAGTTCTGTCACTATATGTAATTTCCACATTATGACACTGACAAAGACATCCTTCAGCACTCTGGAGATATTACAGGGTTCCTTCTCAACCCTCATCTTCTCAGTGGGCCTCTGGACTAGCTGAGCAACTGGCATACTCTTGCAGATTAACAAACTCGGGTAAAAATGATCATTTATGTGAAACAGCAAGATGTGGTATTTTAATATACTGTCCATGTATTCACTGAGAATTTCATACAGGCATACAATGAATTTTGATCATATTCACCTCCTAATTCCCTCCAACTCCTCTTAGATATCTCTGACATCACTCCAATATTCATGTCTTCTCCTTAAAAAGTAACACACAGTGTGCAGTATCATCTTGTAAGTGACATTTTCCCTAAAGGAAACCTTCTAGCCCTTCTCTAAGCTATCATCCATTCTCAGTAACTCCTTGGCTAGAGATAAGGATTTATGTGCCCTTTTCTCTTCCATGCTGGAATATCCATTCACTTGATTCTTTACAGATTTTCTGTGTGCAACTGCAGCTATTTTTCATTCATGAAAGCAGTGATCTTCTCAAGTCCAGAAGAAACTCTTATTTCAGTCTTCCTGGACCTGAGACATTTACAATCTTTTTGTCCGTCTAGGGGAAGAAGTCATGATATACTTACCCTGTGTATGACTGTGCTGTCCAGAGACACTTGTTTCAGCACTTTGACTAGTTTTGAATCCCTGTATTAACCACTGCACAATGATTCTCTTATGAGGACTAAGAGACCTCCAATCTATTGGTGCACACATATATATCTAGAAGTCAGTGTAATATGATGTTCCATCTATCAAAATAATAGCAGCAGATGAGTCATTTTATGGCATTTTCTGACCTCATTAGCAATTTTCAGTTTGACCTTGGTCACAGTTTGTTTCACTATAAGCTAAGAAATTGTTCTTCCTTTTAAGAATTAAGTTATACAACAGAAATCTGTGTTATCAAGCTGGTATTGAAGAACTTAAGGGATTTTCATGAAATGAATTGCAATCTATATCCTATATAATATATATGTAATATATAATATATATTTATACATATAATATATTAGGTAATATATTAAAATAATGGAGAAGAGAGTGAGAGAAGACACACACACACACACACACACAGAGAAACAAAGAGAGACAGAGAGAGAGAGAGAACTAAGTAAGGCAAATAATGCCCCATGGTAATATTTGCTTCCCTTAATTCTGCAGGTTCACACTCAGAGCTTGTTCTTCCTAATAAAATATAACACAATTCATCAAAGCATGAACAATTTACAGGGAAACTTGAACACCAATAAAACATAAACCAGGATTATTCTAATCCTGAGAAAAACTAAACTAAACATGTTTGTTGTTTCTTGAGACATTTAACACATGTCTTGGCCAATTGAAGAAAATCTGGCTCTTGACTCCCTAAGGACAGAGGATAGCCTCAGTGTTGTTTGCACTGTTAAATTTTACCTTTTGTTATAATTTAATTTACCCATACTTTTCGTTTTCTGATGGAGCAGATAGATTATGGACAATAACTGGAAAGCAAGATGTGATAAAAGGAGGACTGTAGCTTTAGCTGAGCTTAGTAGTGTTGCATAACATTAAAGCTTGGTGTTGGTAGAAACTATTAAAGCAGACCTTCTAAATTCAATGGTTATCAACTTTTAAACCATTCTCTAGAGCAGCAGTTTTCAACCTGTGGGTCATGATCTCTTTGGGACCCAAATGATCCTTTCATGATCCTTTCACCCAGGTCACCGAAGACCATGGGAAAAAAGAGAGATTTACATTATGATACATAGCAGTAGCAGAGTTACAGTTATGAAGTAAGGAAAAAGTAATTTTCTGGTTAAGGTGGTCACCATAACATGAGGAACTGAATTAAAGGGTGGCAGGATTTGGATGATAGAAAACCACTGATCTAGAGATTTGTGTAAACCTGATCTACTATAGAATATTAAATAAATTTCAATAAACATAGCTTTTAAGAATATTATATAAGTAACACATTTATAATTTTTAATGAAATAGTGCTACATAGCATAGAATACCATGATGTTATGTATTTATGGATGCATATGCGATTCTGTAGCTAAACTCTGAGTTTTTGTGGATTGGAATGATTTCAATTGACTCTCTTCGTTCAAATTGTAGTTCTGAAATGTTTAATAATTTCATAAAAATGAAGGCTTTTTAAATTTCTTCTCCTCCTCTTTATGTAGTGTTTCATGTGTTTTTGTGCATGTTTGCATGTGTGTGGGTGTGCCTACACCTAGTATGCATGAATATGGAGGCCCATGGTTGGTGTTAGGAATCATTCTTGATCATCGCCCTTGCACGTTATTCATTCAAACAGGATTCTCAATCAAAACTATAGAGTCCAGACATGCCTAATCTCACTAGCCAGGAAACCCTATGGATTCCCTGTCTCTGCCTTGAGAAGCTAAGAACAGGCAGGTTCCCATGCCTACCTAACATTTTACATGGATCCTCAGGACCTGGTCTCTGGTCCTCTTGCTTACACAATAAGTGCATTAACCCCTGAGCTCGCACTTCAGTCCCAAAAGCTATCCGAAAATTTATGTTTATGTTTTAGCCACAGAGACCCAGACCTTATCTCAACAAAATACATATGACATCTGAAGACATGCCTAAATAGAGTTGATTTAAATGTGCTCGAGAAAAGAACTTCCTTCCACAAGTAGTTTAGTGTTTATCACTATTTTGATATAGCACAGAAATAAGTGGCTGATGATTGTATACTTTGAAAAAAACACATATTTTATTATAACAAGATGAGTAGATATTCAATATCAGGACATTTTCTTCAATAATAAATTGTTAAATTATAACTTAATCTATTATTTATTATGGTCTAGAATTTCAATTCTGTTTAAGAACTGAGGCATAATTAAGAAGCAGATTTTTAATATTACCTTCAGGAATTATAAGCATGTTAGATGAATCATTAACTTAGATATGCAGAAATAAAGATACAAATATTGAGACAATGATTTTTTTTTTCTGCAAACCAGTCTAATGGGCGTGCCCATAGACCAGATTTCTATCACATATGCACAGAACTGTAACATCATTTTCCCAGAGATTCAGGGCCTGCTTTATGCTACTTTTCCTACTTGATCCTTGTTTTTTACATTAATTGCAATAAAGACAAACATAGAATAACAGAATGACAATTTATTTGGCATCATATAAAGAAACTATGTACACAATTTAATTGAAATTGACAGTTAAAATGTGATGTATTTATTTGTACATAATATGATGAGAAGAACATATTATGAAAAGTGTTATGCTCAGGACTTATTTTTATGAACAAACAAAAATAATATTCTAACTTTTTTGATAAGTGTCTTGTTGTGTGGGTATGCTGAGCACATGTCAGACTGCAAAAGCCAAAGATGGCGCCAAGAGGAAGAGAGCTGGTTGGGGACCTAACTTGTTTACCAAAAATTATGATTGGCTCTTGGGATCAGGAGAGGTGATGTAGGTACATGGCCTCATCATGATCATCATGCTGATCTATGCCCAGCGAGGCTCGTGGATATGTGATCTTTGTTGTGATTGGTAGAAGGAAAGTTGGCTTATGGCTTGGTGCTTTATAAAGGGTGTGCTGATGCTTGATAAACGAGTTCCTGCTTGACATGGCTCCCCACTGCATCTGATTGTCTCCTGGAACCAGGAGGCTGGGTGGCTACTCCTCCTCAGTCAAGGTCTGCTGTGGGCAGTGGGCCTAATTCTTCGGTGGGTTCAGGGGAACCCCACATTGTTGTTTTCTATTGACTTTCACCTAAAACAAATTGATGTATTAATTACTGGTACAATGAGCTTTTTTCTTTCTTTCTTCCTTTATTTTTTCTTCTTTCCTTCCTTTCTTTTCTTCTCCTTCTTCTCTTCCTTGTCTTTTCCTTCTCCTACTTCTCCTTCTCTTCCTCCACCTCCTTCTTTTTCTTCCTCTTCCTCTTCTTCGTTTATTGTACTTAATCCTTTATTTTCTTTCTTTTAAAAATTTGTATATAACACCACAATATCCCCACCACCACCATCTTCTATCCCACCAGAGGCTAGGCCAACACCTTGAACCCTAGGTTAGACTGATCCCCACCCCTACCCACTTGCCCAGCATAATCCTCAACCACCCATTCTCTTATTACCATATACCAGCCCACACCACTGGAGGAAGACTGCTACCCCACCAGAAGCCAGGCCAGAGCCCTGAATACAGGTAAGACCACTCCCCCCACCCCGCCCTTGCTCAACCAGCATAACTTCAATGTATCCTCCTCTCCTTGTCTTGATGTCCCTGTCCACACCTCCAGAAGACAACTCCTACCCCATCAGAGGCCAAGAAAGTTCCGTGAAATTCAGCTGAAGTCTACTACCCCACCATAGCCCAGGTCAGTTGTCTGAAAACAGGTAAGACAACATGCCCTCCCCAACTGTACATACCCAACCTAATGCCAACTTCTTCTCCTCTTCTCATCACCATATTCTGGCCCAGATCTCTGCCTGAAGCTTCTTACCCCAACAAGGACAGATCAGCATACTGAGCCCAAGGGACAGCAGCCAGATCAGAAGTCATACATATCACCGGAACTCCAGCCCCCAAGTTGTGTGGAAATCCCCTGCTCAACCAGAGGCCATCCATGCCAGCAGAAGTCTAGCTCCCAATTTGAGCAGAGACATTCTGCTCAACCACAGGCCACTCCAGTCAAAAGACCAGAGAGGAAACAGAAACCAAGGGGAAAAAACACACACATCCAACAAAGATAAATCCAGAAATCAGAACCTATACCTATAATCACTACAAATCTAGATGCCTAAATATCAGTGTAAGAACACAATAAACAGCAGCCAGAGCATGCCTATAGTCCAGCTGACCCACTACAGCAAGCCCTAGGTATTCCAACTCAAGAAAATGACCTTAAAACAAACATTATGAAGATTATAGAGGTCCTTAAAGAGGGAATGAATAAATCCATTACAGAAATTGAGGAAAAGACAATGAAAAAATTGAAGGAAATGAATAAATCCGTTAAAGAATAGCAAGAATGCCAAGAAAAAAAAAAACAGCAAACAGTTGAAGGAAATTAATATAACTGTTCAAGATAAAAAAAAAGGAAATAGAAACACTAAAGAAAACACAAACTGAGGTCTGGAAATAGAAAATCTAGGTAAGTGAACAAGAACTACAGATGCAATCATGAACAACAGAACACAAGAGATGGAAAAGAGAATCTAGGGTGTTGAAGAAACAATAGAAGTATACATATCAGTCAAAGAAAATGTTAAATCTAAAAAAAATCCTGACACTAAACATTGAAGAAATTTGGGACACTATGAAAATACCAAACCTAAAAATAATAGTAATAAAAGAAAAATATCCCCAGCTCAAAGGCCCAGAAAATTTTTTTAACAAAATCATACAAGAAAATTTCCCGGCGGGACAGAAAAGAATCCATAGATGGGGAAATATAGAAAGAAGCATGGAGGATGGGGACGTGTTGGGAAACTCAGACGGGACTGGCCTGCATGTTGCGTGTGCATCCCTGTCATTCTCTAGTGATTTCCAGCTGCACAGGCAAAAACAGACGGTGAGTAAAGAGTTGTTGTTAGGCAAGGCTACTGTCAAAGATGAAAAGTTTTAGGTGATGAAATCATGCACTAGCTCCCTCCTGATACATTTATTTTACAGGTCCAACTAGAGAAAATGGCTGTGTAGAATGTTAAGTACACAGTAATTGGTGGAATAAATATTCCATTAGGAGACCATGGTTGAAAACTTATTTCAGGATATCATAATCAATTTTAACTTTCTCAGAACTGTGCTAGCTTTTATGTCTTTTTAAAAAATATTTGTATTAAATGCATTTATTTAATTATAGGTTGCTACGTTTTTGTCTGTACCACATGCGTGCCTGATGCCTGTGGGTGCCAGGAGAGGACCACAGACCCTTTGGAATTGGAGTTACAAATAGTTGCATGCTGCCATGTGGGTGTTGGAAACTGAAACTCTGTCCTCTGGGAAGACTAGCCAGTGTTCATAACCACTAAGCTGTTTCTCCAGTCCCAAGCTGTTGTACATTTTTAAAGGAAAATTCTTGAATAAATTGCTTCCCATTCTTCCAATAGAAATGCAAGACATTGTTACTGTGGAGCAGGATACGTCATTGTCTATGTATTCACAATTGATACATATTAATATGTATCAATTTTTTCCTTTAGGTTTCATTAATTTAATGTTCAATAATGTATTCTACTATACATTAAACTTAATTTTAAAATTAAACAATTTGCAAATTTTGTTAACTAAATATGATGAAATATAGTTTAATAGGCTCTAAATATTTCGGAATTGTGAGTAAATTTATTTGTGTCCAGTTTGAGCAACCTTAACTAACGAAAATTATAATTTTTAGTACTTTTAGGTAAGGGATTAAATTCAGAATACAGTCTTAATTTTCACTTTTTTGAAGCTAAGCTTAAGTGTAACAGAGCAGAGAGAAACTTGCCTGAAACCTTCAGAAAAGTAATTTCACAGTATGACACATTGGTATTTTCAGAATTGATTTAGATTCAATAATTCAGTTACTAAGACCTTCAGTCTTGAACCAATCCCTACTAATGCTACCTCTGACCACAGATTCCAGATAGTCTGTTGGCTGCCAAGGTCAATGTATAATCATAAATCTATGCCTTGTTAATCCATGTGGCTGACTTAGCTCTGTCTTACCATGTTGTGGACTCTTCTTTCCTCTTAAGGTTTTCTGAATATATCAGCACATAGATTTTTATATTTTAAAATATTTCTACTTATTAAAGGAAACAAATGTTTTAGTCTAGTATGCATTTTAAATTCTTGATGCAGTATAATACAGTTCCAAGCAATTCTTGGAATCATTCATGCTACAAAATATTATTGCCAGACTGACAGTAGGATTTACAATGCCAACAGGCAAATGATCACAATATGCTACTAGCTTCTCTTTAAAATGAATATATACAAGCAAAGAGAAAGCTTAATATATGAGACAATCTCTCAAGAAGAAAACATATAATATACTGCTGTGAAGAGCCAAGGGGAAGACTTGAGCTGGATGAGTAAATGGGGAGGAGAGAGGAGGGAGCATGAAGAAGAAAATATGAGGAAGGCTGACTAATATTAAGGGTCATTTCAAAGATCCTGTGGAAACCTACTACAATAGAATATTACTAAAATAAATATGTATATTTAAGAAATTTAAATGTAGTCACCAAATAATAGGGAAGAAAATGCCCCAAATATAAATCTTTTGCCACCAAGTGAAATACCCAGTGCCAAGAATGGGTTACATCTTGTTGAGTCATTGGCTAAAGGGGTCCCATGGAAACCCCCAAATAACCCAAGCTATTGTCAAGGCTCTTTATTGGTTGCTATCAACAAACAGATGGTAAAGTCCTATTGCTGTTGTTATCATTGAACTGTTATCATCACGGAACACTGATATGTAGAGCTAATACCCACCTAGAGACTTCACACTACAGACTAATGTTCATGTTACTGGAAGGTACTCTGCACACTACCGTGGAAAAATCTAAACATCTACTCAGCTACAAAGCATGTGATCTACAATGGTGATTTGCCTGCAAGCTATGCTAGTATAATAGTGGCACAGATGTTATGAGAGTAAACGACAACTATACAGTTGGATTTACGGCCCATTCCATGAGATGAAACCCATGCCTAACATTGCTTGTATATTCAAGAACCTGAGATTTAGATAGGGCTTGGGCCTATTGGAAAAAAGGAACATAGCAATAAAATTGCTCCTACTGACATTATGCTATACCCATAAATCAGATCCTTGATCAGCCATCATTTGAGAAGCTTCCATTTGCACTAGGTAGAAGTATCACAGAGACCCACAGCTAGAAAATGTGCAGAGACTGAAAATTTTGGAACACTCAGTCCAAAATGGTATGTTTTCCTCAAGTCTTTCCCTTCAGGGCTCAAGTAACTATGCTGAAGAAGAGATGGAAAGAGTGTAAGAAGCAGAGGGGATAGATGACTCCAAGGAAAACACGTCTTCCAGAGACAACAGGACTGATGAAAATATGAACTCAGAAGCTAGAGCAGGTACACAAGGCCTCCGCAGGTCCGAGCTAGATGGACTCCCAGCACTGAAAAGGGAAAGTGGACACCAGATCCTATTCATAATTATGAAGTTGTCTCCAACTGACAACTGCTTGCAAAAGAGAAATTAGTTTTTTTTTCCAATGGAGTATTATCACTAGGTATAGAAACCACACTTAAGTGTAGGTCTTGGGCCGAGCAGGTAGTAGATGCTATCACAAAATAAATTCGTTGGGATTTTTGTAGATTTTGTCTCATGTTCCTTTGTTTAGGCATATTTTATGTTACGTGTGTTTTGTTTGTATTATGGTTTACAAAGTTCTGTTTTTATTGTTTGGTTTTTTTTTTTTTGTGTGTGTATAATACAGAGTGAGAGAATTTCTTGTGTTTTTTCTTTGTTGTTTTTAAGTTTGCTTTGTTTTGCTTGTTTTGTTTTGCCTATTTGTTTTCTAAAACTAAGAGAAATCAGGCATGGAGTTGTGTTCATTGGGAGATTGGAAGGATCTGAGAGGAGCTGAGGGACAGAAAACAATATTCAGAATGTGAAAGGATTTTATTTTTAATTTAAATAAAAGAAAATAGAATACAATCATTGTTACATTATTATAGATTTTATAATAATAGACATTTAATGTGTATTTGAGATGTTGAGAAAGAGGTAAAAATGGAATAATGTATAGTGATCAATTTAAACCAAGTAGGCAAAAGAAGAGAGAGGGAACAATTACAGTAAAAGTCAGCTACAAGTATGACAGATTATATTGCAGAGACAGCAGGTTAACTAAGGGTGAGTTCACTGTAGAGCTCACTGTTCTTTACCCTTTCCCACCCAGCAAAGTCAAGGGAAGAAAAGACAAACCAGTGAAAGCAAAACAGTTTTAAGTGACGAGCTGGATTTACGTGTATATAACACAGCAACCCTACCTTCATGTCCAAGGACACAAGAGCTAAGAATGTAAACATTCTTTAGCTGAATATCAAGTGAACAGCTGCATTTCTTTTCATATTGTAGGTCATCTTAGCCAAAGCCTGAGATTTGAATGTCCTCTTTATAACAGACATCAGTATTTTTGGGGTGTGAGCAGTATAAGTTAAATAATTGCTGCAGTGTGTCTGAAGTAGGCTATAAAGAACAAAACCAAAAACAAAATTGTGGAATTTTATTTAACATTTCAAAGGCAGGTCTGTCTGTGTTTGTGTGTGTGTGTGTGTGTGTGTGTGTGTGTGTGTTGCACATATGTGATGTACATGTGAAAGTCAGAATCAGACTCCTCTGTCATTTTCAAGCCCGGCATTTTTTATTTCATTATTTTAATATATGCTTTCTTACTAGTCCAGATCTTACTCACTAGGGTGGGCTATCTGGCCAGGGAGACCCAGAGAGCTTCCTCTCCTTTCTCAGCACTGAGATTACAAGATACATCGGATTCTGGGATCAAACTCACATCCTTGTGCTTGCAAGGAAAGTGTATTACCAACTGAGTTATCTCCTAAGAATCTTTACTCAGCATTTTTTATGGAAAAAAGAATGTTTGCTGAAAGTAAAGATTAACATTTGTGTCTTATTCATGTGTTGCTATGGTAATGAAATTATAATTTTCTTCAAGATATGTTTCTTTACATGAGATTCAGAGAATGTTGACTCAGTAATAATTTTTAATTACATTTAATTATAAATATGATAATAGCTAATTTAAATAATATTCTAACTACTTAAAAAGATTAAATGATAGAATCACATGCTTCAAGCCTGATTTTGTTTAAAATGTTACCTTGTATACTTAGAAGTAAAAATGTATAGCATTCTGCCCATGTAAGCATGACCAATCTTTCTAAAACAAAAAGATAAATATTAATTATTGATAGTATAGTTAAATAAAAGAAAAATTCTAAAGATGATATATCAAATTACATAAGGTAAATTTTTTCTCCTTCAAAATAATATATTCATAAATAAGAGTGTCATCCACTTAATGAGAGGAATACTGTCTTTGCCACCCACAGAAATATAGATATTTATCTTTGTATGACATTTAATCATAATATGTGAAGATGTACAGAAATAAAAATTAACCTTTGAAAAAACACTTAACAGCTGAAATTTGAAAATATTTTTACCATATAATAAACAGTAATATCATGAAAATGAGCTTGAGTTATATATATTAGGGAACTTAAAATTAAATGCAGAAAGAGAGAAATTTGCTTAGCATCTAGGAAGTCTTGAAACTGTAAGATACAATTCACAGATCCATTAAGAATGTGTCTTCACAGTCTTCACATTTATGATGGGAATGTAAACTGAGGCAGCCAATTCAGAAAAAAAAAATTGTCACCCAGACTCAGGGATGTAACTTGTCTATCTAATGATATAGCAATTCTATTCCTAGGATTTGCTAAAAGAGGAAGAAAGAATATAAAAATATGAGTTAACTATCATCATGAAAGAAATTAATAAGAACTGAAAATTTTAAAGGAGCATTTATCTATTGGCTACTGGTTTCAAAGCTTGGGTGATTAGGCAAGTTCACCTGCACTTTGTTCTTCAAGCTTCACAGCACTAAAGTCAAGGTTGACTCTTTGTTATACCTTACTGAGTAGGTGGGGAACACACTTCCGAGTTCTCTCAAATAACAAGCAGAAATTATAGGACAGACTTTCCTCGGCTTTATTGTTGACAGCTATCTAGAGATTTCATTAATTTATTTGGTCTTTTAACACTTTCATCTTTAAGTTAAAACAGTATTCTAAATTCTGATAATATTTTAATATTTCTGAAGAAAACTTCTCCTTTCAACAGACATAGACTATTACAGAAAACCGTAGCCAACAAATATACAGAGTTATGACCAAGTCCCATTGTATACATCTACAAAACAAGTCCTACTCCTGAGATAGCATTACAAAAGAAGGGGTAGCCGGGCGGTGGTGGCGCACGCTTTTAATCCCAGCACTCGGGAGGCAGAGGCAGGTGGATCTCTGTGAGTTTGAGGCCAGCCTGGTCTACCAAGTGAGTTCCAGGAAAGGCGCAAAGGTACACATAGAAACCCTGTCTCAAAAAAAAAAAAAAAAAAGAAGGGGTAGAAAGGTACAAAGAGCCAGGGGGTTAAGGAGTTTTCTGTGAAAATGTGTCCCCTATAAATGTCAAACACCATACCCATAAAGTGTCACTATGACTGCCTAAACAGGAGCTGAAACAACACAACAGTAGATGTGACAAAGTGCACAGTGTGGCCATGAGGTCTCAACTATATTCAAAGAACTATGAGCAGCTTAGCAATACTGAGAGTGGAAAAATAGTCTTCACCAGGAAATGGCATACCAACATGTATACATAAGTGTGCATATAGGCTCATAACAACAATTAATGAAAGAAGAAGCCATGAATTTGAAAGCAGACAAGAAGGGTCATATGGGAGGGTTTAGAGTGAATGGAGAAATGATGTAATGACATCATGATCTCAAAAATAAAAGAAAAATCTCTTCTGATATTGGGTAGAATGATTTTATACTATCCAAGTGTGATGTGACCACATTAGGCCAAGCCAAATAAAATATACTTTAGTGAACACATGGTCCTCTAATCATACAATTATATACATCCAAATATATGGTATTTTATCACATTCTCAGTTCCTGAGATTTTATTTTTAAAATGACAGACAGATGCATTGTACACATTTATATTTCTTATGGAGTTATTAAAAATAGCTCTAAAGCCAGAAATAGAACAAATAGCCTGGCTACAACATCTGAAAAATTCAAAATGGGGACATTATATTCCAAACACCAAATGTTATTCCATTTTAATTTATATCTTAAGAAAGAAATTTTATACATAAAATAATATTAAGCATGTATTTTGGCCATGAATCTGTTCTGTGAATGTGAATGACATTTCATGGAATATTGTGGTCTTCTTTAAGGTATTTACTGGGTGATTCAAAGAGGTGGGACCTGTTCTGAATGTCTCCACGTGGATTGTTGATGTTGTTACCTTAGTTTTACCACAACATCTTATTCCTTTAGGAGGATAATGTCACATTTAGTAATAGAAAGTTGCAAGTGTTAAAGGACCTCTATAATAGAAGTGGAAGTTATGAGAATTCAAAATGGAGATATGACTAGAATATTCACCTGATCATGATGCTGTGGGATGGTCTGTATGTCAAATTGCTCTGATTGGTCAATAAATAAAACACTGGCCACCAGCTAGGCAGGAAGTATAAGCAGGACTAACAAAGAGGAGAAAAGAAAGAACAGGAAGGCAGAAGGAGTCACTGCCAGCCGCCACCAGGACAAGCAGCATGTGAAGATGCTGGTAAGCCACGAGCCACATGGCAAGGTATAGATTTATGGAAATGGATTAATTTAAGCTATAAGAACAGTTAGCAAGATACAGTTTGTAAGCAATATACGTCTCTGTGTTTACTTGGTTGGGTCTGAGCAGCTGTGGAACTGGCAGGTGACAAAGATTTGTCCTGACTGTGGGCAAGGTAGGAAAACTCTAGCTACATTGTGAAGTCATGAGTATCCAGGTTCAAAAGGAAGACATACATTTCATTTTTTTTTTTTAGTATGAATCAATTCTAATAATTGCATAAATGTTCTTTTTCAGGATTTGAGTATTTGCTATTAAAAACAGGATTCCATTAATCTTAAGAATTTCATATATGTCTATGATGAAATATGAGCATGTCCATTTCTCATTCCTCTCCTTTATGTTTACCTATATATTCCCTGTCAAGTCCGGCTCTCTTCCAACTTTATGCTCTTTTATTGTTATAATCCACTAAGTTCCAGCATTGCCCCCCATATGTGCATGGATGTCATGCCACCCATTGGAACATGGGAAAACCTACCAGTGGAAACATCTTCTAAATGAAGTTTCTTGATTCCCCAGGAGCTACCTATCATCATTAAGAGCTGGTCTTTGGAGCACCCACTTATGTAGGTTGAAATTTTGACTGCCTTGATCTAATTCAGATAACCACAGCTGCTGTGTATATATGAGTGCCAGTCATGCCATGGCCAGAGGACAACATTCCACAGCATTCCTCCCCTTCCTCTGGCTCTTTTTTTTTTCCTGCTTTCTCTTCTGTGATATTTTCTGAATTTTGGCAAACAGGAGGAGGATGGTGGTGGTGGTTATATGTCCTATTAGGGCTGAACACTCATTCTCTTATTCTCAATACTTTGACCAATTACATGATTTTGCATTGGCTCATGCCCAATCCAAAAATAAGATTCCCTGACCAAGAGCAAGAGTAGCTCATAAATATGGGCATAAACACATATATTTAGAAGACATTTAACATGATGACACAAAATCTGTAGAAAATTTTTAATTTTCACAAGTCATTGATCACTGTGTGTAATTAATTACTTGTGCATGTTATATAGAAATACTTGGTATTAAGGAAGGGTACATATGTAATGTCATGATATCATCAAGTGTAAACCTTTGATTTTATTAAATAAAAAGGAGATTGTTAGTGGTGGTGCACACCTTTAATCCCAACCCTCAGGAGGCAGAGGTGATATGAAATTAGAGGTCTAGTTTGCTCATGTAGCCCTCATCCATTTCTCTGTCATTGGGCGATCCCTGTATCTTTTTTAGGGTCCTCTTTACCAGGTAGCCTCTCTGGAGTTGTGAGTAGCAGTCTAGTCATCCTTTGTTTTACATCTAGTATCCATCTATCAGTGAGTACATGCCATGTTTACCTTTCTGAGTCTGGGTTACCTCACTCGGGATGATTTTTTCTAGATCCATCCATTTTCCTGCAAACATCATGATGTCATTGTTTTTCTCTGCTGAGTAGTACTCCATTGTGTATATGTACCACATTTATTTATCCATTCTTCAGTTGAAGGGCATCTAGGTTGTTTCCAGGTGGTATGATTGAACATTCCTTGGGTATATGCCCAAGAGTGGTATAGCTGGGTCTTGGGGAAGATTGATTCCCAATTTTCTATGAAAGTGCCATATTGATTTCCAAAGTGGCTGTACAAGTTTGCATTCCCACCAACAGTAGAGGAGGGTTCCCTTTGCTACATATCCTCTCCAGCATAAGCTGTCTTCAGTGATTTTGATCTTGTGTAAGGTGGTATCTCAGAGTTGTTTTGATTTGCATTTCCCTGATGACTTGAGAAGTGGGTAATGAAGGGCAAGGGTCAGGGGAAAGAGAGCTTAGGAGAGCAGGAGATCACAGCTGGATCAAGAACAGAGAGGGAGAACAAGGAAAGAGAGACCATGATAAATGAAGACCCCATGGGAAAAGAAAAAAAGCAAAGTGCTAGAGAGGTCCCCAGAAATCCAAAATGATACCTCCACAATAGACTACTGTCAATGGTTGAGAGAAAACCCAAACTGACCTACTCTGGTGATCGGATGGCCAAACATTCTAAATGTCGTGCTGGAAATCTCATCCAATGATTGATGGAAGCAGATACAGACATTCAAGGTCAAGCCCCAGGTTGAGCTCCGGGAGTCCAATCGGCGAGAAAGAGGAGGGGTTGTATAAGGGAGAAATGTTGAGACCAAGATTGGAAAAAGCACAGGGACAAATAGCCAAATTAGTGGAAACACATGAACTATGAACCAATAGTTGAGGAACCCCCAACTGGAACAGGCCCTCTGGATAAGTGAGACAGTCAGTTAGCTTGAACTGTTTGGGAGGCACCCAGGCAGTGGGACTGACACCTGTCCTTAGTGCATGAGCTAGCTGTTTGGAACCTGGGGCCTATGCAAGGACACATTGCTCAGCCTTGGAGGAGGGGACTGGACATGCCTGGACTGCATCTACCAGGTTGAACTGAATCCCCAGAAGAGACCTTGCCCTGGAGGAGATGGGCATGAGGGGTGGGCTAGGGAAAGGGTGGGGGTGTGTGAGGAGGGAGGACAGGGGAATCCGTGGCTGATATGTAAAATTAAATCAAATTATAAAATTTTAAAAAATTAAAAAAAAAAGAAATTAGAGGTCACTTATATTTTAGTCTAATTATAATGGCCATAATAAAATAATGCATTTTATTCTCCAAAGCATTTAATTAAACAGATCCCTTCACACTAAATTCCAAATTCATTTTCCTCAATATTTGGTACAATCAGGCACATTTAGATTCTGTGGATATAATGTGACTATATATATTTGCAAATATGTATTTGAATTAATTTAAGAAAATAAAAATTTCAGGTTGGTAGTAGGTCTCTGAAGACTAAAAGCAGAGCTTAAATTTAGGCATGCTTGTGACAAATTATGATTTTCATAGATAATTTGGCTAGAAACAACCTATTTGGGCTGCTTTTTCCCATGTGAACAGTAAAGTGACTCAAGCAGTGTCTGAATATCCATAGGAAATGCTTTCTTTATTTTTTCTAGGTCAGTACATCTAGTAAATATTGATTAAACCTACAGAACATGTAGAACATGTTGAACATCAAGAGAGGACATTTTTCAATCATAGCATCTGACACTGCTCATTAATTCACTGACTTCTGTGAATATCCCATGCTATACCAGGAGAGTTGAGTAGGTGTGACAGTGACAAAAAAAAAGCCAAGGAAGTTTTAAATATACTCATTTAAAGGATTGTATGCTGATCCTGCTATGTGCCATACCCATATGGTCTAAAATTAGAAGCATCCTTACTGCATTCCTTGCCTGGAAGTTCTAAGCCAGTATGCCTGAGCTTGCAGGCATACAATATAAACTAGAAAGAAAAAATACCCAGATAATATTGATCACTCATTCTATAATTCACCAAAGCTCTACTACTTCATGTGTGTATTTGAAGATCTCCTACCTAAAGGATCAGTGTGTAGAAGATATGCACCATTCAACTCTAAAATGTGGTAAAAATTGTAAAAGAATAAATAGGTTTATAATGCTACCATAACATCTTCATTGTGCATGCTCACCTTATCCAAGGGTATGAGCTGTGTGTAGCAAGTTAACAATGCAAAGAGAACAATACACAACCTGCTGTAACAAATTTAACTAATGGCATCATGAAAGAAAATGTAAAACAGTCTTCATATTAACCTGGTTTAGTTTTTCTTCAAAGACAGAGGCCTAAGTGGGAGGCCAAGGAGACAAGAAGATAAAGAAGATGGAACAGCTTGGGTCTTGCACAAGCTGTGTCTTATAAGCAAGTTTATTAAGAATTACAGGATTTTATATACTACTTGAAGGGGGAAAATGGGACAAGATCAGCAAAAAGCCCTTGTACAAAAGAAATACAGGCTATCTCAAGAGCATCACAGTGGTCTTCAGTCTTGGGATTGATAACTCCAGTCTTTTCAGAGGGAAAAGGCAAGTTCCCAGGAACTGAACCCTTAATTTCTTCAAGGCTCTGACCCTAGCCAGCATGGACCTTGTCAAATCTGCCACAGGAAATGACGCAGAACTAAGGCCCTGTTTGTGCTTTCACCCAGACCCCTGAAAAAGCCTTGGATTGGCCTGACTCTCCACAGTAAACTTTTCTTATATATCAATAGAAATTGAAATGCAAAAACATTAAGTATGGAAACCAGAAACTTGCTTTCTGACATGATTTATATCATTTGCTTAGACTTTATCCATAACATGACTGATTAGAGGCTCCCAGAATCCATAGGGCTTTAACCAAATATTATTAAAGCTGCCTTTATCTCATAAATGTCATAAAAGAGAATATATTATTTTATTTAATTATTCCAACTCTGATCTGTAGAGATTTGTATAACAAAATTTAGATATAGTAAGAGATATTTAAGAGTCAGAATTTCAAAGTTGAAATACTCATAGAAATACTGTGAATTTTCTTTTTATGAATCTGTAGCTCATTTATCTGTGGAAAGCAGTTAAAAAAATCTTACTATTTTGCATTGACTTTGTGTTTCCTTACTTTCATATGAATTCCTCCCACTTTTATATGAATTCAAATGACTGTGATTCTTATATTTGAAGAAAACCTATTATTTTCACAGTAAATTCTAGTAACGTATGTATTTACTTGACTGTGTGTGACTGGGTTTCAATGCTCTCTTTGGCTTGTCTTCAGTCTGTAGTATATTTCCAATCACTTTTTCCTAATTAAAGTATTAAGTACTGAATAGAATCATTAAAAGAATAAAATTGAATATTAAATCACAGATAATAATTTTAAGGAAAGCTGACTTATTTCCAAAAGCAGAAAATAAGCAAACTGATTATTTTCTTAATATTTTTAAAATTATAAAGTTAACGTTAGTGGAAACATGCCAAAGACTGAGCTGTTTTCATCTTTTCATAATACAGTTTCAAAGTTTCTAATTCCGCAGGACAGAGAGAAAGCAAGATCACATCCAAGGTCATAGGATGCATTTACTATTCTCTGTATATTAATTGAAAAGAGGGAAAATAAAATAATTAAAATTTACCCAATGTTATTTATTTATTTATTTATTTATTTATTTATTTATTTATTTATTTATTTGGTTTGGTTTTCTGAGACAGGGTTTCTCTGTGCAGTTTTGGTGCCTGTCCTGGATCTCGCTCTGTAGACCAGGCTGGCTTCGAATTCACAGAGATCAGCCTGGCTCTGCCTCCCGAGTGCCGGGATTAAAGGCATGCACAACTACCACCTGGCTTATCCAATTTTCTTTGGTCTTCACTTCAACTTTAGTTTCTTTTTAACTTATAAAGAAATAATTGATAAGTGAAATTATAAATTCAATTATGTGCAATATAATATTTTTGAGAGATGTATATATTAAAAATGATAAACACAGGAGAACCACAACATATTTTGCAGTATCTTTTTATAAGAATCTAAAACATACTTCGTTCTTAATTTTCAAGTATATAATAGTCATACTTTAAATGAAAACATAGTATGAGGGGTAGTAAGGCAACCTAATACAGTAGAAGCTTCCTGAAATATATTTGTATATGAAGGCAATTCAAATTAAATCTTGAAATATTCGGAAGACAACAGCAATAGACCATCTCTTGTCACTAAATGAAGCTTGCAGTACATGGATTTGATTATATCCATTTGAACTGTTGGTCAAAGAGAAACTGTGGGAATTGCCAAACAACCTAGGCTTCTGCTAAGACAACACCCACATAAAACCTCATTGACTGGAGGAGTTATGCTGGTGCCTGCCTACATACAGCCTTCACCCCTAAATACCAGAATCTTTGGTTCAGAAAGGTACTTCCCATGCTACCAAACAAGAAACTTTTGATCGATAATTGGTGTCTTGCAGCACGATATTCTAATGTAATCATGGCACGAACTTTGTGGGAGTAACCAACCAATATCTGATTTGGCATATGGTCCACTCCATGGTATGGAACACAACATTTTTTGGATGACCAAGAACCAGACACTAGGTAGCCCAGGGACCTAGAGAAAAATCAAATACTGTTCTAAACAAATAAACTAACAACTAGCAACATCAACAGAAGACCTAGCAATAAAACAACTGCTAATGACATTCTGGTATACTCATCTTAAGTGCTTTGATCAGCCATAATCAGAGAAGCTTCCTCCTGCAGCAGATGGTAGCAAGCACAGAGACTCATAACAAGACATTATGCAGACACACACACACACACACACACACACACACACACACACACACACACAGAAAGAGAGAGAGAGAGAGAGAAAGAGAGAGAGAGAGAGAGAGAGAGAGACAGACAGACAGACAGACAGACAGACCTTGGAACACTCAGCCTTAAAAGGAGATATCTTCATTAAATTCCTCCCCTCAGAGCTCAGGGAACCCTGTGGAAGAGATGGCAGAAAGATTATAAGAGCCAGAGGGGATAGAAGATACCAAAAAAACGGGCCTTCTAAAGCAACATGATCAAAGTTCATATGAACTCACAGAGACTGAGGGAGCATGCACTGGATCGTCATGAGTCTGCAACAAGGTTCCATGTATGTACTATGGCTTCCAGTTTGCCTTTGTATGGTATTCCTGAGCATGTGAATGAGGTAGCATCTGATTTTTGTATCTTCTTTGGCGATCTTTACCTTCTTTTTGTTTGTTTTGTCCAATTCTGATGTAGATTTTGTTTATTTCATATTGTATTGTATTGTGTTGTGCTGTGCTGTGTTGTTCTGTATTTTACTGAATTATATTGCATTATTATCCTTTAGAAAACTGTTTTCTAATGAGAGATAAAGGGGGTGGATCCAAATGCAATGGGAGATGGAAAGGAACTGAGAGGAATAGAGGTAGAGCAAATAATAATCAGTATATATTACATTAAAAAGACTATTTTCAATAAAAGGAAAAATGTATATAATACTTTTTAAAATTAAAGTCATCATGCTTCTCTAAATATTAATTATTTATTTCTCTTGTACAGCTAAAGTTTTATATATATATATATATATATATATATATATATATATTACATATTATCTGTAGTCTCTTGTAAACCAGAATTCTACTATTGCTTAATTTAGTTCATTTTTTTCTAGTTTGCACATCTATGTAATATAAAGTTAACATTTCTATTTCTAGATTTAAAAGTCCTATTAAAACAATACATACAATGATAGAATGCCCTTGTATTTAAGGCTGAAAAGTATTCTATTCTATGTGTACACACACACACACACACACACACACACACACACACACACACACACATTTCCATTCACCTACCAACATACACCTTCCTGCCACACCTTGACTATTTCTCAGAATGAAGCAATGCATATTTGATTGTAGATGACTCTACCATGTAACAATTTTAGTTGCTTTGCACATTTAGTTATTGGGATTGTTTGATTGTGACAATTTATTTTTAATTTTGAGAAACCTCCTTAGCACCATCCCTAATTACCCTCATGCTGTTTTGATAATGATCGCTACTAACTTACATTTCAACCAACAACATAGATGGAGTTTCTTTGTATCTTCTCATTACTTGCACTAATAATATTTAGTCTTTCTTAGTGGAGTAAGAGGGTACCTCAGTGTGATTATGATTAGCACTTCTATAATCTTAAGTGACACATAGAAGTTTGTACATATATACTGGTCATTAACTTTCTGAAAAAGTCTTTTGTTTTTAAAGTAATTTAAAGTTTTGTTTTAAATTTTATATGTAAGTACTATATTTACATTATTTTCACTTCACTCTATCCCCCATCCAAATCCTCCTTGTAACCTCCTTGCCCCCTCAAAATATCGTCCTCTTCTTCTTCAGTTAATGCATATATTGTACATGTGAATATATCATATATATTATATATATATATATATATATATATAATATATATATATATAACTTCTGAGTCATTTTAATGTGTTTGAATGTGCATGTGTTTGGTGTTGATCACTTGAGGTCAGATAACCTATCAGGGGACTCATATCTGGAGAAGACCTATTCTCCCTCTCTCATTAACCATTGATTTTCTACAGCTCAGATTATAGGGGAAGGATTCTTGGTGAGAATTCTCCCATCCACATTGGCATACAAAGTGGTATTTTCATCATACACTTCTTGATTTTGGGTGACTGTATATTGTTAAGCTTTCATGAGTGCATCTTTCCTGACATCTTATAGCAGCCATCTTAAGTCTTCTGGTTCTCTCAATTGTTCTGCCCCCAGTTCTGTGGTATTCTGTGAGTCTTAAGTGGAAATATTGTATTGTAGATTTATTAGCATGTTTGGGCACCCAAGGTCTGTCTGCATTTTGATCGATTGAGAATTTCTGTGATGGTCTCCATTTTCTGCAAGAAGAAGCTACTTTGATATTGGGTGAGATCAACACTTATCTGTGGGTGTAAAATTTAAATATTAGGATAAATATTTAAATTCAGCTAGAAATTTATATTGGATAATGTTGCTGGAGGGCTTCTCTCCAGGTTCCACCAAACCCCACAGTCCTACAATCCACTTATAAAATAATCACTCAGACGCTTATATCACTTATAAACTGTATGGCCATGGCAGGCTTCTTGCTAACTGTTCTTTTATCTTAAATTAACCCATTTTTATAAATCTATACCTTGCCACGTGGCTGGTGGCTTACCAGAGTCTTTACATGCTGCTTATCCTGGCGGTGGCTGCAGTGTCTCTCCCCTCAGCCTTCTGCTTCCCAGAATTCTCCTCTCTCCTTGTCCCACCTACTTCCTGCCTGACAACCTACTTTCTGCCTGGTCACTGGCCATCAGTGTTTTATTTATATAGAGCAATATCCACAGCACTTCCCCTTTTTTTTCTTTTTTTAAAAGGAAGGTTTTAACTTTAACATGGTAAAATTACATATAACAAAACAATTACCGAGCAAGAATTATAGTTATAATATTAAAGAAGATGTCCTATCTATCTTATATTTGTGAGTGTAAGGTTTTATATCTAACTTATCTTTTATCATAACTGAGGAAATTACAACTATCTAGTTTTCAACCACATCAAAGACCTGAGAAGGAACATAATGGTACCTGAGAAATGGTAGATGGATGCAAGCAACTTTCAGGACTCTTGCAAGAGTAGACCAAGACAGCTGGCAGCCTGGACAATCACCTAGTGTTTCTCAGCATTGTTGGTGCATTCAAATTGGCTACAGGCCTAGAGTATCTGACAGACCATTTTCAGAAGCAGGAATTCTGAGAAACCATCATCTTACCCTGTCTTGGCAGAGTACAGTGGTCACTTTCCTTGTGTCCCGCTTGTCCAGAAAGGACAGCATTGCATTTGTACTGTCAGCCGTCAAGGCAAGGGCAGTTCTTTGCCCAGTAGGCCATTTTGTGCCAAAAAGACAAACTTCCTAATGGAAATGTCTTAGAAGCCCAACATTCTCTCGGGATCAATTAGTGCAGCCAGGAGCAATTGTGTCTCATGTAAACAGAATTTTAAGTTATTTAAATGCCATATTCTCTAGGTCTATGAAGTGTTTGAAGATTACCTATTTATCTGAAATATATCTATGTATACCTAGAAGACTTAACTAACTAATGACTACAGATATGATTATCATAGATGACTAATTATTAATCTATTTTTTAATTATCCATTACAATTTTAAATGAGTTAAACATAATACCTCAAACAAGAATAGAAATATATATATATATATAACAAAATTAACTTCAAGTTTGTATCAATAAACTAAAATTTATACCAATGTAAAACATTTTAAACGAGTTATTCTTTAAAAGTAGGTTCATTAATCTACCCTTTTATCTTATCATCTCTATATCCTCCTATATATCTATATCATATCCCCTTTTCTTTTTTAGAAAGAGATCACATTTATAATCAACCTGTTTTAAAACTAGATAGTTGTAATTTCCTCAGTTATGATAAAAGATAAGTTAGATATAAAACCTTAAACTCACAAATATAAGATAGATAGGACATCTTCTTTAATATTGTAACTGTAATTCTTACTCGATAATTGTTTTGTTATATGTAATTTTACCATGTTAAAGTTAAAACCTTCCTTTTTAAAAAAAGAAAAAAAGGGGAAGTGCTGTGGATATTGCTCTATATAAATAAAACACTGATGGCCAGTGACCAGGCAGGAAGTAGGTTGCCAGGAAGGAAGTAGGTGGGACAAGGAGAGAGGAGAATTCTGGGAAGCAGAAGGCTGAGGAGGGAGACACTGCATCCACCGCCAGGACAAGCAGCATGTGAAGACGCCGGTAAGCCACCAGCCACGTGGCAAGGTATAGATTTATAAAAATGGTTTAATTTAAGATAAAAGAACAGTTAGCAAGAAGCCTGCCACGGCCATACAGTTTATAAGTATTATAAGCGTCTGAGTGATTATTTTATACGTGGATTGTGGGACTGTGGGGTTTGGTGGAACCTGGAGAGAAGCCCTCCAGCAACAGGATAAATCCGTGCTTAAGAGATTTGGGGTGTTTAAAGCAACTTTGGATTTTTTAAATGTTAGAATTAATAAAGACTGTGAAGCATTAAAAAAGAAAAAAAGAAAAACAATGGTGATAGATTTTCCTGGAGAGTCCATGAACTTCTCAATCATCAGTCATGATTAATTGGCTAGATTATAGTATCAGTTACGAATTTTATTTCCGCCTTTGGTCAATGTGTTCTGTACTGTGGAGGGAACTATAAATCTAATTAGAAAGGGTTTGCTTACTCCCATTGTATTCCTGACATTATTGCACAGCATCATACTTGGTCAGGGTAGTTATTATTAAAGTGCATGTCATTTTTATAGTATTTTTATTTTATAATTAACTTAATTTCACATATAAGCCACAGATTTCCCTGTTTTCCCTCCTCCTATCCCCAGCCCTCCCCCCCAATACAGCCCCCACTCCCACCTCCTCCAAGGCAAGGTCTCCCCTGGGGAGTCAGCCCAACCTGGCAGACTCAGCTAAGGGAGGTCCAGTCCCCTCCTCCCTATACCCAGGCTGAGCAAAGTGTCTCAGCATAGGCCCCAGGCTCCAAAAAGTCAGCCCACACACCAAGGACCTGTCCTGGCTCCACTGCCTGGTGGCCTCCCAAACAGTTCAAGCTTATCAACTGTCTCACTTATCCAGAGGACCTAGTCCAGTTCCATGGGGGTTCTTCCGCCACTGGTTCACAGTTCATGCACTCCCACTAGTTTGGCTATTTGTTCCTGTGCTTTCTCCAACCATGGTCTCAACATCTCTAGCTCATACAGTCACTCCTCTCTCTTGCCAATTGAACTCCCAGAGCTCCACCTGGGGCTCAACCATGGATCTCTGCATCTGCTTCCAATACACACTAGATGAGAGTTCTATCATAACGGCCAGGGTGTTCGGCCATCCAATCACCAGAGCAGGTCAGCTCAGGCACTCTCTTGACCATTGCCAGTAGTCTATGGTGGAGGTATCTTTGTGGATTTCTGGAGACTTCTCTAGCACTCTGCTTCTTCCTATTCCCCTGGAGTCTTCATTCATCATGGTTATCTCCCTCTCCATTCACCCACACTGCACCTGATCCAGCTGGGACCTCCTGCTCCCCTAATCTCGCTTTCTCCTGACCCTTGCCTTCCATTATCCCACCTCACCCCCAGTTTGCTCATGTAGATTTCATCCATTTCTCTGTTGCTTGGTGATCCCTCTGTCTTTCTTAGGGTCCTCTTTACTAGTTAGCCTCCCTGGAGTTGTGAATTGCAGTCTGGTTATCCTTTGCTTTACATCTCTTATCCACTTATAAGTGAGTACATACCATGTTTGTCTTTCTGAGTCTGGGTTACCTCACTCAGGATGACTTTTTCTAGATCCACCCATTTGCCCACAAACTTCATGATGTCATTCTTACACCTGTCAGAATGGCTAAGATCAAACACTGAAAGCTTATATTGGAGAGGATATGGAGCAAGGAGAACTCTCCTCCACTGTTGGTAGGAATGCAAGTTTGTACAGCCACCTTGGAAATCAATATGGTGCTTTCTTAGAAAATTGAAAATCAACTTCCCTCAAGACCCAGCTATTCCACTCTTGAGCATATACCCAAGGAATGTTCAATCATACCACAAGGGCACATGCTCAACTATGTTCATAGCAGCATTATTTGTAATAGCCAGAACCTAGAGACAACCTAGATGCCCTTCAACTGAAGAATGGATAAACAAAATGTGGTACATATACACAATAGAGTACTACTCAGCAGAGAAAAACAGTGCATGTCATTTATAGCTGGCTTAGATTTGATCCTCCTTTCCCTGAATAGTATGCATAGAAACTTCCTGTACTATGTAGGGTATCCAGTAGGGATGAAGCTTCCAGGTAAATGCCAGCTTAGTTGTCCATGTCATATGACTTGAATATGTGCTGTTCTTAGCAATAGGGCTTTATGATTCAGTTCTGGGGGATAATTGAGTACAATTGTAATACCTATAAGGTTTGGAGGTTATCTATGGGAACCCCCAACTGGAAAACAACTTGAAGAGAAGTAATTCATACCTGATGCTAGGCCTTTTATGTAAAACCTTCTGGTGTTCAGGAGATGCATTATCCTCTGTTATAGGGGTAACTGCATTCAACCCTCTTTTTCATATGTGTATATATTTATTTGTATATGTGTATATGTATATGATATGTGTATATGTATGTATATTTTAGGAGTCCTTTATACCAGTAGGTTTCAATATGACTTTTTCAAAATTCTTTAGTGTTAGTTATCCTTATTATATTCCCTCCTCTACCTTTCCCTCTCATCCCTATACCACATTCGGCCCTTCCCATTTCATTTTCTCTTTTTGTCCTTCATGTCATCTTCACTCTTCCCAGAGATTCACACTTGTCCTGTTACTAGCCCCCTGATTGTTATAGTGAACTCTATTTAAACTTACCTGTCTAAAGATTGAAAACTGACATCCACATAAGATAAAGATCATGTGCAGCTTGTTTTCACTCAGTCTCAGCTACCTCAATCAAAATACTTGTTTCTAGTTCTATTAATTTCCCTGTGTATTCCATAATTTAATTTTTTTGAATCTAAATTAATAATACTTAATTTACCTGCACAACAGTTTAATTACCCATTCATCAGTTGAAGAAGGGTGTTTTCATTCCCTGTCATTCCTGAATAGGGCAACAATAAAAGTAGAAAAGTAATAATTTCTCTAGTAGCACACAGCATCCTTTGGTAACGTACCCAGTAGTGATATAGCTGGATCATATGGGACATCCATGTCTAGATATTTGAGGACAGGCCTTTGTGCATGCTGCTTCAGTCTCTATGAGTTCATATGGATTTAGATCTGTTTGATTTAATAGGGCCTTGTTTCTTGGCATCATCAATTCCAGCTGCCTCTTATGTTCTTTCTACCTCCTCCTCCTCTTCAGGTTTCTCTGAGTCCCGAGAGGAGGTATTTGATAGATACATACCTTCTAGGGCTGAGTGTTCCAAGGAATCTTACTGTTTCTAAAATATATGGCCATAGATCTCTTTGTGCTACAGGAGGAAGCTTCTCTGATGATAGCAAAGCATGACACTGATCTATGACTACAGCAGAATGTCATTATGAGTCATTTCATTGCCAGTTTTTTGTTAGTTTGTTTTTCAGAACAATATTTGGTTTTATCTAAGGTCCTAAGGCTATCTAGACACCACTTCATTGTCAAGTATGAGTATCCTATCATGGAGTGGGATTAATGTCAAATAAGATATTGGTTTGTAAGTCCCATTCCTTTTGTATCACGATTATACTAGAATGCAAGTCAATTAGATGTAAGCCAATTCTGATCCTGCAAGTTTACTTGGTGACAAAATATCTCCAGTTGGAGCTCTGTCTCTCCTTTGTTTAATGACTATATTCAGATTACCTTCATATATGTATATTTTTAGAGAGCTTCTACTGTTATAGATTTTAATACTACCCATCAAATGGCACTTAATTTTAACTGTCTCTCATTATATTGTCTTTCTCATCTTCCTTCCCCCCTTCTACACTTGGTCCTCCCATACCACCATCCCCAACAACCCATAACTATCTATTCTAATTTCCTTTCCCAGGAATATCTCTTTGTCTACTCCTACCTAACCACTGTGTTGCTTCAGATTGTAGGCCGGTAATCACTGACTTAAGAGCTAATATTATAAATCACATATGTGAATTCATACCATGTTTGTCATTCTACGTTTGGATTACTTCACTCCAAATAATATTTTTTCTAGTACAATCCCTTTCTTTGAAAAATATGATTTCTTTCTTTCTCTTCTTCTTGTTTTCATAGTATTACTCCATTGTGTATGATATGTATATTTTTGAGGTACATTTAGGTTGTTTCAAATTTTTTAGTATTATGAAGAGTGCAGAAATTAATATGGTTGACACTTGTCCCTGTGGTAGGATGAAGTTTATACTCCTACCAGCAATGGAGGTGTGTTCCTCTTACTCCTCATCCACAAAATTCTGATACGTCACTTGTGTTAGTGATCTTAGCCATTCTGACAGGTGTAAAATAGAATCTCCCAGTAGTTTTGATTTGAATTTCAATGATAGGTAATGATGTTGAACATTTCTTCAAATGTTGCTCAGCTATTTGAGATTCCTGTAATGAGAATTCTCTTTTTATATCTGTACCCATTTTTTTAATTGTATTACTTGGTTTGTTGATGTCTAGTTTTTTGAGTTCTTTATATTTGGATATATCTCCTCTATCAGAAGATGAGTTGTCAAAAATATTTTACCATTGTGTACACTATGACTTTGTCATGACAGTGTCCTTTGCTATTCAAAGCTTTTCATTTTCAAGAGGTCCTATTTATTAATGATTGATCTGACTGCCTGTGCTAACAGGGTTTTCTGTTCAAATAGTCTGTTCCTGCGCTATTGAGTTCAAGGCTATTTCCCATTTTCTTTTATATCAGGTCTACTGTATCTGGTCATTTTTTTAAGTCTTGAATCCATTTGGAGCCAAGTTTTGTACAAGGTGATAAGTATGGGTTTATTTGGATTCTTACACATGCAGCTATCTGCGTTGACCAGCACCATTGTTAAAGATGCCAATTTTTATCCAATGTGTATTACCTGCCTCTTTATAAAAAAGAAAGTGTCCCTTCATCTTTGAATTTCTATCTGGGTGTTCATTTCAGGCTCACTGATCAATACATATGTGTTTTTGCCAATACCCTCTTTCTTAATAGAAACTAGAATACAAAGAGCTAGGCTTATAACATACAATTAAGACATAATAATAATCAAGAAAATATTGTCCATTAAGAGCATTTCCCTTTATTTAATTATTTTAAAGTTTTACAACTATACTACCACTTCAGTCAAATTTGTTTATGTTCTAAAAAACAAACAAACAAATAAGAAACCCTGCATTTTTCAATTTGCTATTATTTCTTTCTTCCATGAAACATACTGAAAAATGTTTGTTAGCTATTGTTAATAGAAATTAAAATTTAATCTATTCATATGTTATTTCAACAAACTATTCCATAATTATTAGCACCATTAATTCTTCTATTTTCTTGCAAGTGAAACAAGTGATTTAGAAAAAGAAGAAGAAGAAGAAGAGGAGGAGGAAGAGGAAGGAGAAGAGGAGAGCACAATGAAAAACCTAGGGAAAGGTGGTCTTTTGAAAGTTTGGAATGTGTCAGGGTTTATGTGTTAGTACTTCATAGTGGGAACAGGAATGATGATTAATTAAAACACTAAAATGTTTCTATAGCAATACTACTGAACATGAAAAATGACTAGAGTAAAGATGTACTCACATAGAATTAAAAGAATTCATATTTCTCATCACAAGTGTTTAAGCTGCTAAATGAGAACCAAAAGTATTGAGATTTTGAGAGTGTTTTGGTTTGTAGATAAGTGTCTATAATCATATTTAAGATTTTAATGAAGCTACTTCCATCTTTCTATTACTAAAGTATCATTTGCTTGAAAGACATTAGTATGTTAGTTCATATGCCTATTTTCTGATAACCCATCCTTCAGAAAAGATTTGGACTTCTTTCCCAAGGATGAGACTTGCACTTGTCACTTTCATCCATGATCAAAGGACTTTTCTCTCACCTGCTTGCATTATATTATATCCTTGTCACCACCACCCCCAGATTCTCTGACCTGACCCAGTCCTCTGTTTCTCAGATGAAGGGCTAGGTAGGTCTCAGCAGCCATCCTTACAGATTGGTGTATTTTATACATGAAATAAGAAGTCCCTTTTAAAGCAACCAGTAGCAGTTGAATGTGACCATGAATGCAAAGCTGTGCTTAGTACTTTGTCACAAAAGTTATATAACAGCTCTGTCAGGTAACTATTGCAGAGATTAGCCAAGCCCCCCAAAGATCAGACATTCTAGTAATTCTCCTATGTTTGAAGTTATGATACCTATTCCTTCTTTGTCATTTGGATGAGAGTAAATGTTCAAGTTGACCGATCATAACTAAATAATTTTCAAGACTTAAAGAAAATTAAGTCCTATGGTGTACAAAATAGATGGGATTGCAGAACTTTGCTCATCTTATAAAACAGGTTTTATCTTTCTGTCTGGTAAACTACCATCAGTTTGTACTCTCTTTTTACTATTTACTCAGTACCTATATTTATTTAAATTATACAAATCCATTGCATCCAAATAGGCATTTGAAATAATACATTATTTATCTCTCCATAAATATTTGCACTGGATATATATTGTATTAATTCCAAAGGATCAAAGCATACAGAAATCATACACAATTACCCAATGGTGTGAAAATTATAGACTATTGCAATATGCATTCTATCAGTGTATATCACATTCAAACATTAGAAACTGGAAAATGCCACACATTTTAAAATAGTTATAGTCTAATATTTTAGCATAGATAATAGATTTGAGCATATTTGAATATTCTTTATTTTTATTCATTTATTATTCAAGCATTATTTCAACTTTCAGTCTTCAAGGTTCTTATCCTTGATGCATCTTTATTTTTGCAGCTAATTTCAGTGTTTATTCTGAAACTTAATTTTTTGTCCTGAGATATGTACTAATATTTTTAATTGTCCAAAATATTATCATGTAATTGTAAATATCCACATGATAACTCAGATATTTCATTATTCTGAATGTTGTTCATTTTTCTTACCCTGGCTTTTATCATCCAATAAATGAGCTTGTAAAAATTACCCTAAAGGAATAAATTGTTTGAGGTTGTTTGAAAATTGTCAGTATGACAGTGTGACCAGTCTCAAAGCCATGATTTACTCAAGTACTGAATCAAATAGTTTTTTATTGTCCTTGTCATCTCTGGTTCATGTTTGTTTGTCTGTATTAGAAGTTGAGGTCATGTCTTCCTCAGACACAAAAGTAAGTCAGAAAGGAATGGAAACACAGAGTATTCACCAACCTACCAAAGAGAGAGCTAAAGTAGAATAAGGAAACTAATAATGACTAGTTCAAAGTCCCACATTACAACAATGAGGTGTAAAATCTTCAATTTTTAACTTCATTCTGGGACATGACCAAAATAACCTATTTCCTGGATGAAGAATTTTAAGTAAATTTAACTGCTTTCAAATATTAGCAAATATATGCCAGGAACTTAATTAACTAAGATTTTTTACTGACATCTGGAATATATGAGCAACAGTCATCTCAATAGAAGATATTGACAGCCTATAGAATAAGAAAAGATTTTTACCAACTTGACTTGACATCAGATAGATTGTTAACCTTAAAAATATATAACTCAAGAAAATAGACATCAACAAACTAAATAATTCAATTAAAAAAATTACAGGTCTAAACAAAGAATTCTCAACAGAGGAATCTCATTTGTCTGAAGAACATTTAAAGAAATGTTCAGCATCCTTAGCCATCAGGAAAATACAAATAAAAACTACTTGGAGATTCCATATTACACTTGTAAAATTATATTTACATCTTACACTTGTAAAAGTGGCTAAGGTCAATTGTACATATGATAGCTCATGCTGGTGAGGATGTGGAGCAAGGGGAACACTCCTCCATTGCTGATGGGACTGCAAACTTGTGCAGCCACTGGAAATCAATATGTCCATTCCTGAAAAGATTAGGAATGAATCTATCTCAAGACTCAGCAATTGTACTCTTGGGTATATACCCAAAAGTCAACCTATCCTACCACAAGAACACTTGTTCAACTATGCCCATAGTGGCCTTATTTGTAATATCCAGAAACTGCAAACAAAAACCTAGATATTCCTCAATGAAAGGATGGATAAAGAAAATGTGATACATTTATACAATGGAGTATTATTCAGCTATTGAAAAATGACATCATGAAATCTGCAGGCAAATTGGTGGACCTAGAATAAGTCATCCTTACCAAGGCAACCTAGAACCAGAAAAACATACATAATATATATCTACTTATAACTGGATATTGGCTGTAAGGTAAAGGATAATCACACTACAATCCACAGACACAGATAGATTAAGTAACAACAACTCTAGGGATGAACACATGGGTCTCACTGGGAAGGGAAAATAATAGATTTTGTGGGTGTACTGGTGGTGAATGAGGATGGGAAACAGAGGGATCAGGTTGTGGAGGGAAGGAGGAAGAGAAAACATGAGGAGATGATGGCAATTGGGGGTTATTTAAGGGGGTGATGGGGAAACAGTGAACTGGAAACTTCCTGGAACCAAAGAGGGTGACCCTAGCAAGGGCTCCTACTACTGAGGATACAGAGCCTGAACAGGCCATCTGATGTACCCAGGCAAGGCCTCCAGTGGATGGCACTGAGATACCAATACAGCCACAAAACCTTCAACCTACAACTTGTCCTGCCTGTAAGATATGCCGGGGCTACGTTGGCTCAAAGCTGGTGGGAGTGGTCAACGAATGGCTGGTCTAATTTGAGTCCCATGACATGAGAGGGAGCCTATGCTCTATAGTGCCTAGATGGCAGAAATTGGAAAACAGATGATAGCCCAGAGACCTAAGCTAGAATCAAACATGACTGACAAAAAGTAAATAAATAAATAAAAATAAGCCAATGAAAAGATTCCTAAAGATATTCTACTATACTTATAGTTTGGTGCCTAGCCCAATTATCAATTGTCATCAGAGAGGCTTTATCCAGCAGCTGATGGGAGCAGATGCAGAGACTCAGAACCAAACATTAGGCAGAGCTTGGAAAACTCCTCAGAGAATGGGGAAGAAGCATTGTAGGAACCAGAGGAATCAAGGACACCAGGAGAGCATGGCTCTCAAAAGTGACTAACCAGCATTCACAGAGCCTCACAGATCCTAAAGCAGCAATCACAGAACCTGCATGGGTCTGTGGTAGGTCCTCTGCATATGTGATTGTTTAACTTGGGGTGTTTGTGAGACTCCTAACAGTGTATGTAAGTAGGGTTGTTTCTGGCTCTTTTGTCTGTTCTTGGTGCCCTTTTCCTTCTACTGGGTTGCCTTATTCAGCCTTGATAAAGGGGTTTGTGGCTAATCTTTTTGCATCTTGTTATACTTTGTTTAGTTGATATCACTAGGATGCCTGCTTTTTTTTTCTGAAGGGAAACAAAGGATGAGAGCATCCTTTGGGGAGAGGAAAGGGTTAAGGGGAAACTGGGAAGATTAGAGGGAGGGTGGTCAGAATATATTGTATGATTGGAGAATTTTTTTTAAAAAAGATGTAGATCTATTTAGAAATCTGGGAAGTTGAAGCTAACAATCAGTGGTAAGTGAATATCTCACATTCAGTAATATCATTCAGTAAAATCTTCCAATAGTTCATGTTTTCCCTTTTCTCTGTACTATGCAAGGTTGACATAGAGCTATAGTTTTAATTGTTAAAGATCATCATACTGAATACACATTCATGTTTCAACTCTATCATTGATTCATTCATATGCCATATCAATTGCACATATCTTAAGACGAGTTTCATACATTTTTGGATAGACTTTTTTCAGTTGTGATAAAGAATTAAGGGGTAAATTCAAGTTGCCTATATCTAGACAAATTTCAATGTAGGCAAAGACCATGAAAGTCTGGTATTTAGGTAGGAGCTTTTCTCATAAGCTGTTTTTTTGCTCTTCTGAAGGTTCTACCTTCTTCACTAATTTCCAGTGCACACAAATAGGTCAGAACTTAATTTACCTCACTGTTACAATTCATTTGCAATCTGTAAATTTTCTTAAATTAGATGCAGTATTTTCCTATGTGAAAATATTTTCATCTATTAAATGAAATTACCTTCTGTTTTGCTCATCAAAACTTAAAAATAAATTCAGGTAATGTGTATGATATTGAACATATTGCTGTGGTGAACATGTTTAAAGATGATGTTGCTGAAGAATTCAGTAGCTTTTACAGTTACATGTTTTTAAGAAGATCAAATGTAATATGAACATTCTTCAAGTAAGATACTGATAAGTTGTGGCTTTTCTTTTCCTGAAAACAGATTTTTTGTTTTGAAGAAGGCATTATAGAGAGCCACCATCTCAACAGTCCTTCCTTATTTGTATACAGATCTACCTTAACACATATGTCTGTTTAGGACTTTAGTTTATCTTTATCTTACTTTTTGAGCAACCACCCTTCCAATGCATGAGTAAATTATCTACTTAATAAAACAATCTAAATTCATCTTGGGAATTCTGTTTGCAGAAAATCACAAGAGGACCCAAGTGCAGGTGAAAGACTCCCAAGCACCTCCCTGGCCTAGTGATCCAGGGAGACAGGTAACCACTGAAAGGAATAAATATGTGTTGGAGAGTGGAGAAGACAGAAAAAAAATGGAGTGGTGTGTGCTCTACAGTAAGAGGTGAGCTGGAGACATGATGACAGTGGCAGGTGACTATCGGATATAAAACACTTATTAGAACAGTTTTCCAGTTCCTAAGAGGGTAAATAGTTTCACTCCTAGGTATTTTATTCAAGAAAAAGAACCATTTCTCAACATAACAACCTTATAATAATTAAATTATGGGTATATCAGTAACAGCTGAGACCTTGAATGAATTTAGATTTTAAACATAAAATTATAGCAAACAATCATAACAGGGAAATTCTGCTCATGACTAAAGGGTGTGGACTACTGGTACAAATAGCACTTTCAAATATTTTAGAATATGTCAATAGAAGCAGGAACAAGAGAGTACACTGTATGATTCTATTTGTAAGAAAGGCCTGGGTTGAGACTTTTGAAATGCTCCTGAAAGTCTTCAAGAAGACCTCAGCTTTGTTCTCGTATCTAATTCAGCAACTCACAACCACATCTAACTCTAGTTCTGATACCTCTGGTCTCTGTGCACACCTATATTCATATGCACATACCCCAGCAAAGACACAAATGTATACAGATAATTAAAAATAACTATACATTCTTTAAAAATGCAAACTAACCTGTATGTGAAAATGAAGCCAATGATCCCTTTTTCACAGGGCATTGATCTTAGTTGGATGGTAAAGGGCATATAAGAACTCTGAAAACTGCTCTGACTTGATACTTTTTCATCAAGTTTGATTAAAGGATGCACTTAATATCTTATTCAATTATTTCATAGTTGTAACTTATGCTGTCATAAAAACGTGAATTTGAACTTCATGTGGAATACATTACTTTGTATGCAATTAAAATGATTTAAGAAAAGCTGGCAAGAATGGTAGATACTTGACCTTATATTAAAACTCTAAATAGTGCTATCAAGAAGGTGACCCATACATAAATGTGCAATAAGGAATGAAAAATGTATAGTCTATTTCTTTACATGACAGATTGACTCTGTGAAGCTTCACATACATATGCATTTCTGTTATATTCTTCTGCAGATTGTAAAGTACTTAAAGACAATACTGTTGCTTAGGAGTATTAGTGATTGAGAATGTGAATGAAGAGTGCATGAAATCTTCTAGTTTAGGTCATTTTACATTAGAATATTTAGTATGCCTACATTTAATTAACTCTATAGAGTTATATAACCCAGTGAACAAAGTTTTCTAAATTTGCTTTTTAATACTTCCATATTTCTTTTTAATTGTGTGTATGTGTCTCCTTGTGTGAGTATGGCCCTGTCAGTTCAGTTGACCACGTAGGACAAAGGTGCTAGATCCCTCTAAAGCTATAGTTACAGGTTATTGTGACTGCCAATCATTCCCCATTTCTGCAGTGTTTGCTGGAAATTGAATATGAGTCCTTTGCAATGTATGTAATCAACAGTGTATTCTGATTAGCACTGAGCCATCTCCTGGGTTCCCTTGTATTTCACTTTTTTTTGGTAGAGTAATCAAACTAGAATAGTAATGATATATATTATCTACTTGCCATATTGCCATGATAAAAGAACTAAATAAACCAAAGCCTGATTTACTTTGGTTCATAGATATAGGCTAAAGTCTATCATGGCTGGGGAGACATTAGAGCAGCAGCTTGAGGCAGCTGCTTGTTTTATATCCAGAATCACAAACAAAAAGTGACAGATGCTAGTGTCCTTTGCCCATTTCTCTATTGCTTTCTTTTTACAGTCATGGTTTATCTTCATTCTGAAATTTATCTGATCTAGATGACTATTCACATTATTTCTAAAGGTTATCCCACTCTAGATAATCCCTTACAAACATCCTCAAAAACTTTTCTTCTTAGTGATTGTAGATCCTGTTAATCTGAGAAACAATTTCAACTATTACAAGTGATATTACACAACAAATTTATACATACACACACACAGTCAGAGAGAGAGAAAAAGAAGAGAGACTATGCACTATAAAATCGAAAAGAATGATAATGATGATAATGATGATTGAAAAAAATTTTAAGATATATTCAAATACTGACAATTATTTATGCTTTGGATTTTCAGCAAATACTTCACCTGTTTTTCCATGTCCTATGAAGAAACTTATGGTAAAACTATTTAAAAATAGATTATCCCATCTTTCTAAAAATAAATGAATATTCACAAATCCTAAATATTTAAATTTTACATGCAGATTATATCTTCAGGATAAAACTTAGGTTTGAAACCTGGATGGGATATCTAAGGTCATGCATTTAAGCAACCCCAAAATGATGATCAAACACTGAAGTGTGAAATTTACAACCATGTTTTGGATATTTTTGCATCATTAATATTGCATACATGCCAGGCAAAGAGAAACTGATACCCAGTGTTCATCAATCAGTCCATGTAGACAAAAACAGAACACCTGACAAGGATAACAGCATGTGGGAAGGAAAAATAAGGGATAAAAGGAGGATGACTCACTTTAGCCTCGGCTATTTCCAAAAAATGGGGGAGAAAAGAGCATCTCTGCTTTATTTTCTCCTTTAATCTTTTGATCTGAAGGTCAGATCCTCAGAAGAGCACCTGGAAAGATTTCAAAGATTTCAAAGGACTGTACTTGAAGCAAGCACTGGAAACAGAACCTATTTTGTCTTTGAGATTTGAATGAAGGGATGCTCATGAAATTGTTCAAGAAGTTCAGAAAGAGAAAATCTAAAATGTTTGAAGATGAAATAGAGGAGACTTTCTCTATTAGCTTCTCTTAGCCCACAGAGCAACAAAGGGAACAGAAGTAAATGCTAATCAAACTTTTCTATACCACCATCTTGTATGTTAGAATGTTGAAAGTACTTTTAAATACTTAAAATTTGTGAAATTTTAATACTCAGCTTTACATACTCAGATTTAAAAATCATACTCATTATACTGTTAATATAGGCCTAGATGGATCCCAGTTCTGCATTGGGATTTATAATATTAAAAAATAATTTATAACTAAATTCTGAAGACATATACTAGGTTACTACAGTACTTCTCCTTTTAAAAAGTAGTTTCAACTTATGAATTGTAAATAATTTGGCAATAAAAACATATAGAAAATGTGAATTTGTAAATAGTATTATAGATTAACTTGATGATTAAGCAAGAAATGTTCTAGACATTATAAAACCTAGATAAAATATTTTTATAAAACCATTTTCTCAGATAAAACAAAGAGAAATGTGAAAGACAATAAAAATCAAATCTAAAAAAATCCAAAACTAAAACAAGTAACCAATAGTCACATAAATGGTCTCTCTGTAAACATCATTGTTCAAACATAAGTTGTTTATGTCTATATTAAACTGCTAGAACATATGTGTTAACTAAGATAGTTATTTCTGGTATAGTCAGGAAGGTGTTTGTGTCATGAACAATATTCTCAAGTAGTTTCTCACTTTTTTAAATGTATTTGCTACTAATTATACATCTTGAAGAAGAAAACTCATCATAACAAATGTGTTCAGAGCATCTCATAGATAGGCAAAAATTGATGACTTATACACACAAAGATACCACCCAATGGTGTAATATAACTACACTTAAAATTAAAATACTAACAAAGCAGTAAGTGCTGATGTCTCTGTCTTATACATAGTTAAGTTCTGATTGGATCTTTGTTCTGCATAGGAAAAGGAAAACAAGACACCTGAAAACAGACAGTAGGACTCATGACCTCCAAACAAGCAGATTAACTTAAGAGGAACACGACTAACTACAAAAGAAATAATTTACAGTATGGGATTTTTAAAAATTGCTTGTCAAATATTGGCATAGGTAAATGATTCTGTGGTAAAATATTTTCAGTGTTTCAACCCAACAATGAATTTATATAAAAAGCAAAGACCTTCTACAAGTCAATAAGAAAAAACAGCTAGTCCTATAAAAAAGGGGGGAGGAATTAAAAACTTAAATCAGAAAATATCTAGCTAGTTTATGGGCATATGAAGATATTAAGCTCAGTTTTAAAGTACTAATTCACCATTACTGCTTATTTATGAGAATGACAGGGGTAAGATCGAGGATAGCTACTTGGTAGGCTTTTTTCTGGGTTTTGTAAATGGGAAGAAAATCCTGCTACTCATAGAGATACATGGGCATGAAATGATGTGATATTATTAAAATATCTCTTATATTAAAAAAGATAGAAAAAAATTTGCTACACCTCACAACCAAGGTAATAAGACATCTTGAGGTTATAAGACAAAGACTGATATCCTACTGTGTATTTAGTTTGTTTTTGTATGTGGCCTTTAAGAGAACAGTGAAACAACCAATCTTACTTGCCATGGCATGGATTTCTCACTTAATCAAATTTCCCAACCTAAGCTAATACATCACTTTAATCTTTTTATGTCTGTTCTATGTCAATGACCTAGAGAGGAAAACATATATGTATTATAGTGATGTGGTAGTCATTTATTGAAAACAAAAATAGTTTGGAAAGCAACCTTATAAAACAAATATCCATCATATAAGTTTAGAAGTCATTTGTTATAAGAATCATTTGTGATCATTTGGAGTCAGTAAAATTTTATTCTTTAAATTCTGGAAATATTCTTATAAAGCAAATATTTTCTTAGGAACATACATTCAAGATACACAGAGAGGAGACATTTAGATATTAGGTTAAACAAAATTAATAATTTTTTATTAGATCATATATATCTATATATATTTTTACATATATATATTCATGTTAAAATATATGTATACAAATAGTAAATATATATTAAAGAAAGTGAAAAAATTATCTGAGTCATTATTAAATACTCCCAAAGAAAATTGACTTCTTTTTTTTAATGATAATAATTATTTGAGGTAAATTTATTAATATTTTTTTATTATAATTTTATAAAAAAAATATCCATTATTATAAAATTATTTATAAAATTGATTTTTTTTTTTAATTATTAATATTTTTTTTTATATTTTTTTTTTAATTTATTTTATTTAATTTTTTTTTATTTTTATTATTTTTTTTTTTTTTTTTTTTATTATATTTTAATTATTTTTTTTTTTTTTTTTTAATATTTTTTTTTTATTATTTATTTATTTATTACATGTTATCTTTAAAAATTTGTTAAATTTCTGGAATGTTTCCCTCATTCTTCCCCCATGTGAAGCTTTCTATGCTATTCAATAAATATAAAGCAAATATTTTCTTAGGAACATACATTCAGATACACAGAGAGGAAGACATTTAGATATTAGGCAGACACAAGGACACAAAATTAGACTCATACAACAGACATATTACAGATAATTCAGAAAATATGAGCAACAAACAGCAGAAAACATGGGAAAGAAGTGAAAAATTCAAGTCTGAGCTCACTCCAGGTAAAACTACTCCCAGAGGAAGCACCTTGACTTCTTTTCTTTGAAGTGATACATACATGGTTTGGGAATTCTGAGGTTATTAATTTATTAAAATCAAAACACACACACACACACACACACACACACACACACACACACACACACACACACGCATGCCAAAACAGTGCATACTCCAATAGTAACTGAGCAAAATTGATTGACACAATTATAATACAGACATTCTTTGATGATGACTTAGCAATTATGTACATTCTTAGTTGCATATAGATGACCATCATGAATGTGTGCACAGGTGTCAAAATCATTACAGTTAAGAATGTTCATTACTATGACCTGTGTGACTTTGGGATTGACCTGCCTAGGGCTACCAGGGATGAAGAAACAACACATCTACAGAATAGCTTGTGTCAGGTGGATTGTGCACTGTGACACAATAGCAGTCCCAGAAATTGAGCAAATTTATTATAGGAGGTAGGTTGGCTAAACTCAGAAGTGGGACTTATTGGGATCATTCTCAGATCTGCAGTTGGAGGAAGCTGCAATTGATACCTTTTTCACACACTCTCCAAACCCTTATGCAGACCAAGCAAAGTTTTTACCATGACCATGGGTATAAGGCATTGACACTCTTGACATGGCTATGCTCATATCAACAATACACATTTGCTCAGAATATTATCTACTCCCTACTATTCATAGCATTTTTACTTGACCCAAACAATCTTATATATAATTTATAAGTTGTTTAAAATTATCAACCCAATTAAATGTGAGATAACTCTAAACTTGTGTAGAACATAACAATGAAAATGGGAATATAGCAATTATTATTGCATAGAAAACTCTTGGATCCCACAAACATTATTTTGTACAAAAAAGTTAGGCACAATTAACAACATCAGTTATATTACAATTTTTAAACCTCATAAGCAGGTACAATTATAATGTAGTGAACTATTAATTCTGGCGTGGCAAGTGTGGTGGTTGAGTAAGAACGGCCTCCATATGCTCACATATTTCAGGGCTTGTCAACAGTGAATGGTTCTACTTTAGAAGGATTGGGAAGTGTGGCCTTGTTGGAGCAAGCGTGTCACCGAAGTGATCTTTGAGGTTTCAAAGCCCACACTCGGCCCAATGTCTCTGTTCCTGCTACCTATGGTCCTGATGTAGAACTCTCAGCTAATTCACCAGCACAGTGTCTGCCTGCCATAATGATAATGTACTAAACTTCTGAATCCGGAAGCAAGTGCCAATTAATTGCTTTTATTTTTATAGTAATTGCCATGGTCATGGTGTCTCTTCAAAGCAATAGAACACTGATTAAGATAGCAAGTTCCTGGGAAAATACTAAATAGGCCACTGTAATATAGGTAATTATGGGTTTAGAATTGGGCTAGTTGTTACAAAATGAAATATAAGAATTCAATATCTTTACAGAACTGTGTAGCTGTATTATATTTCTATTACCATTGCTCATGATATATAAGTAAACAATAATCCAGCAAAGAATGCATGATAGTTTAGAGTAGACATGCTATGATACAGAAGAGAAGAATAGTTTAATCTATTATGGAGCAAATAATTCTATCTTAGAGTCAATAATTGTATGCTTAAAATTGAATGTGTATTGTTAAAGAAAAAACTTATAGATGGCTTCAAAAAACAAAAAAAAGTTATTTTCATCATTTAAAAAACAGGCTAGATTCTATGAGGAAGGGGCATCGAGATCATGATAGGGAAATGTATAGAGACAACCAAATCAAACTATTAGGAACTCAGGAACTGTGGACCAATAGCTGTGGAACCTCCAAGGGACTGAACTAGGCCCTCTGCATAGGCAAGACAACTGTATAGATCGATCTGCTTAAGGGGCCCCCTGACAGTGGGATCAGGATCCATCCCTGGTGCATGAGCGGGCTTTTTGGAGCCCACTACCTATGTTGGGACACCTTACACAGCCTTGGTGTAGGGGGAGGGGCTTGGACCTGCTTCAACTGGGTGTATCAGGCTCTGCTGACTCCTCATGGGTGGCCTTGCCTTGGAGGCAGTGGGAATGGGGAATAGGTTGGGGAGGATCTGGAGGGAGGAGGGAGAGGAGGGGGTTCTGTGGTTGGTATGCAAAATGAATAGAAAATTTCTTAATAATAAAAAAATTAAAATGTTAAAAAAAAAAAAACAGACTGGGAGATGTGCGAGCATGAGGACTACAATTCTCAGCACCTACGTAAAAAGCTGACGTTGTAGTGGCATATGATGTTTATTCCCAGGGACAGGAAGTCACAGACAGGTGGCTACCTGGGGACTCCTTGGCATCCCCTGGCCTAATTTACAAACTCATTGTGCCAATAAGAGACGGACTCAAGAGAAGCAAGGTCAGTGACTGCTGAAGATCAACACAAGAGCTCATTCTCTGACGTCCATATGCATGTGCACTCCACGAACTCATTACACACACTCATGCACACGCATAGTTAAATAAAAAAGAGGCATCCATAGATTAAGAGGTTAGAACATGAGAAGCCAACCTGCCAGGCACCACTACAATAGCAAATATGTGGTGGAGAAATGGGAGAGAAAAAGAAGCAGAACAGTTCATGTGCTGTGGAGAGAGGTGGAACTGGAGATCTTAGATGGGTGAGTGACAGGCTCATGTGAGTGGTGCCTGTGCTGCCATCTGAGACAGTATGATATTCGGGCTTGTGCTACCTCCACGGGCCATGTCTGGGTCCATGGTGGTTCTGCTTCAGCTGTGGTCTGTGTTGATGGCTGTAGTTTTTGTCACCACCAAAAGTCCATGTGGATGCCCGTAGTCCAGACTGCTGCCCAGAGCCATGTTGATAGCTGAGGACCATGCTGAGCAGGCGCCGTCCCTCGCTGGTCCTGGAAGAGCTAACCGTGCCCCTAGTCAGCACTGCTGCAAGAGAGCTGGTCCCATCTCTCATGGGAAAGCTTGCCTTTGTGGTTTGGGCACTGGAGAGATGGCCTCAACACTCATTGGACTCCACAGACAGGGAAGCTGACTCTGCCCTTGCCAGTGGCACCAGTAGTAGCATGGGCACTGGTTTGGGGAGGGGCAAGGTAGAGCCTGCATAACCCACCAGTCGGCAATGGGACTTGCAGACGAAGTGCTAGGTCACACTGAATGGCAATGGAGAATTCTTAATGGGAGAGCTTCGTTCTCCCTTACAGGCCCCTTCCCTCTTTCTTTTGTGGATTTTTTTTGATTTATTTTAGCTGTCTTGCCTTATTAATTTGGTGCCTTCCTGCTTCAACAGTCCAATTAACGACTGTGAGCTAATGCAATTATCACTCTTACCTGTAAAAGCGGCTTCAAGAGTGTCCGTCAGGCCTAATGGATAACCAACTCCATGACGTACCGTACACCACAGGGCCTGCAATAAAATAACACAGGGTATTTGCGAAGTTGGAGTCCATCCCCAAACATTCTAATACATTGATGACCCTGCTGGAAGTGCAATGCATAGAAGGGAAAGGGAACTGTGGTCACAGCCCCAGGATCTCCATGATTCAAGGCAACAGCAAAATATCTAAGAGGAGTCCAGGTGAGGATCCAGTATTGGTGGTGTAGCAGAAGCCACAGGCCCTGAACCAGACCAACAACTTATTGCAATGAACATTTGCAAGTAAAGCAGTTTGATCAAAAGCTTTGGCACATTGCAGTTCCCAATACCATTATGATGAACAAATATGTGATAGAGAGGTGGGCAAGAAAAGGAGTGAGGTGTTCATTAGATTTTTAATCATTACTATTTTTAATTTTTTTCTTTTCTTTATGGCAGGAGGCTAAAAGTGTGGAGTACAATCAAAGTACAGTGAAATGAGTGGGATTGGGGTGCATGCTATGAAATCACCACAGAATCAGTAAAAAAAAAAATATGTTTAAAAACAAGAGGCAAGAACTTGAATTTAATTTGTGACATCCTGAGTCTGACATGTTTTTAAAGAGTCAAATAGAGGAAAATGCAATTGTATGCAGTCTTCCATAGATCAGAATACAATTCTTAGGGAAATAGCAAGAATGCAGCATATTTGAAAAACAAAGGTAATCAAATAACACTAAATATTAAAGAGAATAATCATTGCCAATTGCATAGCAATGTGGAAATTAAAAAGAGAATCCTAATGAGTGCTGGGATTACAAGCATGCAGAATAACACTGAATTAAAACTTTCCCAGTAACTAAACAAAGAAATTCACAAACTGAGTGTGAACAATAGAGGAGCAACTAGCAAGGACCTAGAGACTTTTTCTTTTTTCTGTCTCCTGGTGTGAAGTCATACAAGTGTAATAAAAACACACATACAGAACTGTGGGATGTCTTCTGTATGCTATGAATGTGTACTGCTCTGATTGGTCGATAAATAAAATGCTGATTAGGCAGTAGCCAGGAAGGAAGTATAGAGAGGATAAATAGACAAGGAGAATTCTGGAAACTGGAAGGCTGAGTCAGGAGACGCCAGCCTGATGTCCAGGGAGCTACATGTAATGGCACACAGGTAAAGCCACAGAACATGTGGCTACATATAGATGAACAGAAATGGGCTGAGTTTAAGTGTAAGAGCTAGTCAGTAATAAGCCTGAGCTAATGACCATACAGTTATAATTAATGTCAGTGTGTGTTCATTTGAGTCTGAGTACCTGTGGGACCACGAGGCTGTGGGAGCCGGGCAGGCACAGAAAAACTTTAGCTACAATACAGCTTCAGGGTTAAAGCCTGACACACCAGGAAATGAACACCACTAATGGAATGGGGAGGAATGGGAGGACAGAAAAGGGAGAAGAGAGGTGGGATTTTAAACTGTATTTGGAATATCATTTTTATACATTACAATATACCGTGAGTTTGTGGTGAAAATCACCTTCATTGAGAGACTTCTTTAGTACAGAATCATGAAGATAACCTATAAAGGTTGAAAATGTGTTCAGTGGTTCAAAGGACCCATCAGCTCTACATTCTTTATAACTATTTCTAGATATTAAGATTGTCCATTTTTTTCTCAGTAGTAGCTTCAAGAGCCAACTTGGGGGCTAAGCAGTGTCGATGATTCTCAGAATTAGATGCTGCTGTGAGCCTGGGCAGCACACTGTCATCTGCTTTGCCTCAAACAAGCTGCAGTGCCCAGAACAATTCATTGCTTCCCAGCTTTTTCTCCACTGTTGTCTACATGGGGCTATTCACTCCAGACCCCAGACTTCTGTAAAATCAGCATGTCAAATCTAAAACACGCTTCATTCTTCTCCTTCTTCTCCTGTTTCTAGTAGGCAGAGAAGTGATGCTTTAAAAATGTATGAATAGAAATGGGGCAACATTTTTAACAAAAATGTGAGTCTCTTCCAATTCATGTGCTGCTGTATATTCTAGCTCCATAAGCACAGTAGCAACAGAGACTCAATGTTTTAGAATTATTCTCAAAGGGAATCAAATGACAAGACATTTTTTTAAATCTGTTTTTGAGAACATGAGTATTTGTAGATTTTAGGAAAGTATGATGTGACTCTTTTACTTCCTGCCTCCTTCTTGGGAAATACAATTCCTGACATTGTTACTCAAGCTCAGGTACACACACACACACACACACACACACACACACACACACACACACACACACTTATTTTATTATTTGATTCATAAGTTCCAGTCAATTTTAAAATAGTCTGTTGAGACTGGGTCTTTTGTCCTTTATTGGAGTTTGCCTTCTCAGAAAGACATGAACTACCAAAAGTTGCTCATGGGTATTCTTCAGATCAGTTTAGAAAGCTTGGCTTCCTCCTAAACTGAATCGTTAGATTGTTTTAAGTCTCATACCCATTGAATGCTGATAGATGGCCAGTTCTTAGAAAGTTCTTTTAACATCAGCAAAATTATCCTATAATAATTTGCTGAACATTCACTTTACAGGTATTTAAACACTGCAAGGTTTATGTAAATATAGCCTTCAGTTCATCAATTTAGACAATATTAGAGCCTATAAACATTTTAAAATAAAAATAATTCCTTAAGTTTCTTAAATTGGCCAAAGGGTGGAAATAAGAAACATGATATAAAGTTGAAATTGTAGAACCAGATCATAATTTGACTTTGAAGATTCTAAGATAGGCTGAAACCAGATGTTTGAACAGATAGAACTGACATTATAATGACCCCATGAACTACCTCAAGGGTGTTTTTTTTTTTTTTTTTTTTTTTTTTTTTGCTATTTCTAGTGTATGTATGTAGTGAAGAAAAACACCTTAGGAAATATGTAGGGAAAATGGAAAGCAAATTGATAAAGACTGCACATCCTTAGCAGTGAGAACCTGTATGAGATGACTGGTATCTCTACACAAATAATTCTTAAAGAGAAGAAATCTAGTGCATAACCAGCAAGTAACAAAATAGTGCTTAGGTACACGAAGAATAACTCAGAAATATCCATGCCTTAGATGATCGCAGGGAGGGAATTTTTAAATCTTTTGTTTGCTTTTCTATTTGTTTGCATTTTACTCAGTCACAAAAGTCCAAATATAAGTCACTAATGTAAGTTGTGAGGAGAGCACATACATTCATACTCTTTAAGAATGATGAATTGATGATTTGGCTCTCGAGGCAAACCGATGGGTGAACCGCGCTATAAAGATTTGCCTTAACTATAAGGCGAGCGCTTTAGGTTGGATAAAGCACAGGGACAAATAACCAAACGAATGGAAACACATGAACTATGAACCAAAGGTTGAGGGACCCCCAACTGGATCAGGCCTTCTGAGTAGATGAGACAGTTGATTGGCTTGATCTGTTTGGGAGGCATCTAGGCAGTGGTACCAGGTCCTGTGCTCGTTGCATGAGTTAGCTGTTTGAAACCTGGGACTTATGCAGGGACGCTTGGCTCAGTCTGGGAGGAGGGAACTGGACCTGCCTGGACTGAGTCTATCAGGTCGATCCCAGTCCTCGGGGGAGACCTTGATCTGGAGGAGGTGAGAATGGGGGGTGGGCTGGGGGGAAGGGGAGGGAGGCAGGAAGGGAGAGAACAAGGGAATCTGTGGCTATTATGTAGAACTGAATAGTATTGTAAAACAAAATTTAAAAAAAAAGAAAAAAAGAATGATGAATTGAGATATAAATTAAATCTTTATGACAGTTTTAAGTTTTAATTTGTTAAAAAATATCATGAAATTCAAAACTATATCTGTATTACCATTTCATATTTTTCTTCATTACAGTTGAAAATTTTCTTTCTGTGGTTTGTTATTAATAATTAAATGTCTTAAGTTATTTATTCTAAGATATTAAGGTATTAATATCTGTATTATTCTAAGTATTCTTAATGTATATTAATGGACAAAGCCACATATTTTAGAAACGGGCTGTTTAGATCTTGTTTTATGACATCATAAACAATTTCAGTGCTATTAACATTAGGAAAGCATGATACTTTTAAATTGAGAACATGCTTTGTCTTATAGGATATTCGTAAGTGTTCCTAGTCTCTGTTGTGGAATACTCTTTCTGTATACTGTGTAAATATATGCTGCTATGTCATTATTATTGGTTTAATAAACAAGTTAACTGGACAATAGCTGAACTGGGTAGTGTTAGGGAGGAAAGCCAAACTGAGAATGATGGGATGAGGAATGAAGAGTTAGAAGAGTCATCAGCCAGATGGAGAATGAATCAGACACACAAAATGGGATAGAGGTATAAATCACTGGCCTTGGGGCAGTGCATGGATGAATAGAAATGGGTTAAGTTGTAAGAGATCATAATAAGCCTGAGCTACTGGTTTAGGATTAATAATTTATATTAAGTCTCTGAGTCAATTGTTTGGGCAGTAGCTGCCAGTTATTTGGGAGCAGGCAGTTGGGACAGGAAAACTCCTCCTATACGTGTCTATCATCTAGATCTCAATAGTAGACACTTCCAAGATATAATAACCAAAATTGTGTCTAGACTTCAATAGCTGAAAACCTCCTGTTTCAGGATCACTTTACTCCAGTACTAGGCACTGTGTCTTTTAATACCTGCTTATAGGAATATTTTCCCATTCTGACAGAAGACAAGTCACAATTAACAAGAACAAATCTTTCTTCCTTTGGTGGAAAAAAAATTTCTTAATCATAAATAGTTTCATAGTAAATTACTGTTGACCTGAACCCTACAAATTTTTTAAAGGGTGTCTTCTACATATATTAATGTTGTCTGCTATGATCATTCTGATCTTCATTCCCCCTTAACTTAGTGTCATCACTGGGTTACTTATAGTAACTTGTAGTCATAAAATATGGCAAAATTATAAGTTTAAACTCATTTTTTCTTATCTATCAATGACAATCATTCACTGTTGTGTTTTTCCACATTTTTTTTTAATGTTTTAGGAAGGATGGTAAGTATGCATCATCAGATTACTAGGAGCACATATTAACTCCTAAGATATTCTTAGAGAAACAGATGTCTGACCTTTCCTAGGACATTTTAAATTAATTAGCTGAGATGAAGTATCAGTATAAATATTTTTAAAAATCCCTCAGTTAATTATACTCTACACACATAGTTCAAAATCTCTATTAGATATTTATTTTTTGGTTACTATAGAATGGGTAAAAGGCCTTCTTCAGCTCTGACTTAAATGACTGAATGTCAGTCCTGAGAACATTTTGGGGAAGGACAAAGTTGAAAAGCAGCAAGACATACTAGTTGTGCTGGTTTTAATGTGGTTGTAGAATCATTCATTGTAGTTGAAGAGTCCAAACAGCAAGTATAGAATGTTGCAAACTAAAACTAAGAAATCCGTTAGGATTAAAAAAAAAGTAGAATTAGTAGTTACTCATATGCTGATACTTTTTCATTAAAAATTAAATTGTCTCACCAATATTTCCCCTGCTTCTGTTATACCTGTTTACCAGCAGCTGACCAAAAGGACACTAACTAATGATTAATGCAGAAGCTCCTAAAATATAGTCCCCAATCTTTTGCCCTTATGATTCAACAACTACTCCTGAAGTTTTTAAAGGAAATTAAACAATTTGAATTTGAAATTGAAATTCATCAAATTCTAATTTGAATTCTGTCTTTAAGCCAAGACAAAAGAAATAGTTACCACTGACCCCAGAGGTGCTCTTTACTCAGGTTTATTCTTTTTTTTATTGGCTTTCCTTTTTTTTGATTAAGAAATGTTTTATTCATTTTAAATACCAACCACAGATTGCCCTCTCTTCCCTCCTTCTGTCCCCTTGCCTTTCCATGCAACCCACCTTCATTCCTTCCTCCAACAAGGTAAGGCCTCCTGTGGGGACACATTTCTCATGAGATTATTCTTTTATTTCTTTTGTTGAAGATTATATTTGAGCACTTAGTGATATGAAAATGAATATTCTTTTCAATATTATATTTTATTTTCACAATAAAATATAATTAAATCATTTCCTTTCTGTCCTTTCCTCTCTCCATCCCATTCCAAATACTGATGCTACCTTTCTCAAAACTCCATAGCCTCTTTTCATTTAATTGTTATTGTTTTACACACACACACACACACACACACACACACATACACACACACACATACACACACACACACACCACAACCTCTATACCATTTAATGTTGATTGTGTGCATATGATTTCAGGCCTAACTGCTTGGATTTGGATAATCAATTAGGGGTCTCATCCTTGGGGAGACTATTTATCTCTTTCTCAGAAATCCTGAGTGGCCTGTACTTCTTTTTCTATTAATAGGGCTTCATGAGACTTATTGCATGCATGTTAGCATGTCTGTTGGTGTTGTAATTCATCAGGTCATGTTTAGGAAGCCCTGTTATTGAGGTACAGTATAACACAACTGGAATATCTAGGAACCCCAACAATGATCACCATGACAAGATAGCCCTTAAGGTGTAGTAGTGTGGCTCAAACCTTAGTGGTAACTAACAACAGTCTGATTAAACTTAAGGCTCACTCAACTAGAGGGGAAATATGCCTAATTCTGGAAACCTACCCAATGTCTCAGGGTTAGTGAGGGCCTGGATCTTAGAGGGAAGCTTTCTACTGCCATTTTACTAAAGCAGCATTATTCTTGACTGCATTCTAAACACTCATCCTTATACCCACAGATGAGTAACTCTCATCCCACATCCAAGAAGCTTCTCTTTGTATCAGAGAAAGACCATTACAGAAAATCGTATCTGGCCTAAACAAAGAGAACAAAAGACCATGGTGGGCCTGGACCCAACAGATATATCAACAAGAAAACTCCTGCTCCTAGGGGTCAGAGAACATCATGCAAGAGGGGGGAAAAGATTGTGAGATAGAGGACCAGGAAATCTGCTGTGAGATCTTGTTTCCTAGAAATAAATGTTCTTCTAACATGTATAGCCAATCTCATTGAGTTTGCATTTTGGTGGGTACAAAGACAAAATCAATACTGCCAAAATAAAAAGGAATGGAGAAAAGTTGAGTATTTTCTGATAAGAAAAGATGGAGTAAATTGAATGCTGATTAACTATTCTAATAAAGTGTGGGTATTTTATTCTGAGACCTTATATATATTTATATGTACAAATAATTTCATAGCTAGGAAAATATAATCAACTTTTGAAAACATTTTTGACTTTAAATCATATTTGCATCTTTTCTCAAGTCTGGAAATATTTATTATAAAAGGGCATTGAATTTAAGAAAAAAACAAATCTTGCATATATTTGATGTTTTAACATATAAACCTTTTTGTTCATTTATTTATTTAGTTAGTTATGGTCAGCTATCATGATTTTGAGGCTAATCACTTTGATTGAGTCAGAGATAAAGCAGGATTAGGATTAGGTTTCATCTTTTCCAAATCTCATATACCCTCTCTTTTCATATACAATATAGGTAGAAACAGCTCTATCAGATAAAATACTCCACTTTTAAGAACAATTTTGGACTGAGTAAATTAAGGTGAGGATCACATATTTGCTTCATATCCATGTCCCCATGCTTATAAATGCCTAATTACCATGGTCTGAACTAAGCAATTAGGCACTGGTAAGCATGATGGAAGGAATGTCTATAATGATTGACTTCCCTATAGATTCTCATCAGTTGCACTGGTCACCACATTCTTCTGAATTTTTCTAACCTTAAAAACATTATTTTCTGAAAGATTTTTATACCAAGAGCTTCTAGCTCAATTCTTGGAAAAATGGATATTAAAGAAGGAAAAGCTTGCTTTTATTACTAATTTACAGCAGATATGATTTGCTTTTGTTGGTATATAAACTATTCAAATCATTTTGACATGAGAGAAGGTAGTTGTTTAATATATTACATTAAAATTAAAATTATGAAATCTGATCAAAAATTCATCTTTCTTTTTGAAAAATATGTCCCTCTCTGAGAGAACCTGAATAGATAACGTAGATTAAAAATAAGTACATGAGTGAATATTTCAAATAGTTCATCTATAAAAACTAAAGAATTATACTGCTTTTCACCATTGTATTCAAATAATCGTTCATAAATGATTAGTTACTCTTCCTGTTGCTGCAATAAATAGCATGATTGAGGCAGGTTAAGGAAAAAGAGGGATTATTTGTGAATAGGTAATAAGACACCATTCTATCATCAAGATAGAGAAATCATGGTAGTATAAGCAGCTGAACATATTTCCTTGGCAATCAGAAAGCAGAGATTGACCAGGAAACAAGTCACATTATAAAACTTTGAGACCCATTTCCAGTGGCTATAAATTTATACTTCTTTGAGTTATTTTTACTTAAAATCAGGCCTCTTTTTTATGTTTTTCTGTCTCATTTGTTGTTCTTTTTCACTGCAGAGCTGAGTAAGAGAGATGACTAATATCCATGATGCAGAACAAATGCTCCTCTGCCAGGAATTTACTCTGTGAAATATATTAGTTTATTACATTTAAATTCAGCTTCCCTCCAATTCTTAGATTGTCAGCCAAAGAGAGATAATTCAACAGTTAAGAGCATTGCCTGCACTGCCAGAGCACACAGGTACAAATCATGGCGCCCACATGGCAGCTCACAACCATTTGCAACTCCAGTTCCAAGAGATTCAATGCCCTCTTCTAGACTCTGCAGACATCAGGCTCTGCCTTGTTCACAAACATGTAGGCATAGCACAAATACACCCAAAATGAGAAAGAAAGAAAAAGGAAGAAACAAAGAAGAAAGGAAAGGGGGAGGAGAGAGAGAGAGAGAGAGAGAGAGAGAGAGAGAGAGAGAGAGAGAGAGAGAGAGAGAGAGAGAGAGAGAGAGAGAGAGAAATTGAGACTAAGACACTATAAGGATTTAAGAGATGCCCCTAGGGATCAGAGATGTCCTCAGTTCCTAAGAGATGTCCTCAGTTCTTCCACTGAGGAACTACTCTCAAAAAGTTCCATGTCCTTGCTTGTCAGTCCCACAATCTAAGGTCCAAGAATTCAAACCCAAAAGCTTATGGGGCATGTTCCAGTCATTCCATTAAAATAACAAAGACAATTAAAAGTTCATGAATAATAGAAGCATTGTATTTAAATAATTGTTATCATTTTCCTTATAAATGTAATTAAATGTGAAAAATTATAAATGAACAGTGAAACATATAAGAAGTGACAGGTTCATTTTTATACACTCATAGGATGGTATATATACATTTTTTGTTCCAGAAATAGCATTGATATTGATAAAGATGTATTAGAAATGTGGAAATTCTAGTTGATGAGGTAATAGCCTTAACTACTGTGATGGTTAATTTATGTGTCTTGTTGGCTAAGTCACTATAACCCAATACATGCTTAATTGTCAATCTAGACATCACTGAAAAATACTTTTAGACAGGATTAAAATTCAAATAGTGGAGTTTCAAAGTAACAAATTTTTCTCTGTAATATGAATGTTCTTTTTCAATCAGTAACAGGCCTCTTAAGACAAAGCCAACTATGAGGAGTCTATGAGAATAAAGGAATTCAGCCAGAGCCTGTTTATAGATTTGCCCTATTGTCTGCAACATTGTTTCTTACCTAGTTGTGTAAACTGCTTGCCTGAGCTGCGGAATTCTTGATGGTAGACTCCATATACATGTAAGTAGTTACACAAGACAGGAGAGAGAGAAGAGGAGAGGGTGGAAATAAGGTAGATGATAGAACAAAATAAAAATAAAAGGGGGAGGTGGCAGAGAGGGGAGGAGGAATAACCTGACTTTGTTTACTCTGGGAAATCCTAACCAAAATATATCATAGATATCATGTTTTTAGTAAACCAGAGGTTTTGAAGATGTTTGGAAGGTATAATGGTAATCTGAATTGACGGGCTAGCCAGAGCAGTGAATCCTCAAAAGTAGGCCAGATAATGGAATGGGCACATGTAATGGAAATGAAGTAAGAATTAAAACTGGCACCTGAACTCAACTCCCTCTTCTGAATTTTATTGTTTTCTCATGACAGAAAAAGAAAAGTCACAAAAATTGCCTGCACCACAAGCTGCAAGTTGCAATTACCCTTGAATCTGACTTAAAAGTTTGTTAGAAGTATTTTAAACTGAAATTATGCAGTGATGCTTGTAGTCATGTGTTTAATGTACTATAATTGTGCTTTCAGTACAATACTTCCTTTCATATGGAGAGAAGTAAATTTTAAATGTACAATCAAACAGGTTCATTTTATGCTATGATTATTTTAGTATTATTATTTAATGTAGGAATAATAATTATAATCATAAATAATTATCTCATGAATTAATAGGACAAAATTTCCAAAGTTCAAAGCTCACTTTAAAATCCGATGTGATCTTATGAATCAATTCCTCTTTAATTTCTTTGTTATTCCAGAAACTGAATCAATATCTTTCCTCTATGCCTAAAGCAGTTCTATAACTAAGAGAAGAAATAGGTATAATTCTCTGTGATATTTCTGAAGATAAATATTTAAGCTCCTGAAGTCAAATTTAATTTACAGAAAGAAGGCTATTCAGAACTTGCTAAAACTTATTCTGAAAACAAAACTTTGTCACTAGCACAATAGGCTTGTGCATATATTTCATGTATATAATTATATTTATGTATGTATGTGCATGTGCATATGTGCACATTTGTGTACACATTTGCATTCATATGTGTGTAGGACAGAAGTCAGCTATGAGTATCATTCTTTAAATAAAATTCATTTGCTTTTTGAGACAAAGTATCTCACAACCCTAAGCCTCCTAGTCCAGGGAGCAGATTGGCTTACTAGGGAAATAAAGATATGTACCCTACAGTGTTTATTCAGAAGGACAACAGTAGAGATTGGGCTGGTTTTGCAGTTCCAACTCTGAATTAGGCAAAAGACCTTCGGTGACCTCTTTCTAATTTCCTATTTTATTTATATTGAATTTGAGTAATTAATATCTGTACTACATGATCTTCTTCACAACTTGATTACTTGATGAAGATCTTGTGATCTGTGTAAACAAACTTAAGGGAGTTCATTATATTGTATTTCAATGTTTATTTTTCCTCCATATTTCAGCAATACTAAGTCAAGAATTATTGACAAGAATAGAATCTTGAGTCGATATAGACAGCACTTAAATTTAGATCTTGCAATTTTAGTGAGACAGAAGTCTTACCCGACTGTAATTCTTGCCTAAGATACCATATTTGTGCAAAATATGATTTTAATAGCTCAGGTACCTTGAATTAATTAAGTTAAGAAGATATATCCCTGTTTCTTCCATATGTTTATTAGCCATGTGAAAAATCTTTGAAACAGAGGCATTATAGAAATAGTATAAATAAAAATTTTATTTAAATACTTTCTCAAGTATATCTATTCTTTCTTCACTGTAGAAAAATATAAAGAAAATGGTTTGTCTGTACTCATCTGAAATAGAATGTTGTTAATACATATCTGAACAGGAAAATTTTAGGGTGGCAATTTATTTATGAGTCTTAAATATTTTTGCATGGAAGTCAGTGTTTGTTTATTATACTTGCTACCAATTGCAAAACAGAAATGATCCTGGTGTTTCCATGACCTTGAATTCTAATTCAGTGTGCCATACTCACGAAATTTTAAGGGACACATTTGAAAACATCCATGGTTATGTATGGTTTCCATTTATTTCCCTCAGTCATGTGAAGATAGCAAAAGATAGGTTATTTAGAATTTTGTCAATTGTTAGATGAGAATTAATTCTTTGCTACTTTTAAACTTATTTTCCCAAGGTTAGAGAACGAATGTTTTGTACCAGTACCTTCTGAAACAAAACCTCTAATTTTTGAAGTGAGGTCATTAGGACACACAGGATGTTACAAGGAGATGAAACAGCAGCAGGACAGCATGAGAAGTGGTGTGTACAAGAAAGTCAAACAACAGGAAGTTCTAAGAGAAGGTAAAAAATCCCAGCTTGGCCAGGCGGTGGTGGCACATGCCTATTAAAGGCACTCGGGAGGCAGAGCCAGGCAGATCTCTGTGAGTTCAAGGCCAGCCTGGACTACCAAGTGAGTTCCAGGAAAAGGCACAAAGCTACACAGAGAAACCCTGTCTCAAAAAACCAAAAAAAAAAAAAAAAAAAAAAAAATTAAAAAAAACTTGTGAGGGAAACTCCTTAAACTCAGGAATAAGCACCTCAAAAGTCCCTGCAACTGACCAGATTCAGCAAGCCCCACATAGGCAGGAAGGACTCCTGAAAGACACACTTAGCAAATCTGAGCTGTGTGGAAGAAATAGGGACCAAAGAAGCCAACTGTAATAAGCAGGGAACAGCCAGTGGAAAATATACTGGCAAGAATTAGAAATGCAATGACAGCATCACTCCATTCTTTCAAACACTGGTTCATTTAATATTCTCATGTATATTTAAGTGCAGTTAAGGTATTGGTCTCAGCATTCATGCGTATTTTGAACCAGATCAGATGGGTGTTCATTAATTTGGTGATCTAAGTCTTCCTTTATCACAATGCTACTAATCCATGGCTTTCATTTATTTCTTAGACCTATTTTATTTAACATATTTGTGTATATATAAACATGCATGCTTATATAAACACAAATGACAGAAGAGGACATTGTATGCCCTGGAACTGAGGTTATCAGTTGTGATCTACCATGTTACTGCTGAGAACATAATCTAGTCTCTGAAAGAGCAAGTGTTCATAACCACAATTCATCTCTTTAACCCTCTCAAATACTTCTTTATGTATGAATGGTTTTTTTTTTTTGAGTTATCTATATAAGCTTAGCAATGTATATTACTGTTGAGTACCAACTCATCATGTGTAACTAGAGTTATATTGCAACACAATAGACAACCCCAGTAAATTATCCCTTCTTGAACATTAACAGACTATCAGAAGTATATAAAATTAAGTATATTTTTAATGATTAAAGCATAATTATTGGGCAAAGATACTTGAAAGGAACATATTAAAAAATTTGGTCTGGAACAGTAATGCAGAAAATCATTATTTCTTTTGTAACTGATAGCTGTAAAGCATTATGTACTTAGAGTAGCTAAGGTCAATTAAACAAGGGCTAACACTCCACTGAACCCATTCAAGGGATCAATGTATCACAGAAGGACTCATTTGTTGGTATTTTTTGAGACATTTTCCTCTTAAAAAATTGAAAAAGTCAAGCTAAAAATGAAAACTGTATGTTCTATTTCTTTATATTATCCCATTTTTCTAGAATCAATGGAATTATTATTATTATTATTATTATTATTATTAGTATTAGTATTATTTTCGAGACAGGATTTCTCTGTGTAGCTTTGTGTCTTTTCTGGAACTTACTCTGTAAGTTGGCCTTGAACTCATAGAGATCCACCTGGCTCTGCCTCCCAAATGCTGGGATTTTATTAATCCCAGTGGAATCATTATATGGAAGCCAAATAATCATGAATAATCATTTTATGAAATGATTATTAACCAAGTGAATTTTCTGAAATATGAATAATCTACCAATACTTTAGAAAACTTCAAAGAGTACCAAATAATACAATGATGTTCAGACATATGTTGCTATATTGCACAGCAACTATACAATATATTTTATGGTCATGATATAATATCTTTTATTTATTGAGAATGAATTTGTTCAAAAAACTTCTGTTTAAAAATTTTCAATATTTCAAATTTATAATGTTTGAATCTGTCAAAATTCAAAGTTTATAGTTTATATAATTTATATGGGCCCATATGAGCAAATCAATTTATTACTTGTGCACCCATTGTGTTTTAACTGTTCAATCAAAGAAACTAAAAAGGAAGACATAAAAATAACTGCTAAAATATATTTATTTTTCTTTGTTCTTACACATAAAGATAAGAATCTCAAAACGACTCCTAAAATATATAAAAACCACCTTAGATAAGGTGTTGTGCCTTAACAGTTTGATAAGTTTAACTAGTGGTTTCATATAACCTAACTTTTAAAACCTGTTTTCACAGGCTTTAGATTAATTTTATTGTCAGATAAGCATTACCATTGACGCCAATCAAACTTTGGTTTAGAAGATCAATTTTCTTGCAATCAATTCTGAACCAAGTGTATCCTTATACATGTAAGAACACAGCATGGATTAACTTTGAGAAGCATGCAGTAACAGTATGTAAACACAGTTTTCTTATGTCTTAAAGACACTTATAGGATGTTTGTCAAAAAACATTAGCTCATATAACCTAATTATAATTAGATCTCATCATATCAGTTTATATCACAATAAGATTGCTCACTCTCCATTTAACTCATTTCTTATTTACTATAGTTAATATGTCACTAAGATATAAATGTTCTTTGTATCTTGATAGTTTGCATGAAATAATTATTCTATTGTTTCAACCACATGTTATCAGGAGTAGAGGTCTGTTTCTTGGCAAAGATGGATTTCTAAGCACAGAATGTTGTATGGCCATTTGTATCTCTAGCCTCAAAGTTGATGACCCATCAAAGAATGCAGAGTATATTGAATAATAATAAAAAATTTGACTATTACATACATCCAGGAGTATTATTATATATTATTTTGGTGCCTTTCTTAGAAATTATTGAATACTTCATAAAGAAAATGTCATCAGCCAGACAAATTGCTGCTTGATGATAACTTGTAGCTTAACAACTTCTCTCCAGGTCCCACCAAGCCCCCGCAGTCCCACAATCCACATATAAAATAATCACTCAGAAGCTTATATTACTTATAAACTGTATGGCCATGGAAGGCTTCTTGTTATCTACTTCTTTTATCTTAAATTAACCCATTTCTATTAATCTATAAGTTGTCACGTGGCTCATGGCTTACTGGTAACTTACATCTTGCTTGTCATGGTGGTGGCTGGCAGGTCTCTCCCTCTGCCTTCTTGTTCCCTCAATTCTCCTCTCTGTTACTCCCACCTATACTTCCTGCCTGGCTACTGGGCAATCAGTGTTTATTTATTAACCAATCAGAGCAACACATTTGCCATACAGAACATCCCACAGTACTTCCCCTTCTCTTTTTTTTTTAAAAAGGAAGGTTTTAACTTTTACATAATAAAATTATAGATGACAAAACAATTATCAAGCAAGAATTACATTTATAATATCTAGTCTATTTATAATAACTAGTTTATTTGGCAAAATTAAAGAAGATATCCTATCTATCTTATATTTGTGAGTTTAAGGTTTTATACCTAACTTATCTTTTATCATAACTAAGGAAAATTGTAACTATCTATCTTCAACTACATCAAAGACCTCATAAGGATATAATATTACCTGATAAATGGGAGAAGGATGCAAACAACTTTTGGGAGTCTTGTAGGGTAGTCAGAGACAGCTGGCAGCCTAGATAGTCACCTAATGTTCCTTTGTAAAGTTGGGGCATCTGTCTTCAACCCACAAGGCTAGAGTCTCTCAGTCATTTTTCTCAGTGTCCTGTAGAATGTCTGGCAGTTTCCTCTGCAAAGCAGAAACCTGAAGGACCATTTTGCCAAGCAAAGTTCAATGGTCATCTTTCTATGGGTCCTGGATGTCCAGTTGATAAAGCAGTCCAGGCAAGAACGGTTTCTTGCCCAAATGGCTATTTTTGCCAAGGTGAAGATAAACTCCATATGGAATGTCTTTGATATCCATCCTCCTCTCTAAAGTAAATCCGTGCTGGCAGGAGCAGACATGTCTCACTGTCCAGAAAGTCTAAATTTTTAAAACATTTTAAATGTCATATTTTGTAGGTTTTTGAAGTATTTGAAGATTACCTATCTATCTGAAATATATCTATCTATGTATACCTAGAAAACTTAACTAACATGTTACAAGTTTGACTAACATAGAAAACTAATTAATCTGTATTTCTTAATTATCCTTTACAATCTAAATGAGCTACATAAACATAATAGCTCAAACGAGAATATATATATATAGAGAGAGATATAGATATATGTATATATAGTATAACAAGATTAAGTTTAAACTTGTATCAATAGACTAAGATCTATACCAATGTAAAACATTTTAGACATAAACTAAAATCTATACCAATGTAAAACATTTTAAACAAGTTGTTGCTCTTTAAAAGTAGGTTCATTAATCTACCCTTTTATCCTATCATCTCTATATCCTATGTATCTATATCATATCCCCTTTTATTTTTAGAAAGAGATTGTATTCATAATCAACCTGTTTTAAATAAAAATGTTGTTGTTGTTTTTTTTTCTGCCCTACATCAGAGGACTTTTCTGATATGGGACAAAAGAATCTCTTAAACTTTTTTTTTTTTTTTAGCAATATGTTTGGGTTTAGAGAAGGAGCAAGCCAATTCCATCTCTAAAGCCAGATTGGTATATTTGGGAATTTGGGCATAGCTTCTTTTACTACCTCCTGTTGGGAGGGGGGCTGTATCTTATGGGGACACAAAGAAAATTTTAGGATTATGGAGTAGTCTGTGAGGGTGTATCATCTGAGCCAGTTGCCTTGAAACCATTCTGGATGTTGGATCATCTGGGCCATGGTGTTATTGGAGACCTTTCAGGGGGTCTTGGCTGGTCAAACATGATGTATCTTAATCTGGAACAAATCTATAGCCTTTGGCTTTCTGTAGAAACAAAAGCAGAGCCTCCTTTCCAAAGCAACATATCCTTACATGCAAATTTTGAAGTCAAGGTATCTTTAAATTATACATTTTGGCATAACTCAATAGCTTTTACAATCAAATGTTTTTCTTTAGTTACGAATATCACAGAGAACATAATCCAGATTCTCTGTGTGATAGCCATCTTTATGTGACTTATTTTTTATATTACCTTTACTGTCTCTTTAAAGACTTTATTTTTAAAAATTATCTATTTGTTTATATAACTGTATATATTCCTTTTTATTCTCTTTTAAGCCTACGTACATTTTTACTTACATTGTAAACTATTTTTTCTGAATCAGTCTTATTGTGAACCTATTGTTTTAAACTGCAGCATTCTAAGACAGAAACGGTGCAGTGGCTGCTGGCTCTGACCACTTCAGCTTCCCAACATGGCGGTGGTACATTTTTCCACCATCTCTGGGAGCCATCAACTCTCATAAATAGTGGGTCCATGCTTCTATCAAAGAAGCATGTAGCCCAGAAACCCTTTTTTTTGTTTTGTACTAGCAAAGGCTAAATCCACCAGGCAGTGTAATGTTTCACTTGGAGAGGCCTCATTCTGGGGATACTGTGGGTTGAAAGTGCACGCCAGGAACCTGCCATAGTAGCTCAAACACACAGGCTGCAGGTAACTTGAGAGAGTCAACTAGGAACTGTTTTTAGCTCTATTTTAGAATCTTTTTTGCTCAGGTTTTAGGTGGAAACTCTTGCCCCATGTTGGGCACCATTTGTAGCTGGAGAGCTTCTCTACAGGTCCCACCAAGCCCCCGCAGTCCCACAACCCAAGTATAAAATAATCACTCAGATGCTTATATTACTTATAAACTGTATGGCCATGGCAGGCTTCATGTTATCTCCTTCTATCTTAAATTAACCCATTTCTATTAATCTATAAGTTTCCATGTGGCTCCTGGCTTACTGGTAACTTACATCTTGCTGGTCATGGTGGTGGCTGGCACGTCTCTCCTTCTGCCTTCCTGTTCTCTGAATTCTCCTCTCTGCTAGTCCCGCCTATACTTCCTGCCTGGGTACTGGCCAATCAGTGTTTTATTTATTAACCAATCAGAGCAACACATTTGCCATACAGAACATTCCACAGCAATAACTAACTGATCAGTATTTTCCTATATTTGATATTATTTATATTTATTTCATTGAAAGCTATTTTCCATTTATATTAAAGTTTAAATATTGAGGTGGACACTTGAGTACACAGATGTGATTAAAGTGATCTAATTTCACAAAGAAAAAGATAAATTGGAAAGAAATTAAGCAAGGACCACATACTAACAAATGCAGAATTAAGCTGAGTAAAAAACAAGCCTGTTATGATTAGAATGACAAAATAACATGACACATACACACATAAATACAGTTTGAAAGCCTAATGCATGCTCATATAATGTCATATTAATAAGAAGCTAAAATGTATAAGAATATGTAAAAAAAAATAAATGTCTCTTCCTCCACTTCCATTTCTTCCATTTAAGGAAGCACGCTCTTCCTTCTCTCCTACTTAAACCACTACAATAAAAAGTACATTATACAACACTTCTAACTAGTATAACCATATATCTTGCAGATTTATACAGAAAAAAACATTTTATCTTTAACAACCTAAGAAAAATAAGAATACAAACAAATAAGTTATTTTTTCTGCTTGACTTAAATATGAAGATTTTATGGCATTATTGTCTAATTATAAATTGTAAGGGATGTTGTTACATTTTATTTACTAAATATTTATATGCTGTAATTTGAAATAATGGATTTTCATTGTTCTTTAATTCACAGTATCATCATGCATTCATGAATTTATTTTTAATAACATCCTTTACTTAGTCCACATCCACAGCAAAGATTTTTAGTATTATAATATGGATTGAGCTCACATTTTAATTGAAAAAATACTGAGGCAAAATTACATCTAAAATATTTCTCACTTCAAGCATTGTTGGTTTTGCTCCTTTAGATGATATTTAATTGTGTGTATTTGACTATATACACCGTTTATACAAAATAACTTTAAACATGAAACTTGAAGTTACTACATAAGTGCATTTCCATTATTTTAAAGCTCATATAGTACAGAACAAATAACAGTAAAAATAATTTGATTATTTATTTACATAGAATAATGTTTTTAAATGATTAACACTTTATTCTGCATGTATATGAGTGGGCAGTCCATTTCCCTATCTTTCAGTAATTGTTTGCATTTATCACAAAACTATGAGAGGATTTGCCATATTTTATATAATATTGGTTATAAGATTGTCAAATATGACCATAATTGTTTTTAGATATGATCAACCTATTACTAGTTCCTTCAGGGTTTTATCATAAATGTATATTGAAATTTGTCAAATTCTGTTTCTGTATCTATCAAGATGATAATGTCATTTATATCCTTACATTAATATAGTCTAATAAATTGATCAATTTTCATATGTAGAACAAGCCTATATCCCAGTGATAAAGCCCAATCAGTTGCAATGTGTGACTCTCTTAGTCTGTCTATAAATTCGGTTTGTCCGTCTTTAGTTGAGAGTTTCTCATCTGTATAAAAGAGATTGGTTAGTATTTTTTATTTTGTTTTGCTTTGCTTTGTTTGCTGGTATGTCTATTTTGTTAGCAATAAAGGAGTGACTTCATAAGATGAATTTGTTAATGTTTCTTTCCTTTCTATTTTGTAGAAGATCGTTTGGTATGAAACATAGAATGAGTCAAGAATGATCTCCCTCTTCACTATTATTCAATACAGTGCTCAAAGTCTTAACCAAAGTAGTAGGACAACAGAGAAATATAAAATAATGAAAATATTAAAAGAAAAATTCAAATTATTCATATTCTCAGATGTCATATTTGTTTGCTTAAAAGACCCTACAGACTCTTCCAGAAAACTCGTAGACTCAATGAATGTATATAATGAAGTTGCTGGATATAAAAATCTATAAAATCAATATAGAAATATTGGTAGCTTTCATAAATGGATGTGCCAAGAAAGAGATTATGGAAATATAAATAGTATTCCAAAACTGTATGCTGTCTATAATTGAAGATAACAAGCAAAATGAAAGTTATACACTAACAATTTTATGACATTGCAAATAAAGAAAGTAAGTAAAATGCTGTGCCTATACTGAAGGTTAATGTTGAAAAAAGCTCTGTTACCAAAGCAAGAGGCAATTTCAGTGTAACCCTTATAAAATCCCAATTACATTCTTCACAGAAGGTAAAAAAATACAGTCATATGGAAACACAAAAGCAATGAGTAACCAAAACAGTCCTTAGCAGATGTTTCACAGAATTCAACCTCAAATTATACTACAGAGCTATAATGAAAATGGTTGCCTGACACCACCATAAAAACAGCTATGCAGATTAATGGAACAAAATAGGTGACCAAGGAACAAACCCAAATAATAATGACACCTACATTTTGACAAAACTGTCAAAAGTATGCACTGGAAAAGATTAGTTTTTCAGTAAATTGTGTTCAAAAACTGTAGAAGAATGAAATTTGATTTATACTGCTTACTATACACAAAACTAAATTTATTCTGTATCAAACACATTAATTTAAAAGTTGAAATCTAAACTGCTAGAAGGAAAAGCATACAACACACTTTCAACATATGTGTATAGGTGGGGATATTCTGAACAGCACTCCAATAACACGAGATAAAATAGACTCAAGAATTAACGAATAAAGTTACATAAAGTTAAAAAATTTCAACAACTAGATTGTTAGTTTACATAATAGGAGACAAATATTTGCTGACTATACTTGAGACATGGAGTTAAGAACCAGAATGCATAAGGAATTTCAAAATTGAATACCATGCACATGCAATTTCTTGTCAACAAATGGACCAATGAAATTGACAAACATCTCTCAATAATAGAAATACGAGAGACCAATATTTATTGACAGTGGTGGGTATAGTTGTAATTTTTCTTCAGTCCCACCTGGGCCCACAGCCACTCAGACCTAAATAAACATACAAAGGCTTATATTATTTTCAAACTATATGGCCTAATGGTTCAGGCTTTTTGCTAGCTAGCTCTTACTTCTTAAATTAACCATTTCTATAAATCTATACTTTGCCACGTGGCTTGTGGCTAACTGGTACTTTACATCTTGATTCTACTGGCAGTGGCTAGCAGCATCTCCTCAGCTCTGTCTTTCTTCTTCCTCTCTCCCTAGTTAGAATGTCCCACCTAGCCTTATTCTGCCTCCCCATTGGCCAGCTTTATTTATCAACCAATCAGAACAACATATATTCACAGCATACAGAATGACATTCCACAGCTATTCCCCTTTTCTGTCTAATCAAAAAGGAAGGTTTTAACTTTAACATAGTAAAATTATATATAACAAAACAGTGATCAAACAAGAATTGCAGTTACAATATCTAGTCTATTTGTATTTCATAAAATTAAAACATTTTATCATCTATCCAATAATTGTGAGTCTAAAGTTTAAATCTAATTTATCTTTTATCATAACCAAGGAAAATTATAATTATAACTTTCTAGTCTTCAACTACATCAAAGAACCCAGAAGGATATAATGTTATCTAAGAAAACAGGAAATGCATTGTAAGCAACTTCCCAAATTCTAGAAATGACAGACAGCTGCCTGCTTGGAGAGTCATCCAAAGTTCCTTTGCAACTTTGGGGCATCCATCTTCAGCCTTTAGGCCTGGGGTCTCTCAGTCATTTCTCTCTGTGTCCTGTAGAATGTCTGGCAGTTTCTTCTGTGAAGCAGGAACCTGAAAGACCATCTCACCTTGAAAAGTTCAGTGGTCACCTTCCTATGGATCCTGAATGTCTAGTCAATACAACATTTTGTCAAGCAGTCCAGGCAAGAATAGTTTGGTTTAACTGAGTAGCCTATATAATTAAATGTTGATCTGCAGTTAAAAATCCCAAAGACAATATAATCCAGACTCTCTATGTGATTTCCATCTTTATGTAGCTTATTTTTTATATTACTTTTACTTTCTCTTTAAAAGACTTTATTTTTTTAAAAAACTTTCTATTTCTTTATATAACTATCTATATTCCTTTTCCTCTCTCTTCTAAGCCTACATACATTTTTATACACACTGTAAACTCTTTAGGGTTTATCCCATCTGAATTTGTCTTATTGTGAACCTATAATCCTTCTCTGACCAGAAGAAATTTTTAAACTGCTGAACTCCTTGGCTAGTACAAAATCGGCAACCTTGGCTGCTGACTCCACCCACTTTAGCTTCCCAATATGGCGGCCATATGTTTACAGCCATCTCTGAATGACATGCTCTCTGATGACTCTGGGGGGCAGTGGGTCCATGCCTTTATCCACCAGCTTATAGCCCAGAAAGCTATTTTTTTTTATATGTTTGGGTTTTTTGTTTTGTTTTGTTTTGTTTTGTTTTAACTAGAAAAAGCTAAATCCACCACACAGCATACTGCTTTGCTTGGAGATGCCTCTGTGTACCATTGTGGGAATCCACCATGCTGTGTTTCAACCTGCATGTAGCGAGCCTGCCATACTGTAGCTCAAGTCTGCACACCATGACGTCTCAATACCTTGATGTCTCTATATCTTGGCCCACATAAAACATGAAGTAGAAAGCTGTTTTGTTTCCATTATTGTGTGTTTAGAAGCCCTTTTTAAACTCTTTTAGGCCTTATGGAAATTTGAGAGCCCCAAGTTGGTGCGCCAAATGTAGTTGTAAATTTTGTCCTGTCCTGCCTGTGCCCACAGCCACTCAGACCCAAATAAACACACAGAGTTTGTTTCAAACTATATGGCTTAATGGTTCAGGCTTCTTGCTAGCTAGCTTTTACATCTTAAATTAACCCATTTCTATAAATCTATACTTTGCCACATGGCTTGTGGCTAACTTGGTACTTTACATCTTGCTTCTATTGGCATCTCCTCAGCTCTGTCTTTCTTCTTCCTCTCTCTCTCTAGTTGGGATGTCCCACCTAGCCTTATCCTGCCTCCCCATTGGCCAGCTTTATTTATCAAACAATCAGAACAACATATATTCACAGCATACAGAATGACATTTCATAGCAGAGGTGGGGAACTGTCTAAAATCTTTAACTATCAGAGAAAACCAAATTCAAACATCTATGATATTTCATATCATTCCAAACAGAACAGGTATTAACAAGAAAAGAGAAAACAACTAATTCTGGTCATGATGGGAAGAAAGAAGGAGCCTTATTCATTGCTTATTGCAGTGTAGAATAACACACCCATCATGGAAATAATGAAGACTTCTCAAAAAATGAAAATATAGCTACAATATAACATATCTATACTACTGTACATATGCTCAAATGATTCTACACACTAATATAGAGACACTTTGACGTCCATGTTTATTGATTCATATGAGTAAGAGTAAGGAAATGAAGCAAGCCTACCTATGGATCAACATGTTAATGGATAATGCTAGAATTGCATTCAGTTGTAAAAAAAAAAAAATGCTAGAAAATGGATAGATCTGCAAAGTCTTATATGAAGTGAGATAATCCAGACTTACAAAGACAAAAATTTGCCATGTTTGCTCTCATGCATGGAATCTAGCCTATAAGGGTTTTATGTGTATAGAAGTGGAATTGAGCATGGATACATGATATGAAACTGGAAAAGATATCACAATTGAGGAAAAGAGGTGCTGATGAAGGACAAATATATTCAAAGCCAAAGAGAGACTATGTTAGGGACAATAGTGTGTTACAGGGAATGGTTAGGGAATGAGCAGAAGGCATGACAAGAAAAACAGCAAAAATTAATTTGTTGATAAGTTTTATTATTTCATATATGCAACTTCTATTGCATATGGAGTTTGCAAATGTGTTTATTTCCCAACTTTAATAACTCCTTTCTCCTAAGTTCACAATAGCTATAATTGTTACTGTTGTTTATAGATTCATATTTAAAGTTATATATGATTATGTACTCAGTAAGATAGAAGGATGACTGTAATTTTGCAAGAAATTTTACAGGATTTAGTTAACTTCAAGTGCACCCATTGTAAACACTCAATCATTATAGGTGATAGTTTGGTTTCTTTAAATAATACTTTAAAGTTATTTATTTATTAACTGTAAACAATTCTATATTTATTGACTGTCTTAGTTTGAGTTCAATTGCTGTGAAGAGGCACTATGATCATGGCCACTCTAATAATGGAAAACTTTTCATTGGGGCTGGTTTATAGTTCAGACGTTTAGTCCATTATCATGAAAGGAAGCATGGTGGTATGGAGGCAGACATATTGCTGGAGAAGGAACTAAGAGTTCTACATCTGGATCATCAGACAGCAGGAAGAGACAGTGAGCCACTAGGCCTGGCTTAAGTTTTTAAATCCTCAAAGCCCAGACCCCAGTGACACACTTCCTTCAACATGGCCACACCTTCTAATACTGCCACTCCCTGTGGGCCCAATGGGGCCAATTTTATTCAAACCTCAATATTAACTTAAAAATTTATTAAAATACAACTAATTATTTAATAAAGAAACTGTTTCATAGCAAATTGTATTATCTTAAGGTAAACAAAATAATATTTAATTTAGTAATTTAATCTGGTCATAAAGAACAGTTATGTATTGTTTAGAATTATAGTTTAGAATTATCTATATCTTTTTATACAATCTATGGTTTGTCTTCTCTTCCAGTTAAAAGAATTGTTTTAAAAAAAAAATCTTTCAAGCACCACATGTAGCAGAATTTGAAGAATGCTGTTTATTAGTGGTGAGGAAACACACACACACACACACACACAAATGCAGAGAGAGAGACAGAGACAGAAACAGAGACAGAGAAAAGGTCCTTTTGCAAAGCAGAATTGGGGGACTCAAAAAGTCAAAATCTCTGGTCTTTTCAAGGGCTAGGAATTTTAAGGTCTCTAAGGAGTTTTCCTCCCTTTAGCTACATTGGTCACTGTGAAGGAAAACAGGATGGTTTATTAGCCTACAATGTTACTTGTCCTTTTCTGGCCTTGCATTTGTTGAGCTGGTCCACGATGCTGATGGAAGACAAAGGCTTTGAAAGGCCTTTGTTTTAAGCTTCCAGGATTCTATCTCAGGTCAAAAAGTTGACGAAAAGTCAAACATTTTGAGTTCACTACCTTCATTGTCTAGCCATGGCCCTTTTCCCTCTGTTTGCCTACAAGGGAGTCTGTCTGACTCTTGTTCTTTCAACCCACTCTCAGCAATCACCCTAACTGTTGTTGGGGGTTTGAGGTCATTGAAGGCTACCCTCTGCTTATATCTGACAAAGGATCAAAGATGGAGGGGCAGCATCAGAGTGCATCTGGAGGGTCTATCTAAGGAAGGCAGATATGACCTAATCAATGTCAATGGTCCAGAGCATAACACAGCCTTGGTGATGCTGTATGTCCTTGAAGCTTGTCATATGTGGAAAGTAGCATCTGTAACATGTAAAAAGTGAGACTGTTAGTAGTATAGTAATTCCTACTGAGAGGCAGTTAGAAAAATAGCTGGGGCAGTTTGATCCAAAGACTTATCAGCAGACTTTGTTATTTCTCTCAACATGTTTCCATTTATCAAAACCCGTTTTGAGCATGTATGAAAAAATTTTAGCCGGGCGGTGGTGGCGCACGCCTTTAATCCCAGCACTCGGGAGGCAGAGGCAGGCGGATCTCTGTGAGTTCGAGGCCAGCCTGGTCTCCAAAGCGAGTTCCAGGAAAGGCGCAAAGCTACACAGAGAAACCCTGTCTCGAAAAAATCAAAAAAAAAAGAAAAAATTTTAATGATCATCATATGATATTTATTTTTAAATTGTTTTATATAGATTCTTATTTTCATTTAGACTGAAGGAATTTTCTTGCCACAATTTTTTGTAGTTTATCTTATTTTTATCATGTTTAATTGTATATGTTGTTAGACTTTCATATGATATTCAGTATGTATATTGCAGTGTGACTAAGAATGATGAAGTAATAGATTGATAGACTCAAATTCTCTCACAGAATTTCTTCAAGTTTTATAAAAGCAATTATTTATTTTTATTATTATGACTGGTATATTTATATTTTAATATTTATTTTATAAATTCATTTCATTTCGTGACTATTTCATAAAGTACTAATGTATATTTTAGATGGCAGATCTATTCAAATGATTTTCATGCTATACTTGAAATAACTTCCTCTTGTAATATAAAGGCAACTGAAGTGAGAATTTTTTTCTGGATATTGAGACCATTCAATATACCATTTTGCATATTTCACAAAACAAAATTAAACATACCAAACTGTGTTTAAAGTATGTGTTCTACCTTTAAAAGAACAGTTGAGGCTGTGATGGATGGTGTGAAAAGCTGTGGTTAACTCCAGGAACTGACTATAAAGTCAAGTGTCCAGAGATCAACACTGTGATCAGTAAAGAGAATTCTAGCTATGCTTCAGCTGTTTGAGATTTTCTTGTAAACAGAACATAGAATTTCAAAGAGAATAAGGAAGGGAAAAGAGGCCCAGAAGGCCTGAGAGAGTGGAAGCACCTTGAGTCATACAAACTTATACCCTGTAAAAATAAAAAAATAAAAAAGCTTTGACCACTGTCTCCTTGGTTTGCTTTGATTTTCTTTTGTGAGGAAGTTTGTTCAGAATGATCCAGCCTTAAGAGATTCTGAGAGGTAGCCAGGGAAGGATGTGTTCTGAGTCACAGTGCTCTCCATTGAGTGAGTGTGGAGTTGGTGGGATAAGGTTGATAGCAGAATGTGAATGTTTACAGGATAAGGCTGTCAACATTCCAACCTATCAAATATACTTTCAGTTTTATGTCTTCAGAGTCCTCAGACTCAAAAATTTATGGAACTTCTCTTTTGCTTTATACTTTGTTGTTTAGAATATACATGGTGAAATTCTTCCAAGAGATTACATGATTACAGTCTCTTAAAAAATAATAATGTGTGAGGACAGAAAAACACAGGGAAAACAAACAACTAGCTCCCTTTCTCAGCACCTCTTATTTGATAAGGAGATGTCTTAAAGGGAAATATTTTAGAAAGCTTCATTCTTTTCTATTACCTCAATTGTAATTTGTTGTTGTTGTTGTTGTTGTTAATTTTGGCTGAAGCCTTGAAGACTGTACTTCTTTTTAAATTGCCGTGTGTGTGTGTGTGTGTGTGTGTGTGTGTGTGTGTGTGTGTGTGTGTATGTGTGTGTGAAGATTTGTGAGCATGTGCATGAAGGCCAGAATTTTACTTTGGATACCTTCCTCTTATATTCTCCACTTTGGTTTTTTGTTTGTTAAATTTTTTGTTTGTTTTATTTTGTTTTGTTTTTTAAAATATAGTCTCTCAATGATCCCAGAGTTCATTCATTGGCTAGTATGGATATCCGATGATGATCCATGCAAAGCTTTTCTGTGGCTGCAAAGAATTTGTATTTGGGTCCTCATCCTTGTGTGGCAAACACTGACTATCTGAGCCACCTCGCCAAACCAAAGGCTGCTATTATAATTGGAAATTCTTACTTGAAACCATTATGTACCTTTTTATACTGTAACTTTCAGAAAAAAATATCTTACATTTATGCTGGAAATTCTTCACCCAACTCTTCCTCTGAAAATATATCACCTAGAAGCCAAGGCCAAGGAGTACCATGGTCACTGTTCACTACTTGTAGGTCTTTCCTGGCATACTGAAATGAGCAAAAATGTTTTAGAATTTGGAATAAATAAGCCCTTTGAAACTCTAAGAAAGTAATAGATGTCCTCTCATCTTCATATATTTTTGACCCCAATATATCTGGAACACAGAAATCAGGTCAGTTTACTGACAAAGGTTTTGGGCTACTCTTTGGTAAATTTAGTATTGTGAGACATATTAGGAAACAAAGGCATTGATTCTGGCCAATTGCTTGAATCATAAAAAAAACTTGTATTTTTACTTAAAAAATACTTGAATGAATTCTTCAGGAAATACAGCTGATTAAATTATGATCAAATTCACAAAATCTATTACATAACCTCTCCAACATTCATTCCTACCTTCTGGCCTCACAACTTCATGTACTTAATCTTTTTTTTTTTTTTTTTAATTAAACATTGACTCAATTCTAAGCTTAATATATACTTCTGGGTGCAGGGTCATCTATTGAAATATGGTCAGCCTATCAGGAACGACATTGTTAATAAAACGGATTCTCTTTTGACAAGAAGTAATCAACTGTCTACAGCTACTCAGTATGGGCTGGAAGCTTGTGAACACATCTCCACTCCATACCAGCTACTGACTAGTTTGATTTTGTACAAGTCTTACTCAGATAAACATAGTTTCTATCAGTTCATGAGTAGAGTGGTCCTGTGTTGTCCATAAGACAGTTTTGATCAGATGCTTCACAACTCCTGAATCTTAAAATATTTCTTCCTGTTCCTTTGCTATTGTCCCTTACCCATGCTGAGAGAGTATGATAGTGATACCCCATTTCTGGGTGAGCCATACACTAACACTTATTTTTTGCACATTGACTAATTGCCAGGTTTTGTGTTAACCACTATCTACAGTTTGAAGAAGTGTCTTTGATGAAGTCTAAAATCTTAACTAATCTTCACAAGATATATGAAACTTTAGAGGGGAGATTGACATTATGCACATGTAGCAGAAAGATAGTAATATATAAACTCCTAGGACCCATGAGCTCCCAATCAATGTGGTAATATGTTGTATATCAAATGAAGCTTGCCTGAGGATCAAAGGACAGAGCCTACTACCAGATTAAACATAGAGGCCAGGCAGTAGTGGCACACACACCTTTAATACTGGCATTTAGGAGGCAGAGATCCATCTGGATCCCTGTGAGTTCAAAACCACCTTGGACTACATGAGATTTATTCAGTCTAGGAGAGAAACAGAGTCAGGCAGTGGTGGCATACACCTTGAATCTCAACACTTGAGATCTCTTGCCTTTGCTACTAGTATTTGGGAAGCACACATGCCTTTACTCCCAGCACTAGAAAGGAAGTGAAATGGCTGGGGGAGAAAGGTATATAAGGTGTGAGGAGACAGGAACTAAATCCTTTTTTCAGCTGGAGGAACTTTTGACAGAGAAAGCTTTCTCAGCTGGAATCTTTTCACCTGAGGACTCAGAGACATTAGGTCAGAGGATTTGTGGAGTTGGCAAGGTTAGATGTTCCTTTGTCTCTCTGATCTTTCAGCATTTACCCTAAAACCTGGCTATGGGTTTTTATTATAAGACCATTAACAATTTGTGCTACAAACCACAGATACTTGGCCAGACTTACAGTACACGGCATGAGTTTCCTCTTGTAGAACAGGCCTTAAATTCAATCAGAAAGAAATTAGTTATTTCCGTAACATTCCTAGAAATATTGCACGTGTGGTCATGACTTGTTGTATTATTAACTTTTCTAATGCTGTGATAAAACAAGATGATCAAGGCACTTTATAGAAGAAAGAGTTCATTTCACTTTACAGTTGCAGGAAACTTGAGTTAATGACAAGATAGAATGACAGAAAGCATGACAGCCTGAGAAAGGAGCTGAGCACTGCCATCCTTTGCCACAAGCACAAAGCAGAGAGAATAGATTAGAAATCCCTTGAGTCTTTAAGCTCTCCAAACTGCAAACAGTTACATTCTTCTTCTAGCAAGGATATACCAAGTAAACTACCATCAACAGTGCCATCAGCTGGGAAAATACTCAAATGCCTGAGCCTATGGATGATACTTCTCATTCAAATCACCACACTTGCCACATCATTCACTATTTTAGTTCATAGGTTCACAATGGAAATTTTCACAATTGGTGACTTTCTTCCCTCAGCATCCTGAATAGCATCTGCCAGCATCATGAAACAGCCAACAGGGATGAAGCATCCCCTATGCAAAAGTTTTATTCAAGTGTATTCAATACTTTTATTTTGGGGTATGTGGAATTAAGAAGTCAATTTTTTTATTGTTACTGCTGTTTTATTTTATTTTTTTTTGAAAAGCAATCACCCATCTCACCCAGCTGTGAACAATTTGAGCTAAAATGACTGACGGGCTTGACAAGAAATACCCACTGATGAAGTAGTGACACAGGCCTTATGAGCATAACCATGATGAGGAGAAGTGATAACTCCCCCACCCATGTGACATCTCTACAAGTTGTAAGAAACAACAAACAAACAAGGGAAAGGGATCATGTCATGGTTCCTTCCTTTTATTTATTTATTTTTTAATCCTGGCATGGTCAGATACTAGATAGCCTGGGAATTGAACCCAGGTCCTCTGGAACATCAGTCAGTGCTCTTAACTGTTGAGTCTCTCTCTCCATGGGGACCCCTGAGACTGCAGCTTCCAACAGCTTAACCAGCCACTTTATAATTGAATTTAAGACCTATTCATTACACAAGTTGAAAACCTTATATGACACTGATATCGAGGCCAATAACCTATATCTAGATGCAACATAGGCCATAGGTAAGAACTCAGTACTATTATTGTACTAAATTGGGTACAGTATGAATCTGACTCATAATGACTTATTCACATACCCATAGATTAGCACATTTCTCAGCTTTCATGAAAGAAACTTCCTTTTGCAGCAGATGACAATTAACACGGAGATCCATAACTCATCAACCTACAGAGAATAAAGTGTATTTCTCATCCCCAAATGAGATATCTGTATCATACTTCTCCTCCCAAGGTTCCATGATCATTGTGGAAGAGAGGGTAGAAAGATTGTAAGAGCCTTAGGCAGTAGATTACTACAAAAATTGTTGTAACAGAATACACAAGAACTACCCAAGCTCAAACCAGACAAAATTTTAGTATGAAGAGAGGGGGTAGACATCATGTCCCACCAGGATCTATAGAGCAATTGGCAATTAATAGCAGCTGGAAATAGAGAGAGACAATTTGTTTTATTAATGTGACATCTGGCAGGTTGAACGTGCTCTAGTGGAAGGCTGCACATCTAATATATGGGCAGCATCAACTATGTTTGATGGTTTTGTTTGTTTGTTTGTTTGTTGATAGAAATTTGAGTGGATAATGATGAGGATAAGTACAGGGAGAAGTATTAAGATCTGTAGCCCTTGGAGGAATTGGGGAAGGTAGTGAATAGGATAAAAATATATTGTATGAAATTCTTAAAGAACTAACTATAAAAAGTGGGAAAAGATAGACAACTATACCTTTGTCTTTAGAAACAGAAAATCTCCAAGTATCTGTTGATTATTTAAAGACTTCCAAACTGAATCCCACAAGTAAAAAAAAAATCATGCTTTGAACAAAGAAACTTCAGTTTCAGGATAGATTAAATCAAAATGTTATGTTTCACAAATGTGGGTGTTATGTTTCTGGTAAAAGATGCCTTTACTCTCATCATCATCATCATCTTCATCATCATCCTATACCTACAGCTACCTCATCTGAGCAGAGATATAATGCAACAGCCATTCTTTCCTCTGGAATAAAATCTATCATACATTTTATGTGGTTAATGTAAAAATATTCTGCCACTTTTGAGTTATCTATTGAAAGATCGATATGATCACACAATCTTAAATCTCAAAGTTATCTGGTCACCCTCATAGCACCACAAATCACACAGCAGGAAATGCTAGATTATAAAAATCTATTCTCTGAAGAGAAAGAGTATTGCTTAGGGTGACTGGGTTCCAGATATTTTGTTATTGTTGCTTTTGTTTAGTTTGGTTTTTGGCTTGTTTGTTTATCAAAATTTCTTTCAACCACATGAAATTTAGACATTTCAGACGATGAAATTAGGGCTAACAAGTGAAAGAAAGTAAGTATGTGAGACTCCCCTCTACTCATTTTCTACCTCATCTGCTCCTAAATTCTAAGTGTATTTACTGTGAGTATTGGAAGCTGGTTATATAAAACCAAGTAAATAGAGTTTTAGTTATAGCATTTCTCTGGGTGTCAATAAATGTCATTAGCAGTAGAAAGAGAAAAAAATTAGCAGGTCAATTGCCCCAAAATCAGTTTCCTGAAATATCAATTTTCTGAACACAAAATTGCCAAAAAACAATTTGCTGAAGCACTGGTTTGAAGAAAACAGACTGATGTTTAAATTGTATGTTGCCTCAGTCAGCTTATCCTTATGGGCAGGGCAAAGCAGAGACAACCAGACAAACAATTGCTAAATAAATATCTAGGACAGAGTCCGAGACAGAAGTGGGACAATGCAAAGAAAAGTGCTGCAAGAGTCCAGGAAAATGTCCTTCAAATTATTACTTCAGGGAGAGGAAAGACAAACAGACCAGCAAGACTCAGACTCTAACACAAAAGAAAAAAACAAGGTCTGGAAATGGCAGAAAATATGATTGCCATGAACCATAGGTATTTTCCCAATGACACCAATGGTTTGCACCAGCACTCTGCTCACCACCTGGTCATGGGGCAGTTCCCAAATCTACATCACCATTAGCAGCAGCAGTCCAAGAGCATGCCCTCAACACCCTCACTGAGAGCACATAAACCAAGGAACTGTAGGCAACATGAATGCCAAGAACCCCATGGGATACTGCATAGGGTCCAGGACTCACAGTGACCTTTGTTGGGGCATTTGAGTGTGCTGGTCCCCAGCAAGATTTATCAACTCCTAGTTTATGGATTTCAAGTCTACAGCCAGGGAGGACCCCTGCCAGCCAGCAGCAGCAGAAGCTCACCAACCAGTATTTCTAATACTACACACACAAACACACAACACAGGCATGGATGCATGTACTCATGCACACACATGGGTACACACCTTGTTAAAATGCTTTTTGGCAGACAATGCTCCCCACAAGAACCATACACTAACAGAAAGCCCTGTACCAGATGTGAGAAACCTCCTTTTAAGGGTTGATAGGGTAATTCAAGTGACTGCAAAACAATATTCATAATCTAAATAGCTCTTTCAGTCTCAGGGTTTGAAGGTAGGCCACTATTGATGAAGACATCAAGCAATTAAGGAACATGACTCAGAAGATTCCATTTGTATCTGACCTGCCTCCTTCCTGAAGTTTAGTTTCTATGTCTCAAGAAAATACTAGGCAAGTTTCCAAGAGAAAGAAGCAATTAAACACTCCTACCCAGCTGCAACATCTATAAGCCAGGACAATTACCAGAATGGTAAGATACACATAAAGGTCAAGCAAGAGCTACCTAATTAGGCTTAGGGTCCACTCAGTGGGAGGAAAATCACATGTGGTACTGTAAACCTAGTCAAGCTTCCTGGGGGCTAGTAATGTCATAGAACTTAGAAAAGAATCCATTACCACCCATTTGTCAGATTAGCATAATTCTTTACTTCATTCTAAATCTTTTTCTTATACCACTGGAAATTGTAGCACCATTCCTCATGAAAGAAGACTCTCTTTACAACTGGATACCAAACAGAGATCAACGGACCATAGGGAGCCCAACCCCAGAGGATACATCTACATCATAGTCTTGCATTATGGCCCAAGGGCTATCAAGAAGAGGGGGCTAAAAGGTTGAAAGAGCCAGAAGACTAGTTTCTCCTAGAAATGGCTACATAAACAAGAATAAAACAATGGCAATATCAGTGGACATGTTAACATGAGAGGTAAAATGTTTACCACCCCTAGAAATAAACACAGTCAACTTATGTTTTCTGGGAGAAGGAGAATTAGCCTCTTCCAGGAATGAATTCCCTTATGGTTGCTCAATGCAGAGTGATAAGCCTTGAAACCACATACACGCCACCAACAAAAATGTGTGTGTGTGTATATATGCGTGTATGTGCTTGCATGTGTGCATGAACACAAAAATACATATATGTGTACCTATTTATACATGTAAATATATATAATCCCCCATTGAGGCTTCTGTAATGGTCATGCCTACAAGGTGGGCCTGAGAGAGGAAGGATGCTGATGACCCGAGATCCAGATGTGCAGGCTTTCTTGGTTCCTGGACCCAGGACACTGCTGAAGGTAGACCAAGCAGAGTTCTCCAGAGAACACTGCTGGACTGAGCTACACCTTTCCCAGACCCTGCAACCTATCCCTTCACTTATAAGTTACCCCACAAAATAAACCTCCCTTTTAGGGTGGGCTGGGGGAGGGGGAGGGGAGCGAGAGGGGGAGAACAGGGGAATCTGTGGCTATTATGTTGAACTGAATGGTGTTGTAAAATAAAAAAACAAACAAACAAAAAAAAAAAACCTCCCTTTTAACTATGTGGAATGGCCTTAATAATTTCACCAATATCTGGTGCCCAACGTGGGGCAAATTCCAAAGGCCTGGGTGGCTCTCACCCTCAGCTTCCTCTCCGGCTGGTGGGCACTTGAGGCTACAGGGTACCATCTGCAGAGCTCCATAAAACCAGGAAAAACCTACACGGTTCCATTCCTGAAAAGGAGCTAATTGGGTCTCAGTTCAGACCAGTGAAACCGCTGTGAGTGAGGAGTTCCCTCTCCTCCCTGAGCACCGTCTCCCCACCCTAGCCCAAGGCTTCCACAGTTTCACCTAGTTAACATAGACATGGCACTATCCCAGGCAGCATTGTACAGAGGCACAGAGAGGGCTTGGAGCCATGCCTGCTGGATAGGTATAAGATATTATGGTAGATTACTGTATACACTAGTAAACAAATTTAGTAAAATGGCAGCCTTAGATAATTTACAGTGTAATTTGCACTGTCATGAATTCTTATATGTTGATACAATAATAAACTATTTTTTGTTGCTGGAGGGCTTCTATCCAGGTTCTACCAAGCCCCGCAGTCCTACAATCTACGTATAAAATAATCACTCAGACACATATATTACTTATAAACTGTATGGCCGTGGCAGGCTTCTTGCTAACTGTTCTTATATCTTAAATTAACCCATTTCTATAAATCTATACCTTGCCATGTGGCTGGTGGCTTACCGGCATCTTTACATGTTGCTTGTCCTGGCAGTGGCTGCAGTGTCTCCCTCTGCCTTCCTGTTCTTTCTTTCCTCCTCTCTGTTAGTCCCACCTATACTTCCTGCCTAGCCACTGGCCAATCAGTGTTTTATTTATTGACCAATCAAAGCAATTTGACATATAGACCATCCCACAGCAATTTTTTATATTCCTGTTTAAGATATTTTGTATATTGATACAAATACAGAACTATATTTGTTATAATGTACACATATTTTTACTCTTATTTGAGATATTTGTATATTGATACAAATGTAAATTTATATCTATCATACTGTAAATATGTTCTACTTCTGTTTAGGATATTCGGCATGTTGATATATATTTAAGATTATTGTCATATTGCATATTGCACTATACATTCCTACCTCTGTTATAAATATCTTATGTATTGTCACAATTTTGAAGTCATTGTCCTTTACCATACATTTGCTTATAGACTGTTTACCTTGTTTACATGAAGCCTTAGTCCTTAGGTTATTTAGGTAGATAAGACTTACAGATTTATAATCACCTATGCTTGTCATCTCTATAGTTATGTTAGTTAGGTTATCCATATTCACAGATAACATAGTTCGGATGGACAGGTATTCAAACACTTCATGGACCTAGAGAATATGGCATTTAAATAACTTAGAATTCTGTTGACGTGAGACACAATTGCTCCTGGCAGCACCAATTTGATCACAAGAGAATGTTGGACTTCTAAGACATTTCCATTTGGAAGTTTGTCTTCTTGGCACAAAATGGCCTAATGGGCAAAGAACTGCCCTTGCCTCAGCTGCTGACAGTATGAATGCTATCCTTCTGGACAAGCAGGACACAAGGAAAAGTGACTTTTGAACTCTGTCAAGACAGGGTAAGATGGTCTTTCAGAATTTCTACTTCTAAAAATGGTCTGTCAGATACTCTAGGCCTGTAGCCAATTTGAATGCACCAACAATGCTGAAAAACATTAGGTGACTGTCCAGGCTGCCAGCTGTCTCTGTCCACTCTTGCAAGATTCCCGAAAGTTGCTTGCATCCATCTTCCATTTCTCAGGTACCATTATATTCCTGCTCAGTTCTTTGATGGGATTGAAGACCATCAGTTATAGTTACAACTTAGTATATATCTATATATCTATATATCTATATATCTATATATCTATATATCTATATCTATATCTATATCTATCTATATCTATCTATATCTATCTATCTATCTATTATCTTAGATAGAACATATTAAGTATTAGATTTAGGTTCTTTAGGATAGGACACCTTTTGGAATGATCTTTGTAACATGCCATTTACCCATGCTCTAGACTTCTCTGGATTTTAGTATGTGTTTCTTGCTTGATATTGTTCACATTGATTGTAGTTCCATCTTATCTAGGTCATTATCCCTCATTACTCCTTGACAATATTTGATAGCCATTCCAGCTTTGACATGGAAGTTCCAACCCCCATTGAGGCTTTAGCAATAGTCACACCTACAAGGCAGGGCTGAGAGAGGACACTGAAGACCCGAGATCTGGATGCATGGGCTCTCTTGGTTCCTGGACCCAGGATGCTGAAAGTAGACGGAGCAGAGTTCTCCAGAGAACACTGCTGGGCTGCGCTAAACCTTTCCCAGACCCTGCAATCTATTCCTTTACTTGTAAGTTACCCCACAAAATAAACCTCCCTTTTAACTATGTGGAGTGGCCTTAATAATTACATATATATATATATATATATATATATGTATATATATATATTTGAGTACCAGTATATATTTATATACATGTATAGGAAAAGAGGCTATGAACTTGACAATGAGGCACATGAGAAGAGATTGAGAGAGGGTAAGTAAAAGGGGCTGGGAGGATAAAATGGGGGGAGGAGTGATATAATTCCATTTTAACTCAAAACATTAAATATATGCTTTCTTTGTAATTGACTTTTCCCTAAATTACAAGTCCCTAGCACTTGCAAACAGCTTTTAGTTGATAATTCTTCTTATTCCTTCTAAATTAATACAATTTCAGAAACTTTTTATGCATAACAATTTTTGAAGTATGAACACCTTTTGAAATGACTAATTTAGCTAATTAAAAGAAATTTGCATTAAATCAGAATACTTTCCTGATGATAAAACTATATCACTCTTTTGGTGTTTTCAAGAAAATCAACCAATAAAGAAATAAGTCTGATGTTCATAGATGCAAACATTAGTACAAATGCTATCAAACAAAAATCAGTGACACAGTCCCAACATCATCTGCCATAGTCAGGTGGGCTCCACCAGAGATGAAAGGATGACTCAGCATACGTGAATATTATGAAAAATCAATGTGATGTGTGGGATTAGCAGGATGAGGGGCAAAATTCTTCATCCTCTCAACTGGTGTTTGATAACTTGAACACAGGATGTTTCTTTACCATTAATATTATTTGATGACATGTTTCCTTACTGTTCATAGTAGTATATGGGACAAACTTTAGGATTCTTGTGTTCAAATTGTCTCTTTCTTTCTATTTGGAGAGGAAGATTAAAGAATCTGTGAATTTTCTCTATAATGTAAGAACAAATTAAAAAAGAAGAATATAACATTTTTTTCCATTTCTGATTTCCCAGCCTATGGTAAACAGGATTAATTATTAGTGCTTTAATTTTGTTTCAGTTTTTAGGATTAATTGTTAGTGTTTTCTTTTTTAATCAAGTTTTAATCTTTTATTTGTTTGTTTGTTTGTTTGTTTTTCTGAAAGACCAAAAAAATTTTTTTGCCTTCATCCTGTGATGTTGGGTCAAAAGAGAACAAACTAAAAAGAAACAAGTAGTTACACTCCCAACTACTATATTCCTTAGCTTCACTGCCTATAGTTTGGCTATTTTTTTTCTGATTAGCCACACTTCCTTCTGAGAACAGAATAAATTACAATTCTTTGTAAATGAACAGTTTACTTCTAGGAAATTATAGTCATATATTTTCACTTTTTAAATAAATATAACAAAAATATGCCCAATTGCCACAGAACTGTGAACTCCAACCTGTCATGTAAAACAATATAATATGTTTCCCATTCTCTCAGATTCCATTTGACTCAAAAGGGAGTCGATCTACTCCCTCAGGATGCAGAGTCCCCCAACTGCTGAAGCTATCTCTGCCTGAGGACTGCATTCTCTTAGGCAAGCATTAAAAGTAGGACACATTTGCTTAAATGTTTTAAAAGGAAACTTAATGAGAATATGTGTGTCTGCATGAGTTTATGTACATCACATGTGTGCAGGTGCCTTTGGAGGCCAGAAGAGTCAGATGACTTGGAACTGAAGTCATTTTGCACTTGTAAGTCATGGCATGTGGGTACTGGGAACCAAACCTTGGGGCCTCTGAAAGAGCATTAATTCCTCTTAACTTCTAGTCTATTTCTCTAACCACTATTTAAGTATCTCAAACAGGACTCTTGGTCTTCAACCACTAATGAAACTAGCCACATAACACATGCACATACACACACACACACACACACACACACACATACACACACACACACACACACACACAATTTGAAGAAAGGTATTTATACACCAGGGAAAAGGTAGAATATTTTTGAGTACTGTTTGCTATACCACTGTACAGATATGATCAGACTAATGAACCCCTTAAGGCCTTAGAAATGTTCCTCCTATTTGACAATATTTGGTTAAGTAAAAGGCATAAGACACTCAATCATATGTAATTATACTGATTTAAGAAGTTTTATTTACACAGATGTACACTAAAAATATTTTTCAACAAATGTTGACTCAATAAAAATTTTCCATAATTTCATCAGTTTTATTCAATCAATTCATTTACACATCTGCTGTGTCATTATCTGGGTGCATTATAACATTAGCCTTCATGTTTAATAGATCATCACATAAGTGACAAAGATGCTAATTAGAGAGGGTTACTGCTGAAAAATTGCACTCCTTAGGAATAATACTAATAGGACCTGGCATAGTGGCTCAGTTATCCTCCAAGAATGGGCAAGAAGCTAAGTCCGATGCTCAATACTAGAGAATCACACTATAAGGATTTTTTTTTTTTGTTGTTTTTTCGAGACATGGTTTCTTTATGTATAGCTTTATGTGTAGCTTTGGTGCCTGTGCTGGATCTCCCTCTGTAGACCAGGCTGGCCTCAAACTCACAGAGATCCACCTGCCTCTGCCTACTGAGTGCTAGGATTAAAGAGCCTTTTAAAGGAGCTTGCTAAAACATAATAAAGTAAGTTAATAAATAAAACAGTCACACTGGTTGACTTGTTAATAATAACTTTCTTTTACTGGTGTAAACATTGTTTAAAATACTTTTGTATGTACCTTTCATCTAAATTGTAATGTTTAGTAATCATTTTTTATAATTAATGGACATAGTAATTCATTAATTACAAATGTATACACATTACTTAAAATTATCAAGGTCCATAATACTGGTTTTTAAAAAGTATGACTGCTTAATGGAGTTATGCTGTTAAGAAAACAGCAAATTATTTTTTATGGCTTTTATTGATTTATATATCACTAGAAATATAATATTTCAGTCTTTATATGACATTTTTAGAGCTTCACAACAAACTATGATGAGTTAATGCTTGTTGCAAACTTAGATTCATCAATATAGCTATGCAAGAAAGAATGCACATGTGGGCATTTCCTTCTACAGATGGTGAATTAATAGGTGTGGAAAAATTTTAAATTTTTCAGCTATAAAAATAAAAAAATATTTTCCTTCCTTTAATTATTAATAAAACTCTGATAAGGTTATTTTAACGCTACTGAATAAAAAGAAAAATCACATTTTATTAAAAAATAACATTCCAGACTGTGTGTAAGGCATATTGGTTTGGTTTAATATTATAATAGGTATATAAAGTATACAAAAATAGTATTATCTCTTAATAAAAATGCAATAATTAAATCCACTCAACTGAAACATTTTGCCAAAATCCCATGTGCTTTTTTTGTATCTTTTTTTAAATAATTTGATTTAATATTACATATCAGCCATGGATTCCCCTGTCCTCCCTCCTCCTGCCCCCCCTGCCCTCCCCCCAGCCCACCCCCCATTCCCATCTCCTCCAAGGCAAGAACTCCCCTGGGGATTCAGCTCAGCCTCATAGATTCAGTCCAGGCAGGTTCAGTCCCCTCCTCCCAGGCTGAGACAAGTGTCCCTGTAGGGCATAGGCCCCAGGTTCCAAACAGCCAGCTCATGCACAAAGGGGCCTCCCAAAGAGTTCAAACTAATCAACTGACTCACTTATCCAAGGGCCTGATCCAGTGGGGGCTCCTCAGCTATTGGTTCATAGTTCATGTGTTTCCACTAGTTTGGCTGTTTGTCCCTGTGCTTTTTCCAATCTTGGTCTCAACAATTCTTGCTCACACAATCCCTCCTCTTTCTCGCTGACTGGATTTCTTGAGCTCTACCTGGGGCTCGGCCGTGGATCTCTGCGTCTGCTTCCATCAGTCATTGGTTGAGATTTGTAGCAGGACAGTTAGGGTGTTTGGCCATCCAATCACCAAAAGAGAGGTTTGACCTAAGTATCTGATTTCATATAAAGAAAATAAAAGTCCACCATTCATTCAGTAATCTTTACATATGAACTAAACAGATATTCATTGACCTTATTCTATGAAGTTAGCAAGTCAATCACACAGCTCATCAAGAGATGGATACCTGTGGGGACCTGCCCCACTGGGAACTTAGGTCACCTGTGGAGAAGTGGACTTCCTCTTACCCAGAGACAACCAGATGTACCCACGGGAGTCAAGTTAAGCAAGAACTCCTTTATTGTTAGGCAATAAGCCTCTTTTAAAGCAAAAACCTCAGAACCCTAGGAGGAGGTAAAGGAAGCAACCAATCATTTTAAAGGTCACCCTATTTACAAATTGTTTATGCCCTGATATCATCTCCTGTTTTTAGTATCTTTTTTTTTAGCATAAATAACTTAAGCTAACTTTCTTCCTCATCATTTGTCTCTAATCTCCATACAAACAACCCAAGCTAACTTCCTCTTAGCCATCTTTTGTATCTATTCTCTGCATAAACAGCTTAAACTAACTTCCTCTAGCACCATTTGTATCTACTGTCAGCGAAAACAGCTTAAAGCTTAAGCTCTATTTGTCTAACTTTCTATTGGCACCCTCTTTGCAGCCCATGTATGCCCCACAAAGAGCACATGATTAACATGGTTAATCTTGATGGCGGAGTTGATTGGATTGAGATCTGCCTGGAGGTTTTGTGAAGCACAACTCTGGACATGTGTATATGGGCATCTCTAGTGAGGGGATAAGACCTGCACTGAATGTGAGCCACACGAAGAAGTCAGGCAGGAGGCCTGATGGGACAAAAATGAAATGATTAAGCCTGCCCACTCAAAGAGGTCTGTCCTCTCTTGCTGTAATCTGCTTCCTGCTCATGAAGGAACAATTTTTCTCTACCACACTCTTCTGCCATCATATTCTTCATCAGCACAGCCTCAAAACAAAACAGTAAACTCAGCTAAATGGAAAAATTTGGCATCACAGGTCATAACAAACCCTTCTACCTTCAAGTTACTTTATTTAATTATTATTATTATTTTTTTTTGTCTTGAAAAACTGACAGAATAATCATGGGAGAAAATGAAGCTAAATAGGATGATGTTGTTAATGATGTGAATTTTGTGACAACTAGAAAAATCAAGATTCAGCAGGGCGGTGGTGGCGCACGCCTTTAATCCCAGCACTTGGAAGGCAGAGCCAGGCAGATCTCTGTGAGTTCGAGGCCAGCCTGGGCTACCAAGTGAGTTCCAGGAAAGGCGCAAAACTACACAGAGAAACCCTGCCTCGAAAAACAAAAACAAACAAACAAAAAAAAAAAAAGAAAAAAAAAGAAAAATCAAGATTCAGTCTGGAAATCCATTTTATTTCACAATTTAGAAAACAACTGATAATATCAGGCAGAGTTTGATCACAAAAGTAAGAAGATCAGAAGGAGAGAAGGTTTTCTTGTAGATATAAAAAGAGATAGATTCGTGCAAATTTGGGATTTGGAAGATCAAAGGGCAGGAGACTTCTTTCAAGAAATATTCAAGTTGGAATTTCCCAGATTTCTGAATTTGGTCAATACAAATCTCTATAGCATTAAAATGTATAATTGTACAAAAATCTCCAGAGTACAGGCAATTATCATTTTTAGAGATTGTCTCTAAATATGATAGATCTCTAATTGTCCGATTAGAGACAAATTAGTGAATGGGGTTTCAGTTGCCTGTGTAGAACAAGTACTTTTCAATAGAGCATGTGATTGTCAACTTCTACAGTCCATTTGATTGACTAGTAGACAATGAGGTTAAGTCTGGGTATGAGTGAGGCTGCTTCCAAGAGGATTGACTGAGTACCTGTACTGACAGCAAGTGGCACCATTCTCTAGACTAGGTTCCTAGACAGAATAAAACAAGACAAAGAAGAAACCCAAGAGAGTACTAGCATTCCACTATCTTTGAAACTTGATCTGCACAAGTGTAAGCAAACAGCTTCCTATCATCACTAACAAGAGTTTGTGCTCTGACATGCCTTCCTCACCATGATGTACTGTGATCTCTGAAGCGTGACTAAAGGAAGTTTCTTCCATTTAGTCAGACCTGGGGTCACAACAATGAGAAAAGGACCTAATAATGACTCTAAACTCAACAAAAGCTGTTGCTGAAGTCTGAATTATCTATCAAACAGCCATGATTGAAAACCTAGGTTTTTATTTTTCTTTTATTTTCCAAAATTCGATCAAGACATATAGTGCCTAAATATAACAGCTAAAGAATCTTGTAAAAATATTTCAGACATACATATCTCTAAAGCAAAAAGAGAATGAGGAATGGGGGAACTCTGTGGTCCCTTAATCCTCACTAGCAAGTGACTTAAGGAGGAAGAAACGAGATCATTGTGTAGGAAGCGTGTGTAACAAATATCCCAAAGCATTCAGACAGCATTTCTGCATTTTACTGCACATTTGAATGTGACACTGTGGGGTCATAGAGAAGGAAAAGGCTTTTCCTTCTCTGTTTTTCAGTGAGAAGTTGCATGTTTTGAAGTCTCTCAAGGTCTGCAATCTAGTAGAGCGTTTCAATTCATTAAGAAGCTATTCACTGTCATTATGTTGGACAATGTGATTTTCTCAGATTATATGTCCCCTGTTTAGTATAAAGTGGCAGTTACAGACACATTAGAAAGGCTGCTTTGAAAGGACATTTATTTTGAAACACTAAGTAAGAAAGTAGAAGTAGCTAGAAATTGCCAAATGGACCATTTCAATTCATAGTAAACATAATTATCTGACAACTAAAGTCTATTGTGTTTAAAGAAGTTATATGTAGGATGAGCAATCATAAATATAGTCTTTCTTGAAATTTGGTAAATATTTATATAACCAATAGTCAAATGAATACAATTCCATATAAACTTCATATGTGCAGTGCATATATACATATGTAATTACTTACAAGTGTATATATGTACATTCATACATATCATGTATAATCATACATTATACATCAAAAATTAATTAATTTTGATGTATATATGCATTAAAAAGCTACATATTAATATGTGATTGTAGCATTAACTCGTCATGGTGCAAGGTGAACAAGCACCTCCTCATGCCAGAAAGTCACAGTAATAGTTGTTCTGTAACCACAGAGCAAAAGGCAATTCCATTAAAATACAACTTGTCAAACCAATTAGCTGATTTAGTTTTCTTTCAGACCACAGTGTGGGACATTACTAAAGGAGTTGTACCTCCAAAGTAGTTGTGCCGCCACAAAATCTAACCCTGCAATAGAAGTAGAAATAACTGAAGCTGAATGATTGGTCCCACTTCCAGTTTTTATAAGTTCCTAAGATCACTTAAAATAGGGCAGAGGTAAGGGTCCTGTGGTAGGCCTTCTCCTTTCTACGGGAAATGTCAACATTCACACTATGATTAAAATAGACATATGTCACTGCTTTGCTCTAGATGCTCAACTGGTTGTAGTGGTCACCAGGCCAAAGTATTTACTACCTCAAGATGGTAAAGACATGATTGTTAATATCTGAAGGTCATAGGAAGGATACCGCAATTTTATATATCACATTTTTAGCTCATGGTACACACACAAATACAAATACAAATACACACACACACACACACACACACACACACACACACACACACACGTATGTGTGTGATAGAACTATATTATGACTCAAAAAGAATTTATGTATGTGTATTAGAGACAATTCTTATACAAATACACTATCAATTAGAATAAAGATTGTCATAACAAGTTGAGCTAATAATAGAAAGTTATATTTTAAAGCCAGTCTAAAATTTATGAAACTATTCATTTACAAAATATTGTAGCAATTTATACGTAGCAGCGTTTTAATATCTTGTGGAAGATCTTTACATATATTTCATATTTAATTATATTTACTGCTTGTTCCTGAAATGATTTCACTTGCTTACTACTTTGTGCTATGAATTACCATAAAACAACGAAATTGTTTTAAGAAACTTTTAAGAATTTCTTATCTAAATAGATCATCTCCACTGGTTACTAATTTATTTGAAGCTTATGAGTATTATCTTTGCTTTGTTGTGCTCCAGAAAGTCATAATAACTGTTATCTGAAACTTAGTTTAGGAGTCAAGAATGATGATTCACCAAGGAAACACAAGGAGAGCTGATAATCAGGGGCAGAACTTCTGCATAGACTAGGGCAGCAGAAATCTATTAATTCTGGGTTGCCCGAGGGATCACAAAGGTTGAGAGTTAGGCTTTCAGGATGAGAAGGCTGTACTGAAGAAAAATCCATGTGCTGAAGGTTACATTTTCCTGTGTAGATAAAAACAAGGCATGCTTGTGCCTCAAAGCAGACAAAGAAGAAAAGGGGTGATGCATGAAATCACTGGTCAAATGCCAATAGTGATGTTTGATATCATACTGAAATATAGACACTATGGTTTCAGAGTACAACACTGTTCGAAATATGAATTGAAGCAAAGTGGTTTTATCGAGGGGTCAACTTCCTGATAAGTTAACCAATCCTAAGAGATCAGCCCTAAACACATATGAGCAAATGTGTGTGTGTGTGTGTGTGTGTGTGTGTGTGTGTGTATAATAAGTCATAAATTTGAGAAGGGAAGAATTGGATGAAGGAGAGTCATAGAATAACTAAGAATAACTAAATACTCTACTTACATATGAAATTCTCAAAAACTAATAAAACTCAAAATTGTAAATTTTAAAATGATATCTGCAACCACCTTTCATAAAAACAAGAGGCCTTGCAATAGTGCATTCATTCAGTTACTGTAATTGGATGGGGATGGCCAATAAAAGAGGTCTGAGGCCATATAAGTTGTTTCCTCAAACACTGAGATGATACCATTGAATTTTGTCGGTGTATTACTGTTGGGCCATCTGATCAACTTTTCTGGTACTTTTTATATTCTTGAAGCAGTAAATTTATTACAATACGAATCAATATACCAATATAGTATAGTAGAGGGGCCACCATCATGGCTGCCAGAGAATGTTGACTTTTTTAAGGTCTTCAGTAACTTTAATGATTTAGACTATGTGGCTTTTGCAGGTACCATTTAGAACATTTCTTGGGTGGGTTAGTTTTTAATGACTTTATAACTTTTAGTATACATGTGCATGGAGGTGTGGGGGCTAGAGCATGCCAGTTCAATGCCCTGACATTTTTCTCTCTCTTGGTTGACATAAAAATTTAAAAAAATATATTTTAATAACTTTGTTAGTTTTGTACTTGGAAATTTGTAGAAAAGATAAAATTTCATGAATTATCACTATTGCAGTATAAAATTTCACTTAATATAAAATTGTATTCATATTAGATACTTTTAGTACTCACATAGCATCAGTGTTAGGAAAAAGTACATGCCTCCACACCATGCATATTTATGAATACAATTTATATGTTAATTGAAATTTATCTACATTTACTCAGATTTCAGAGAATAAATATCAGGTTACATTTGACAGCAGTATGTTTACCATTCATATAATTCAGCTAGTCATCCCTTTGGGAAAAATTATAGTCTTTGTGATGTTTAGCAAGAAAACTTGGATATCCACATATTCTTTCAGAAAACAATATATTCTCTATTTTCAGTTAGAAGGTTTACTTTATTTTCACAAACCTATTTTTCATGATAAACATATATTTATCTGCATAATTCCCAAATGAGAATGTTTACAATCAGGCTTTTTTTCTCCTCTGCATTAGGGAATGCAAGTATGTTAAGGAGGAAATAATGCTATTTATTCGTGACTTTTGCATTCATGTTTTCATGGTAATGAATATTAATTTAAAATAAATATGCTGTAAGAAAACTATGAATGCCTTTCTATCAGCGAACTGGCAGAGATCTTGGCTCTTGGTCAAGAAGAATGAGCTTGCTATTTTGTCTATGTATAGATCATAGTTACAGGTAAGAAAGTGACAGAACATAAAAAAAAATAAAATTGCAGGATGTGCTTTATATTTTCTTACTGCTATTTTTAACAGTAGTAAATGAGTTAGAATATAGCATGGCCAGTGAATTAAATTTATATCATCAATAAACTGCACAATCTGTACATTGAAAATTACAAACAGGGCAGCTGATACAGTGTGATGTTCTGGTGCTTCATAACACTAACAAGAATTGTTATTTTTCTTACAATTCTATTTACTATAAAACATACACTTTAGAGGTAAGAAAACAGAATTTTGTAGGGTTAGAAGACAGTATGTAAGAGGAAATGGGAAACTAGAAGATGTGGTTGGAGTGAATACGATCATAATGATGATACACTGCATGAAATTCTCAAAGATTAAATAAAAAGTATTATATTCCAAAAGGAAGTTTATACCAGGGAATCTTTGGGAGAGCTGGTCACAGAAAGTGAGCCTTGGGACTGGATTTGGAGGAGCAGAGGAAAAGGTGCAGATCTGGAATCAGCCTACCTGCCTCCAGGGCAGAAGTGGCCTATGGGTTCCTAGGGAGTGCCTGATGGAGTTGGAGGCTGGGGTGGAGGGGGATTAGGAGGAGAAGATCTGTGGGATCAACTGGAGGTGAGGGCAGGGTGGGGAGGGAGACATCAGATGTTTTGTTGCAGTGCTGGGGACATAACTGGAGGATATGATTTGGAGGACCAAAGGAAAGGTAAAGGTCTGCAGTTAGCCTACTTGCTCCATGTCTGGTTTAGTGTTTTTATGGGATTCCTGAGTATATGAAGTTGTGGGTCTTTGATTCTAGTGCTTTGTCTTGGGCCCTTTTCCTTCTGCTTGTTTGTGATGTCCAACTTTAATGTGATAGTTTTGTTTTTATTTTATTTTATATTTTTGTTATGTTAAAAAAAGAATGAATATTTGAAAACCTAGCAACCATGACAATGGTTAACAACTGAACTGCCATTTACACCTGTTGGAAAAAGGGAAAATCAGTTTTCTCCAATGGAGTGACACTGACTATATCAACCACTCCAACATATAATGTATTTTTGTGTGCACTTATTTGTTTACAATTTGGTGTTTATTTATTTTTCTTTTTGTGTGCTGTTTTATTTTATTTTATTGGTATTGGTGTTCTTGTTGTTTTATTGGGTTCCTGTTTGCTTTTGACAAAGTACCTAAAATTGGTTGGGTAGGAAGAAAGAGACGATCTGGAAGGACATGGGGGAAGAGAAGAATATGATAAAATATATTTAAATTTAATTTAAAATTTATTTCAAATAGTAAAATATGTTTTAAAAAAGAAAAAAGCTGTTAATCAGAGCTTCTTGGAATTGAATAAAGTTTAACATTGCTAATATATCTTAATTAATTATAAAATTAGAGTTCAACAGTGCCATGTTTTTATTAAAATCAAATCTTCTTACATACAAATTAAACATTTCATTAAATTTCAATATGTAAAAACCAATTCATAATGATGCCTTAAACACTAACTATGTAATATTGTGAGAAATCTATAGATACTTATTTGAGGAGATCAAAAGTTACTTTTGTGAAAATAATCAAGAAGAAATTCCCAGAGCTACCTACGGTGACATTTTTTTTCTCTGCTTCCATTCATAGAGTAACTCATGTGTATTGTTCATGCATGGTTTTACTATTTATTTTTTGTTTTTCTATGAAATAATGAAAATTGAGATTCAACATTTTTGTGGTAGCTATACATTATAAGTTATTTTATTCTTTCTAAGTGCTTTACTGATCTACCAGTAAGATGCTTTTGTTCAGTATTTATAATTTGTTTTGCATGTGCATATTTTTATTCTTCCAAAATTTCTTCTTTACAATTATTTCTCTTTGCTTCTTCATTTTATTTCCTAAACACTACTTATAACATATTTCATTTGCTTGTTGTATGCAAATTATGAATTTTCCACGTTTATTGCATAATAGCACAAAACAAGATCTTCTTTAAAAAAAATTGGCATCAAATTGACTGGGTTCCTGAGCACTGCTTTCCTTCAAGCTGTTCTGTGACAGTGGCCTTACATACAACAATTATGGGCAGACTTATGAGAGAAATTTAATTAAATTTTCATAGCAGAGTCCATATCAGGTTTGATGATGTAGCACTTAAACACAATATGTGCCTTATTAAATAAAAATTAACAATCCATTTTGTAGAATTAATCATGAAAAACTGCATTATCACATAATCATTAAAGAAAAATAGAAGAAAGGCAGTTAAGCTGGAAAGAATTCAACACAGTAATCATACTACTTACAGAAAATATCCCACATCTCATACTTTCCACAATTTTTGCTTATCTTTTAGTTTTTCATTTATGAAACTTCAATTGCAGCTTAAAGGGCTTACACTTAAAGGAGGTATTATACACAGCAGCCCATTAACACTTAGGTCAGGATGAGGAAAGCCTAATTCAAAAGGCTTATGAACCATCAGATAAAGGGGTCTGGAGTACTGAAGAAGATATAAGGGATCATAGATGATGATGACTGGGCTTTCTAAATTCAGGCTCACAGGACATGCTAGGAAGTACTTCTGAAAAGATACCTCCCAAAACAATGAGCTACAGGATCTGCTTTGTCAAGAGAGGAAGATTCACACACTCAGAGCTCCATGAGTTCACCACAGTTGCTCTTTGAATTCTCCCTCCTTTTCTCTTGCGCACTTTAGATTTCCAACAGTCTCTGCTTCATATCCAAGCAGTCCTTCTGTCCCCAGGCTAGTCTGCACCAAACCGACTAGGCTACATGCTGTTAAATAGTTTACAAAATAAATCACTTCAATATACTATTTGAAATAAACTCATAACTTCCTGAACTTTGAAAGTTGAAATGTTAAAAAATGAAAGGACATTTAGAGGAAGGACATCTTTCATTTGGGACTTCTTTTACTCTGTTGTTGGAAGCTTTCCATTTCCATTTCATGAACAGGCCACACACATTATATGTGAACATGCTGCTTTTCTGATTCTAAGTTCTCACTCATCCCATATTCTTGCTTTCTACTTTAAATTGTCATGTTTTCTCTTGAATGTGTTTTAAAAATTTAATACCATCAATGAACTATCCATTAGTCATATTCTTTCATCTATAAAGCATATTTTCTACATTCCTGATTTTAATGTTTGTTATTAATTATTTATAGTATATTCAGAATCAAATAATGGAAAGTTATAAAAAATAAAGGTTTCACAAATTATTCTCATGGAGATAATGATTTATGAAAAAGATAAAGATGTCGAGACTGCACACAGAGTAGTGATAACAGAGACGAGGATAATTCACTTAAAAAAGGGACCAGAGATGTAAGGACTCTTCCATAGGCACTAGGAACACACTTATTAAATTGAGTTTGGCATATTTGACAGTGAGGGATCATAAACACAGAGAAAAAGGATACTCTTGGATTGCATTTATTGACTTAAAAAAGGGAAATCCTTGTTTTACATAAATCAGACAAATTAATCAAGTCTGCATCTCAATTTACATCTTAGTTACAATAGGCATTTGAGTTTTCTGATTCTTACTAAAAAGGACACTGGTCACCAGATTCATATATATTCTTTGACAAAAGGTTAGGTGTTCTAATGGAAACAAATAAGTCTCTGGAACTTTAGAAAAAGAAAATTGACACAATCCACTTTCTCTAAAAATGTTGTCTAGAGACAGTGAGAACTCTCTGCATAAGGAAAATAGTGACTACTAGGGGAACTGTTTTAGTTTCAGGAGTCAGAAGTTGAGTAAAGAAAAATAAGAGTTCCAACACCTAAAATTAGTCAGAAAAGACAGAACTTCTTACTTAGGAGGTGGTATTTCCTGCATTTCCAATCAGTGAATGCAGAGAAGCATAGGAGTTCCTCTATAAGGAATTCAGAGCAACACAAGCATCTGAGTCTGTCTCCGGTGTCTATCCGGTGCACAGCATTATACAGAAGACAAATGCTGATTGATCCTCTCACAGAAAAACAGAGTGAGAAAACATATCTTTACCCATGACACAACTTATATGTTTCATATCCTAAAACATGTAACATTTCATTTCTATGAAAATGTATTTTTAATAGCTGGATATACTCACCTTTTACCATCATTTGCATTGTTTTAATAGATTTTTGGGGACTTGTTTTCTGATTAAAAATGAAATTAGTACAAAAATAACTCATGGTATGAATTGCCTTCAAAATAATATGCCTTCATGAATGATAAAAATAAATTTATTCTAATAAATAGTGGCTGTACTTGTATTGGTACTTAAATAATGTTATATTATCATGATTGCACCAAGCAACTTTTATGTTTTGAAGTTAAAAAAAATATGAAGTTTAGAACCATTCCACTTTAAGTTGAATCATTGAGTTGCCTCTGCAACTATAAGCATACTGTTAAATTCCCTGAAAGTACAGTTTTCTCACTTTATGGATTGACTTGGTAAAATTCTACTACATGATATCCAGGCATAGTAAATGTTACTAAATACAACTTGATTCAGTAAAGACGTTAGTGACCAGATGACTAATATTGTGTAGGTTTTGTAGGATGATTACTCTCTGACATCATTATTTACCACTGTAACTGTGGCAGCCACGGTCACCACAGGGTAGGTAGGTGTGGTTTTGCTCCCATAATGATTCACTGAAACAGGTGATAGTCTATGTTATGTCTGAAGGCTATAATTTATGACTAGAACAGAAGAATGAATAAAAATGTAATATTTAATATTTTCTCCAAGAGGTTGTTTATCAGCAAAAAACATATTTGTCAATATACAAATATTTTCTTAAAATATTTAATATGAGTGATAATAAAAGGCAGCACAAACCAAACTACTTCTGGACTTATCCCCAAACTATTCTGAATTATTTCAAAAGTTTCAATGGTTTTGAATACTTCAAACCCACAAAAATCCCAACCAGTCACTCCCTAAACACTCAAACATCTTCAAAGAGGGCTTTAAAAGCTTGCTGCCTCTCTCTCTCTCTCAAAGCTATGTTTTAAAGGACTTTGGTTGCCTTACTTTAAAATTCATCAATGCGCCTGTGGAGACAAACATGCACAGAACTGCTGGCCTAAAATGGGGGCAGCTGTATTAAGTTTTGCTATGGTTCCACTTGTGAATTCTAGTTACATACTACTTTCAATCAAGAATTCTACCTTCAAAGAAAGATATAGAGTATATAGACATGAGCCTCAAGTGACCAAGGAAATGAAAGCATCTGACAGTGTGTCTATACAGAGTAGTGACTTTTAATTTATTAACAGTTCTTTCTGGTACAATACATTCCTGCTAGAATTTTTTGTTTTGTTTTTATTGTGTATAAAATGAAATTCTGTGTTACAAATTAAACATTATGATTTATGAGACTTATTAAGTATTAGAAAAATTATAATTAGTTTTCTAGTGCCAGAGGCATTACTAAATTATTTGAGTAGAGTACCGTTGGTTTTGTGACAAACCTGTAACAGCAAGTCAATGAAAAATAATTAATACTTCTTTCATCTAATACCTTCATATCATTATTATTGTTATTATTTCTATTATTTAGTATTACATCTGTTGGCTTTTACTGTAAGATGCAGTAATTGAAGGAGAACATTCATCTCTTTTGAAGGTCAGTATAGAATGTGACCCAGCTTTCCCTCCTCAGAATCTGAAGCTCATATATACAGAATATATATATATATATATATATATATATATATATATGTAAAAATAATGAAATTTTTAAAAAGTGACATCTATTATTAACTTTTATCTTGACCTGGTTTTAGGTTTGTGCTCATCAGATGACACCTACTACCTGCTTTGGCCAAAAAAGAGTAGCTGGCCTTAGTCTTCCTCATCTGCATCCATCTGGGCCTAAGAATGAAGAGATGGCAGGTACTCAAGAGAAGCTGGGTCAGTAGTAATACACACACACACACACACACACACACACACACACACACACACACAGTGTGAGCATCCTTTTGGCCTTGAGCCACTGGATTCATTGTCATTTTCACACTGCCTTTTTGCAAATCTAGTAACAACTAAGTTCACCATCTAGGGATAAAGGAGCATGCTCAGGCACCAGTAAATAAAAAATGAGAATATATTTTGGTAATGATGAACAGCTATGGACAATTTTACAACCCACCATACTAATTCATGATGATGACAATATAGCTTGTATTTTACCATGTATCACTTTTTTTTTCAGAAAAAAAAATCAGAATAAAAAATAACAACATGACTATTTATTGTCTTCTTGGGATAAAAGAATCACTATAAATAGCATAAGAAATGAGTACACAAAGCATCCTTCACCCTGCATCTTAGTAGGGGGTAGTCCAATGACAGAGGATCAGACAAAGATTTGGACAAATACTTCACTTGAGAGATTAGCTCTAACTGATAAGAGTGGGAAGCCAGAGGGGAATAACAACAGGGGAAATTCAGTGTGACATGAGATAAATGTGTTGCTTTAAGACAACTCGTCTCATTTCCTAGGAACCTTCTGAGCTGTGTGGACTGTAACTCAGAATGATCAGGGGAAGGAAGAAATTGTTCAGCACATTTCCAGCTAGTGGCCTGCTGTGTTTGAACTCAGTAATTTTCCACTAGCTGGAAATGTTATCACAACCAAAAGCAGGAATGTTAAGGAATTTATTTACCTAGGAAAAGAAAAAAAATAATAAACTGGGTGTGCATCATGGACAAACAAAATGGAAGAACATTAAAAGACAAGTCACAAAGATATTTACTAATTTTAACCATTTTCTCTGAAGAAAATGTCTTATATTGGATTTTATTAAGATTTGGCAATTTTCATTTAAAAAATGTTCTAACGTCATTCTGTAAATTCATAAATATTTATTTTTATTGTTGCAGTAAGTATTTTTTATATTCTGTGTATTTTCTTTATGTTTGAAATGTCTAAGACATAGGTGAAAGCAAAGAAGATAAAGTGAATACTGTGATTGGCCAGTTTCATCTTGTTTTCATATATCTAGTTATTTTATATGGACATATGTATGCCTGAGTGTGAGTTTGTGCACCACATACGTGCACACCTAGTAGTCCAGAAAAGGGTATTATATCCCCTGAAACTGGAGTTGTAGACAGTAGTGGGCTCTCCAATATACTTGCTGGGATTCCAATCCAAGTTATCTATAAGAACAGCAGGTCTGGGAGATAAGAGTAGAATGTACCTGGGTTAATGGAGTATAAAGAAGCCATAGAGAGCTTGCTGTGTTGTAACTCAGACCAAAAAAAAAAAAAAAAAAAAAAAAAAAAAAAAAAAAAAAAAAAGACACTAGACAAGGATTGAAAGGACACATGCTGTGGAATGTTTTGTACGTTAAGTGTGTTGCTCTGTTGGTTAATAAATAAAATACTGATTGGCCAGTAGCCAGGCAGGAAGTATAGGCAGGACAAGTAGAGAGAAGAATTCTGGGAAGTGGAAGGCTGAGGCAGAGTGACATTGCCAGCCACCACCATGAGAAGATGTTAAGATACTGGTAAGCAACGAGTCACGTGGCAAGTTATAGATGAATAGAAATGGGTTAATTTAAGATATAAGAACAGCTAGCTAGAAGCCTAAGCCATTAGGCAAAACAGTTTAAATAATATAAGAGTCTGTGTGTTTATTTTATAAGTGGGCTGTGGGACTGCTGGGGCTTGGCGGAAGCTGGAAAGAAACTCTCCAGCTACAGGCACACATTAGAAAGCTGGATGACTCTATCCATGCAAACAATGGTGTACTAAATATCATCACTAGTTCCAAGTATGAGATATCTCCATAGCAATGAGTCAAGAAGAACCAAGAAGCACATAGGCTCAAACAGTATTTTTATATCTACTCTTCTAAGCCTCAGGGATCCTGAGGAAGAAAGGAGAATAAATAGAAAAGATCCTTAAGATCTGGAACCCCACGACAACAGCATTCCCTAAACTCTGAGGAAGAGGGCACGGAAATAGGAAAGATGCTTAAGATTTAAAACTCCACTAAAACCCTCTCCAAAAAATACTCAAAACAACTATTGTAATCATTGGCTCAAAACAATTGGTGTTTTCCACCTTGGATCAACACAAGACTAATCCTATCAACAGGTGAGGAAAAGGGAAGCTCTCTTGAGACCTTAACCTTTACAGCTGAACCTTCGTCTATTGAATGACTTAGGGGAAGACTTGAGGTGATGGGGGGGGGGAGACATTGCTGTGTTTAGTTGGATACACACTGATGATTCCACAGGCTCCAATACACAGTGCCAATCCCATAGTTACTTAGACTTCCTTGATTAACCTCAGTGTCATAAAACATTATAAATACCATGAATGTGTGAGAGATTTATGCACTTCTTATATATGAAAATGTTTCTAAATACAAGTATAGTAAAATACATTTTCAACATTTTTAAATTAAAAGAGAAATATAAAATAAATTTACTTTGTCACAAATAATTTACAGAGAAATAGTACATTTAACTTTAATAAAAATCAACCACAACCCATGAGTCCAAATGTTTAGTAGTTTAAACTTATGTAATGCCACTTTTATTTCTTCTCTTAGGAACTCTGTGTTCTGTTCTTTAGCCAACTATTTGATTAGTTGTTTTGTTTTCTGGCTGTTTAGTTTTTTGAGTTATTTGTGCATTCTACATTAATTCTTTGTCCTGTATGTGACTAGAAACATTTTCCTATACTGTTAATTGTCTGTTGATTGTTTCCATTGCTGTGTAGAAATCCATTTTTGGGGGGAGAAGTTTTTGTTTGTTAGATTGGTTGGTTGGTTGGTTGGTTGGTTGGTTGGTTAGTCAGTTCTTGTTGCTGTTGTTTATTTGCTTGGATTTTTTTTTTTCAATTTCATGCATCCCTATTTTTCATTTGTTATCTTTACTTCCTGAGCTGCTCTAATCCTTTACCTATGCTTATATGTTTAAGTACAGCCCAGACTCGTGAACACAAACATGTGTTCTCTGACGTGTATTTCTTTCTTAGGTTCAAAGTTTTACATATGTGTTCTTATATGGAAACAGGTACAGATGCTAGAGACTTAGAAAGAAGCTCCTGGATGTGAAAACCAAAGGGGGATTCCAGGAGAAAATGATGAGTAGGGGTAGGAGAAGGCAAGTGACAGGAAAGCAAATAAACTTCTGCTGAAGACAGAAAGATGAAGTAGGGATGGAGACAATGATGGAAGATAAAAGGGAAAAGCTGGCAAGGCAAACAAAATTAGTATATGTGAAACTGTAACAAGGAAACCTGCTAGTTAGTAATTCTTTGTTTAAAATCGAAAATAATGAACTACAAGCTCTTTAGCATATTTAGTGCCAATTTATCTGACAGGGTCATGCTAATTTATGGTATTAATTATGTTAATAATTCTGATGTAACATGGTCATTGCAAGAAGCTTTAAATTCTTTAGTAGTGTAGGCCCATAGCACTGAAATTCATCATTTTCTGTAACAGAGGAAGAATAGAAATCATACCAAGCAAGGGCTTCTTTCCTTACTCTTTTCTTTCTTTCTTTCTTTCTTTTCTTTCTTTCTTTCTTTCTTTCTTTCTTTCTTTCTTTCTTTCTTTCTTTCTTTCTTTCTTTCTTTCCTTTCTTTCTTTCTTTCTTTCTTTCTTTCTTTCCTTCCTTTATAAATAATTAATTTGTTAATTAACATTTAATAAAAATGCTAGAGAATGAGTTGTGAGATAGTGTTTTAGTAATTGTCTCCATGAACTTAAAATACTGTCCCAACTGAATAAATCCATCAGTTCTTTGCTGAAGTTCTAAGCAGAAATCATAGTACATACACCAAAATCATTTGAACACTTCTGACACAGATAAGCAGTGTAAAGCGTTGATACTGCTGTTGCAAAGGGATAAGGCCTTTCTCCTGGCAAGGCATTTATCATTACGAGAAAAAAATACCCATAATTTTATTCCCAATTCTGATATTATCACTCACAGCTATGATCTCTGTTATTGCAATAACAAATTGTGAAATAATATTTCCCCCAGGAAAATGTGGGATGTTTTAATGTTTTATGGCAGAAAGACATTTTTTGCAGACATTGCAGGAAGCTAATGCTTTCTTTAAATTGTGCTATAATTCAAAGAAAACCATGAAATGCAGCTGCAAAAGTCAGCTAAATAAGCTTGTAACTTCTGTCTTACTCTTTTAATATGTTTATCTTTGTTATTGTGGCTCACGTTTTGTTGAAGGTGTATTATACAATTTTTTTTTTTGTCACAAGTATCTTTGAAGAAAAAAGTACATCTAAATAATGAAGTGGAAGGGTCAATAAAAATCATAGATCCGAACATATTAGGTCTCTGCTTATATTTCAGTTCTCATGTGTTACACATTAATCTATATAACTCCTATTTATTAGATAAAATACTGTGGACTCAGTATACTTTGAGAAAGGCACAAGAGGAGGAGAAGGTTTACATGATTAGTCGTGGAACCTAAAATTTATAGAGCAGACTGACAGAAACAATAAAGTTAATAATATATTCTGAAATCTTTAATAAAGTATTAAAGACAAAAAGAATACATTACATATTAATAACCAACATCTATTTGAATAATGTTACTTTTATCCAACATATTTTTGTCATATAAGTAAATTGTGCTCTGTTCAGTTGTATCAATGTAGTTTTGAGGTAGGTTATTTAATTTTTGATTTAGAAAAACAAAAAAAATCGTGAGGAATATTTCAAAATATTAATGTGGTAGCATGTCTATTCCCACCTTTCAAGAAATAGCAAGATTGCGCTTCCTTTTACAACACCTCTCTATTCTTGCTGCAGGAAGTGGCCTTCACTTGCACAAAATTGAGCACACTCACAAATATTCTGTTCCTTATTTTTGTACACGTATAATGTTGCTAAGCAATTGCTTAGTATCATTAAATTTAAAATTATGAAAATAGAGTCACAGTGCACACTGACCTTTGACTTACTTGCAATGTAATTTTCATATTGGGGCTTCATTAATTTTACTATTTTCATACATGTTGCTTTAATCCTTACTACTTATTTACTATGCATAACAATAGTGTTCTACCAATTTTCATTTGATAGACATCTGAAAATATTTACCAATTTTAAAGGAGGCAATTATGGAAAATTGTTTTATGTGTCTATCCTCAGGAAAACAATAAAAATCATTTTACCAGGATTAAAATGAGTACATTATTACTGAAGTTCCTGTTCAATTTTATTATGGAATGAAGAGCTTAAAAGGGAAACAAAGATATTTAACATAGAATAAAAAGTCAAGAAAGTTACATAATCATCCTTAGAGTTACAAGAAAACAATTGATAAAATCCAATACTCTTTCATTAAAAAGAAAATGAAAATAGAATGAAAGATTCTTGAAAAATGAGATCTTAAAAAAATAAGCCACTTCCTTAGTGTAGGATTTATTTTTCTTGTTGATATTTCATGTGTCTAGAACAACAAAGGAGACCATATTACAACATGCCAATAACAGAAAAGTACACTCTCCTAGCCATGGAGAAACATAAGGAGGACACACATTGCTGTAAAAACTGGAGTGTTTGTTCCATCCTCTAAAACAACATCTTTTGAGATGTGCATTGACAAGAAAGCTTGTGAATTCCTCCAAGAATGTAATATGGGAAAAATAAAGTACAATTTAATGTTTCATTTCAAAGGAATTCTTATGCAATTTTTTTTTTAGTTTCTAGCCTAACACTATATATTATTTCTTCAGATCAAGTAAATTCATATTAATAAACATATTAACATGAGCAAGGTGAAACACATCTTGGAAGAAACCTCCAAATCAGCATGCATAATTATTTAGCCACTGTTTTTTTATTTCTGTATAAATATTAGACATAATTAATAGAGAGTTTAAAAAGTTGTCAGTGTTGATTTGTGTTTGGGTTGAGACGGCAGAAATTTGCATGACAAAATGGATTTGGGAAAAACCCTTGCATGTAGGCATAAATGTTCAGTTCACCTCCAAGCAAAGTATTAGCATATGATTTGAAAAAGAACCCTCTCTAACAAAAGATTCATAATTACTCAATTGTTTATTAGAAAAATAAAGCTACAAACCTTATTAATTAATGATTACCTTGAGATTTTCACAAATATGAGGACTAACTGAAATAAAACAACAAAAGTTTTAGGATGTGTGGAGTTGAGGTGATCATTTGAAATTTGTAAACTTCTAATTGTAACAGTATTTGTGAATTTGACTTTATCTCCATGGAACTCACGTTTTTACTAAATTTATGAAATATATATTTTCAATAAAGTTTTAAAGAATGATATAGTTGAATTTAAGGGACTAGGAATATTAAATTCCATTCTATAATGGTTATTGTTATCTTTGAAAAAACAGTATTTAGAACTAAATATGCCTTAGACCAAAAAGTAGAGAAAATAAAATAAAACAAAATATTTCTAAGAGAAGATTAGTGGATGATTTAGTTTGGAATTCCAAGGCAGACCCAATGAATTTTAGATAATGAACATTTAATATGTCAAAGGCTTATGTATACAAGCCTGTGGCATATGGGTATCACACAACTGTATTTTATTTGTTAGGAAGAGGAATTCTCAAAGTCCCATCCTTGCATTAATTGATCATGTTTTCTGGAAATGAATTAGAGGGTTCCTCTAATCCCAGTTCCATAAATAGTTATTGACTTTTTGATCGTAATGAGCACTAATTAAATAAGATTGTTCCTTGTGGTAAAACAATAGCTGCAAGGGGTGAGGAATATATGTCAGTGCTTCATAGAGAACCACGGAGGATATTAGAATTGATACGACTTGTATAACTATTTCCTCAGCCCCCGAATAAGAAACTATAAAGTGTGTGTTTATCCTGTTTCTCATGTAATATTAAGTAAGTGATCAAGGTTTATCATTTATATTTTCTTTTATATGTGTTATCCTAAGAGTCTATCTGTTTAGGCATTTTGTCATTGTTCACTATTGAATGAGATAAAGTAATAAATGATTCTTTAGTCTGTATCTTCTGTAATTTGAATTGTTTGTAGTATTCTTGAAAATAATGACAACAACCAAAAAGTAAATACTTAAAAGGGTGATGACTGGAGTAGAATTAGACTCTCACCATCTTGATTTCCAATCTACTATTCCATTCTTCCTATGGCCTTTTCCTCCTTTATAAAGATATAACAATGAATTCATTCATGTTATAATGGTTAGACATTATTTCATATTTATAACTATAAATTCATATATTGATGCATACAATGTGATGTTTTAATTATATTAATGTAATATAGAATGATTAAAATCGAGTTACATAATGTATGTGCAACCTCACTTATCTTACTATGAGATATAAGTTAGAGATATATTCTCTTGTATGTAGCATGAATCTTAAAGAGTCTTATTAATAAAATCAAACCTGTAGCCAGGTATTTGGGTGGAGCTGGAAGATCAGAGAACCAGAACAAGCCACAGCTACCTTCACCTGGCCAACTTCTCAGCTGGTCTTGTTTTCTCAGAATGGAAGCTTCTGTGTCCTCATCCCAATGGCTCTCAGCTGAACTGCTGCTCAAAAGCCTGAAGCTTAACCAGCCAAAAGCTTAACCAGCCAAATGCTTATAGTTTCTAGTCCTCATGCCTTGTATACCTTTCTGCTTTCTACCACCACTCCCTGGGATTAAAGGCTCGCTTTCTGGGATTAAAGGAGTGAGTCACCACGCCTGGCTGTTTCCAATGTGGCCTTGAACTCACAGAGATCCAGAGGGATTTCTGTCTCTGGAATGCTAGGTGTGAGTGCCACCATTTTCTAGCCTTTGTATCTAGTGGCTGTTCTGTCTCTGACCCCAGATAAGTTAATTAGGGTGCGCAATATTTTGGGGAACACAATACCACCACACTTGTAAAATTTAAAATGTATAAATCCAATGGTCCAGAAGTCTGGTGACTGGGTACATATAGTACAATTAAGAGCTAACTGTAGACACATATTTATTATGGTATTATTTATGTGAATCAAGACAGTAAATTACCTATGTGTCTATCATCACAAGAGTGGTAATGAAAATGCGTGTATAAACATGTCAAAATGTTATATTTTCATAAATTGTGGTTAAACCCATTCTTTACACAAAACTGATAAGCCTGAGGATATACAACAATAAAACAAATCATAAAATAATCATATATCAATATATTTGCAATCTAAAATAAATGACTTGTAGGAAAATATGTATGTTTTATTTAAAATACAATTATATGAGTTCCCCCATCCTTTTATTCCCTTCAGCCATTTTCAGCTACCTTCCCTGGATCCCTCCCATTCATCCCCAATTACAAGTAAATAGCCTCTTAGTCCTTGGCTAATATTGTTATGCACACAATTCAGAGATCAACAGATCCTAGAGAGCCCAGCCTCAATAGATATACCTATATCAAAGATAGTACATCTATGACTCAGTGCACATTGTGGGGGATGGGAGAAAATTTTTCAAAATGAGACAGAGTCAAAAATACAGGTGATTTGAATGCATTAAGTTACACGATGAGAATGTCACGATAGCTTGCAAGTTTTATTTTCCAAATTGATGAGGAATAAAGGAAGTAATAATAGTACACTAGACTTAATTCTGCATACTTCATTTTTATTTCAAATATGCATATCTGAAATACAAATATGTATACACACAGACAGAATTGTTTTAAATTTAAACAGACATCACACCTACGTTTTTTATTGTTTCTTTACACCACTCATATCTTGGTACTGAAGGGAATACTTGGAAATACCTAGTGAAATATTTGACTAACCATTGGCCATATTATTACTAAGGTAGAGAGTAAGTTGGTGTGATGTATGAATTCAAACTCTACTTTCAATCTTGTGTTCTCATACTACAGTTCAGTTATAAGTATTTTCTGTAATTTTTCATTTTAACAGTTGTAGGCACATGACAATGAGTCAACTGGGCATCTGGGTGGAGGCATGAGGATTGTAGAGACATTGGAGAAGATAGAACAGAGTCAAGATGAGTGCCAGTCAATGAGTTTATTTCCCAGTCAGCTTAGATAGTCTTGAAGGACAGAAGTGGAATAATGCACAGCACAGGCATTCAACCACTATCTGTCCTATACGTTTCATTTTCTACTTCTGTGTACCTCCTGCTAGTGTCTAGATATGCATATAGCTAGATAGTATGCTCTTTCCCATGGGTTAATCAGGACTTTCTCACAGCCCTGGAGCAAGCCAGCCTGAACTCTATTGACTCAGAATGGACTTCAGATTCAAACTGGGAAACTGAGTCAGTCGTGGGTTCCCACAATTCCTTATTTTTTATTTATTTAAGACTCTGGGGGTTGGGTATTTAGCTCAGTGGTAGAGCCCTTGTCTAGCAAGCGCAAGGCCCTGGGTTAGGTCCTCAGCTCCGGGAAAAAAAACAGACTCAATTGAGTCTCTCAGATGACTGTGCCTGTCTTAGATCATTCTTCACATTTCAGTCTTACCCATGATGGGACTATAAATTTCATCATTCATGTCCTGTCTTAGGTTGAAAGGAGGCAAAGAAAACTTACCCATCTTTGGCTATTAGCCTTTGGCACATTAAGTCAAGGGAATGTGTAGGATTTTACTCCATGAAGTTCTGAGCACAATATCCATAATGAGTTCATAATCATCTTGAAAACCATAGGCAAACAGATTATGCCTACTAAGATACATGCTCCAATAACTACAATACTACTTAAGAGTGAAGTAAATGATGACCCTGATGGTTTAGACTTTTTGAATTGTTCTAAAATATTTTCAGCTGTTTTAGGTGCATCAAAACCCAATTTAGCCTTTTTCATTTCTATAATCACTTGATGTAATTTAGCCAAATCTAAGGATTCATTAAAATCATGCCAATTCCTTTAAGATGTGCCTTAACTATTTCCCATTCAATAGCACTTTCATTATACACAGAAGACATAACACAAATCCATTCATAATTAGCATGACATTTCAAATGTACTCTAGTTTTCAGGCTTTGGAGTTTGTCTCCCAGAAATTGTGCCATATCATACAAAGCATTCAATTTATGTCCCATTTTCACATCTATATCTTCTTGTGTCTCTAATGTCATAGGAACATTCATAGACAATTGACTAACAAACCCTGCTGTCTGAATGGATTGAGAAAAGGCCACTGGAGGAACCATAGTAGTATCAAGCAGAGTAACAAGAGCTGTAATTGCTGTTATAACTAATCCAGCACCATGTTTTTGTCTACTTAAACCTTGCTTAATTTCTTCAATCACCTGTAACCCTTTATCATCAAACCATGGATCACTCATATATACTAGCAATATTAAAAAAGAAGGTTGTTTTAACATTAGTGTATGAGTATGGTTATCCACTTGAGAAATACAACTAGTTAAAAAACAGTTAAGACATGATACATTAAACATAGAACCATTCATAGAAATATTTGCTTTGCCAACTAAAAGAACATAGGACATTTTAACATACGCTAAAACAGTTTCTTTCAAAGGACAAACAGGTTTCAAATGATTGGAATGTCCTGCAACTGTTCCCATGACAGCAGCAAGTTTCCAAACATAAGTTTGTGGAGATCTAGTACTGGAATACCAAATTCCAGCTGACAGTCCTTGGTCTTGAGATTCTGCTGTAGACACAGGATAAGAGCCACTATAATTGTCCTGATTTCTAGACCAACCGAGAATATACTGCTGTGTCTCTGTGATGTTATACTATAAAGGAAAAATGCCAGTGCATCATCTCCATAGCAAAGTTCTGTGACATGCTCGAATTTCTTTTGTACATGAAAGAAATCATTGGGGTGGTGGTGGTGGTAAAATATTACTCATCCAATTACCTTGAAGAAGTAATAATTTTGTATAACATGTACATTGTTTATCATGCCCCAATATTCATTTTGGAAACACTCCAAGACATTCCTCCAAAGTAATATTTATTTATTTATTTTGCAAAACATACAGGAATCCCTTTATCATATCCAATATAAGAAAAATTTCAAGCGATCTAGAACTCTTGAGTGGCGGGTCAATCTAAAAGCCTAGTATCATTAACTGTTACCAAAATTTCTTTTCCTTCCTAAGTTGCAGGATGTAAAATCAGTGGATCAGTATGTCTCACTCTGTCATCTCTGTACTGTCATTAGCAACATTAGGACTAACATCTCTTTGCTCCATACACTGCACCAGTCATTCAGGCAACCAAGGAGCTTCATTTTCCACCCTGTGAAAAAACACAAACATGCCCTTGTCATCATATCAAAATAGGGGCAGGGACCTTCCATAAATCAGTATAAGGATCTTTCCATTTGACTTGAACAAATTTTGAGGTGTTGCCTTCATGCCAAAGTCAATCAGCTGAAGATTTTCCAGCAGCATCTACATTTAAAAAAATTAAAACAAATAAGACATAATTCAATACATAATGTGAAGATTGAGGGTATACTTGCCCCTTTTTTAATTTTTGAAGATGTATTTTGAGATTACCATGAGCTCATTCAATGATACCTTGTCCTTGAGGATTATAAGAAATACTTGTTTTATGCTCAATTTGCCATAGAGAACAAAATTGATAAAAAGCTTTACTAACATATCCAAATCCATTATCAGTTTTAATAACTTTTGGTAAACCCATATAGGAGAAACATTTCAGGCAACGAGCAATTACATGTGTGGTAACCTTAGCAGTTTGAGCAGTAGCCATTAAAAATTGTGAATAAGTATCAATTGTTACATGCACATACTTCAATTTTCCAAATTTAATATGAGTAACACCGATTTGCCATAAATAATTAGGAAAAAGACCTCAAGGATTTAATCCAAAATGAGGTGTAGAAAAATACTGTGGACACATAGCACATTCTTAACAATTTGAGGAGCAGTTTCTCTTGTTAAATCAAATTGTTTTCTTAGGCTTTTACTATTTTGGTGATACAATGCATGTGATCGCTGAGCAAACTCAACTTGAGATAAAGCAATCAACTGAGTAAATTTATCAGCTAATACATTACCTTCAGGAAGATTTGAATGTGCTTTAATATGTCCCACAAAATATGGCAACTTTCTTAAATGAATGGCATCCTGAATTTGTTGAAAATAATATTCTTATTTGCTCATTAGTAGTTTTAATATAAGAAAAAGCTTTTGTAACTTGAAAATATGTGTAAATATAATGAATATCTGTGTATATATTAAATGAATTATCTCTAAGAATTTGAAAGATCATCAACAGCTCATTGACTACTTGAGCTGAAACAGTAGTAGTCTGGATTACATATCCTTTTCCATTGATTCCATAGGCTGCTTTTTCATTAGATGAACCATCAGTAAAAAAACAAAGCATCATCTTTCATGGGAGTCTGCATTACCACCTTAGGGAAAATAAAGGAATGTATCTGAGTAAACTGTAATAATTGATCAGCAAGATAATGATTAGCAATTTTATCCAAAATTGAGCAAAAGCAATTGCCCAAGACTCATTATTTGAAATAGCCAATTTATTGTTGAGTGAATGACACCCCAATAGTTTCAGGCTCTTGCCAAAATATCTTCTAGATTCAACTTGACTCTTTTGCACAAGACATGCTACAGCTTCATAATATGGATATAATACTTTGACTGGTGAAGCAGGAAGATATAACCATAAAAGAGGACCATTTTGCCATAATACTGCTATAGGTATAAGTCTAGTGAGTGGGCCAGATATATGCTTGCCAAGGTTGATCATAATTAATATAATGTACCTGCTGATATTGAATAGCATTGTCAACCTATGGAAGAACCTGTTTTTCTTCTTCAATTAACTGTCTGGGTGAATTAGGATCACTATCTCTTTTTAAAATATAATCCAAAGGTTCTAACTCACCAGTAGATAATTTTAAATAAGATTGTAACCATTGACTATCTCCTAATAACTTTTGAAAATCATTCAAAGTTTTGAACCCATCTTTTCTTATTTACAGTTTCTGAGGCTGTAGTTCCTAGGATATAATATATGTCCTAAATATTGTAAAGGCAGAATCATCAGCTAATTTTTAAAATAAGAAAAACCAATCAGAATTAACCTAATATGGTTAAGTCCCAAACATATCTTACAGTTTCCCTTCAAATACCACATAGTGCACATCCTCTCTGGCCTTCTATAACTTCCCATGTAACTTAAAATCAGGCCTTTCCCTATGTTTGTGATTCTGGATCAGCCAGACATAGACAAGTTCCTTTTTTTCCTTTTCTTTCATTATTCTAGTCTTTTGCCTTCTCTTGCTTTTCAGACAATATGCAAATTTCCATCAAAGTCCATTTTCTTGTAGCTTCTTCCCAGTAGTTTAGAACACTGCATAAGTATAACATTTCAAACAAGAATAGAAATATATATATATATATATGCATATATCATAAAACATATTTACATTAATATATAAAAACATGTTTCAATATGAAACATTTGAGATGTCAGTAGTTTTTCTTATCTCAACCCATAATAATTTATAACCAATTCTCTTAAATGATGATAAGTGTTTGTAACCCATTGAAATCAAATGACCAAAATCCATGTATTTTTCTTTTCCTGTGGAAGCGAAAGCATAACTTTTTCCCAAACATAATGTATCCTTGACTTTTATTCTAAAGTCAAAGCTTTTCAAAGTGCACAAGCTGGTAATTCAATATTTTTTAAGGAGTATCATGACAGAGACGGGTTGAGGTGGGAAGTTGCTGGCCAGAAGAGACCTTGACATTATCACAGTGAAGAAGAATTTGGCTTAGGATGGAAGGGAGGAGGACAGTGGGTGTAAAGTGTGCGCTTGGCTGCCAGTGTTCCTGAAAAATAAGTTTTTGATAACTTCTCTGACTATAATAATTAACTATTTGTGGTTAATGTATTGTGCACCCCAATAAACTCATATGGGGGTCAGAGAATAGAACAGCCATAATATTAAACATAGAAATTAGGCAGTGGTAGCACACGCATTTAATCCTAGTATTCCAGAGGCAGAGTTCCATCTGGATCTCTGTGAGTTCAAAGCTGCACTGGAATCAGCCCAGACATGGTGACACACACCTTTAATCTCAAGAAGTGATGGCAGGAAGCAGAAAGGTATATAAGGCGTGAGAACCAGGAACTGGAGCCTGGTTAAGCTTTTAGGCTTTTAGTAGCAGTTCAGCTGAGATTCATTCTGGATGAGGACTCAGAGACTTCCAGTCTGAGGAAACAGGATCAGCTGAGGAACTGGCCAGGTGAGGTTAGCTGTGGCTTCTTCTGCTTCTCTGATCTTCCAGCATTTACCCCAATACCTGCCTTCAGGTTTGGTTTTATTAATAAGACCTTTTAAGATTCTTGCTACAACAATTAACCCCAGATTCTCTTCTCAGTGTTCTGTTCTCTGACCCCAGGTAAGTTTATTATGGTGCACAATATATTGGGGAATATAATATCACCATATTTCCTCTTTTTTGTCTAAAATTTTAAAAAGCTTATAGCTAATACTAGAAAAACTATATCCCATAAGTATATATAATATATACAGTCAAGAATTATTTTAACAATGTCTAGTCCATTAACATTTGACAGATTCAGACAAAAAATCCATTATGTATATTAACAATGTCCAGTCCATTAACATTTGACAAATTCAGACAAAAAATTTTCATTACTTATCCTATTTAAAACAAGTATTTCCTTTTTTAAGTAGATTCAATAACTGACCTTTTTATCTTATCATATCCACATTCTCTTTTCTTTTCATAATAGATTCAATAATCTCCTTTTGACATTTTTACATTTCCCTTTTCTTTTTAGAGTAGATTCAATGATCTACCCATTTATCCTATTATTTGTCTTTTTTCTCAGAGTAGATTCAATAATCTACCTCATATTTACTCTTTTTTCCCTTTTCTTGGGTATTTATTGTTTGTATATACTGTATATAGTTATTGTACTTATTATATATAATTTTCTTATATTAGTTATAACTTTTTTATTAGAATAGAAAGGGAAAATATGGTGATATTTTATTTGTGCTGAAATGTGATTTTATTTGTATGTTAATAAATAAAGTTTGCCTGCAGATCAGAGGTCATAGCGAGCCAGGAACAGCAATCAGGCAGTGGTAGACCACGCCCTTAATCAGATCACATAGCAGACAGAGTCTCTGTGTGGTCAAGTACACAGACAAGCATGGTGACCCAAGCCTTTAATCCAAGTACCAACCATAGCCTCCTGGAGGTCTGTTTAGACAGGCAGTGATGAGGAAGTCATGTGGTTGGGTTTAGAGCCAATGAGAAGGCTGAACAGAAAGGCAATAAAAAACATAAGTCAGGCAGGAAGAAACTCTTTCTGGGGAAGGAACTGAGGTGAGGTGGTAAGATAAGGTAGTTGTGACTCTGATCGTTTTGGCTATTTACCTCTGTATTTGGCTCAGTATTTCTTATTTACTAAGACTGTTTAGAATTTCATCTACACATTCCCATCATGTTTCTAGTAGTGGCTTTATGGCTAAATCTGATATGCCTTTCATCAAAATAGTCTGTCTTTGGTAGACCTCAAATATGTTTCACATAACTTTTGAATTGTTCCATAGACTGTCACAGGCACTGGTACAATTTCAGACATATGTTCCAATGATAACATCATATTATACTGTGAATCAAGAGCACTCCTTTATCTCTTGTGGTGTCCATAATGGAATCCTCCATGCCCCGCACCCAGGGCCAAGTGCCACCTGTCGGAGCCTGCCACTGAGTCGACTGGGTATGTGGGTGGAGGACTGGGGTTTGCAGAGATAATGAAGAAGATAGAAGAGAATCAAGAAGCCTGCCAGTCAATGGGTTTACTTCACTATTTCTACCAATAAGCCAGCTTATATACAGTCTTGAAGGACGGAAGTGGAACAATGTACAGCATAGGCATTCAGTCACTGTCTATCCTGTATTTGGATAAAGGAGCAGGCAGTTTCATTTTCTATCTCTGTGTACCTCTGGTTAGTGTCAGCAGCCTGCATGTAGCTAGATAGTATGTTCTTTCTCATGGGCTAATCAGGACTTTCTCACAGCCCTGGAGCAAGCAATCCTGAACTCTATTGACTCAAAATAGACTTCAGATTCAACCCCGAAAGCTTCCTTAGTTGTGGGCTCCCACAAACAATACTAAATTTAGCCCGATTTGACAAAGGCAAGAGTTACACACGTTTGACACTGTCCTCTATTTTCTCCATCCCTCTTACATCATTCATCCTCTATTTTGTTTCTTTCTTCTCCTCACAATACATTACAGTTGCTATAAATGTTTTCTTCAGATGACAACTTGCAAGGTTACACTCAATAGAGAACCAGGTTGTACCATTTCAACACCAAAGAAAATAGATTAGTTATGAACAATATGTTCTTATATGTGACATAGAAGAAAGGTTCTGACAGAGTTTAGCCTTGATACAAGCCCTATATCTATATTGGTTCAAATGATTGTCCAGAACTGATTTTTAAGCCTTAATGGTGGTTATGCAATGTCAAGTACAGCAAGTTACCACCCTGGGCAATGAGGGATTATTCCAAATGATCAATACTGCTATTACACCTAAAAGAGATGTGTCAATTGATTGTTTATCATACTGTGAATTCTGAACCCATTCATTCTTGTGAACACAGACATTGTGCAATTTAGGAAGGAAATCAAAATCAGTAGAGAACCATGCTGATACTAATGATGTGCATGTGGAGTCTTCAGTTCTCAAAATTATTTAGTTGTTGTATACTTATGAATCCAAGAGAGTTCTAAATATATAGTTTATTTAACGTTCAATGTTCTTGTTTAAAAATATCAGAATAAACACAGTATATTAACCAAGTAAGTGGTGACAATCCAGTAATTAATGTCTCAATGTTCTGAGATTAAATTTTATATACAAAACTTTGTAATCGTAGAACGAATTATTGAGAAAATTAGAATGTATTGAAGCTAAACAATGTAACAGAGTACTCAGGAAAGAATTAATGCTTATTTCATAGAGAAGACTGGAGCTGGAGAATTTCTCTCCAGCTCCTGCCTCCAAAGTCCTGTGAGTCCCACAGCCCACTTATAAAATAAACACACAAACTCTTACATTATTTAAACTGCTTGGCCATTAGCTCAGGCCTATCATTGTCTAGCTCTTACTCTTGTATTTAACCCATTTCTATTAGTCTTTACTTTGCCACGTGGCTCGTGGCTTACCAGTATTTTACATCTTCCTTGTCTTGGTGGCAGCTCCAGGCTGTTTTTTCTTTCCTTCCTCCCTCCTCAATCTCCTCTCCCTTGTCCTGCCTATACTTTCTGCCTGGTCACTGGCCAATCAGTGCTTTATTTATATAGAACAATATCCACAGCAGAAGACAAAATATGAGGAGCCAAAGATACTTTTGGGTAATTACAAGTGTTCCTTATCTAATAAATGAAAGGGTTCTAAGTTTTCTACAACACTATAAAATCAAAATAATTTTCACTATTTTATCTGTCTTCACAGTGACTAAGAAACAGACATCCCCAGAGTAAAGATACTGAGTTACATAGCCATTCTCTGGTTTGTCCAAATGTTTGATATTCCTTGGGAAGAAAACTTTTATTTGAATATGAATGTTTTGTTTTGAACATGGTCTTCAGCCTAATCTGGCCTCAAACTTTCTAGCCCCTAACTTCTGATATTCTTGCCTCCAAAGTCCTCCTGATGCTGTGGTTTTAGGTGTGGACACCTGTAGTTGGAGATTTTTCTCTAGGTCCCGCCAAGTCCCGACAGTCTCTTAGTTCACTTATAAAATAAACATAGAGAAGCTTATATTATTTAAACTGTTAGGCCACTAGCTCAGGCCTATCATTGTCTAGCTCTTACTCTTATATTTAGCCCATTTTTATAAATCTATACCTTGCCATGTGGCTCATGGCTTACTGGCATCTTCCACTTATAAAATAAACACACAGACCCTTATATTATTTAAAATATTTGGCCATTAGCTCAGGCCTATCATTGTCTAGCTCTTACTCTTATATTTAGCCCTTTTCCAGAATTCTCTTTTTTTTGCTTGTCCCACCTCTACTTCCGGCCTGGCCACTGGCCAATCAGCATTTTATTTATACAGAGTGTTATCCACAGCACTTCCCCTTTTCTATTTTTTAAAAAAGGAAGGTTTTAACTTTCATATAGTAAAATTACTTATGACAAAACAGTTATCTAGCAAGAATTACAGTTACAATATCTAGTCTATTTATAATATCTAGTCTATTTGTATTTGGCAAAATTAAAGAAGATATCCTATCTCTCCTATATTTGTGAATCTAAGGTTTTATATCTAAATTATCTTTTCTCATAACTAAGGAAAATTATAACTACCTAGTCTTCAACTACATCAAAGACCCCAGAAAGATATAATATTACCTGAGAAATGGAAGAAGGATGCATGCAACTTTCAGGAGTCTTGCAGGGTAGACAGAGACAGCTGGCAGCCTAGACAGTCAACTAATGTTTCTTTGTAAAGTTCGGGCATCTGTCTTCAGCCCACAGGGCTAGAGTCTCTCAGTCATTTTTCTCTGTGTCCTGTAGAATATCTGGCAGTTTCCTCTGTGAAGCAGGAATCTGAAGGACCATTGTGTCAAGCAAAGTTCAGTGGTCACCTTTCTATGGGTCCTGTATGTCCAGTCGATCAAGCATTCCAGGCAAGAACAGTTTTTCATCCAAATTGCTATTTTTGCCAAGGTAAAGATAAACTCTATATAGAGTGTCTTTGATGCCTGTCTTCTTCTCTGAAGTAAATTGGTACTGCCAGGAGCAGACTTGTCTCACAGTCTAAATTTTTAAAATATTTTAAATGCCATATTCTATAGGTCTTTGAAGTGTTTGAAGATTACCTGTCTATTTGAAATATATCTATGTATACCTAGAAAACTTAACATGACTATAAGTTTGACCATCATAGAAGACTATGTAGCAGGAATCTTAAAAGTTCTTATTGATAAAATCAAACCTGAGGCGAGTTATTGGGGTCCATGCTGGTAGATCAGAGAGACAGAACAAGCCACAGCTATCTCACCTCGCCTGGTCCTCAGCTGGTTTTGTCTCCTCAGACTGGAGGCCTCTGAGTCATCATCCGGAATGGGTCTCAGCTGAATTACTGCTCAAAAGCCTGAATGCTTAACCAGCCACATGCTTAACCAGCCAAATGCTTCTAGTTTCTGGTCCTCATGCCTTATATATATATATCTTTCTGCTTTCTACCACCACTCCCTGGGATTAAAGGCTGGCTTTCTGGGATTAAAGGCGTGTGTCACCATGCTTGGCTATTTCCAATGTGGCCTTGAACTCACAGAGATCCAGAGGGATTTCTATCTCTGGAATGCTAGGATTAAAGGTGTGAGTGCCACCATTTTCTAGCCTTTGTATCTAGTGGCTGTCTGTTCTCTGACCCCAGATAAATTTATTAGAGTACACAATATTTTGGGGAACACAATAGCACCACAAGACTAATTGATCTGTATTTCTTAATTATCCATTACAATCTAAATGAGTTACATAAACATAATATCTTAAACAAGACTAGAAATATACATACAGTATAACAAAATTAACTTTAAGTTTGTATCAATAAACTAAAATCCATAGCAATGTAAAACATTTAAAACTAGTTGCTCTTTAAAACTAGGTTCATTAATCTATCCTATTATCCTATCATATCTATATCATATCCCCATTTCTTCTTTAGAATGAGATTGCATTTATAATCAGCCTGTTCTAAATAAAAATATTGGTTTTTATCTGTCCCATACCAGAGTGCTCTTTTGATTTGGGACACAAGAATCTCTTAAGTTTTTTTTTTTTTTTTTTTAACAATATGTTTGGGTTTAAAGAGGGAGTGAGCCAATTCCATCTCGAAAGCCAGCTTGGGAAATTTGGGCATAACTTCTCTTACTACTTCCTGCTGGAGGGGGGCGCTCCATTTTATGGGGACAAAAATTTTAGGCCTATAGGGTAGTCCCTGAGGCTGTATTGTGGGAGCCAGTTGACTTGAATCCATTTTGGATGTTGGATCATCTGGGCCATGGTGTCATCAGAGATCTTTCAGGGGGCCTTGGCTGGTCAAACCTGATGTATCTTAATCTGGAACAAATCCATAGCCTCTGGCTTTCTGTGGAAACAAAAGCAGAGCCTCTTTTCCAAAGCAACGTATTCTTATATCCAAATTTTGAAGTAAAGGTACCTTTAAAATTTATATTTTGGCATAACTCAACAGCTTTTACAATTAAATGTTTTTCTTTAGTTACGAATATCAAAGAGAACATAATTCAGATTTTCTGTGTGATAGCCATCTTTATGTGGCTTATTTTTATATAAATTTTACTGTCTCTTTAAAGACTTTATTTTTAAAAACTATCTATTTGTTTATATAACTGTATATATTACTTTTTTTCTCTCTTCTAAGCCTATGTACATTTTTACACACATTGTAAAGCATTTAAAGTCTTGTTTCATCTGAATCTGTCTTATTGTATAACTATTGTTTTGAACTGCATCATTTATATGGCCAAAATGACTGCTGTGGCTGGTGGCTCTGCCCACCTTAGCTTTCCAACATAGGGTGGTATGTTTATCACCAGCTCTGGGAGCCATCAACTCTCAGAAGTGGGGTATAGCCCAGAAAACTTTATTTATTTATTTATTTATTTATTTATTTATTTATATTTCAACTAGCAAAGACTAAATCCATCACACAGCAGCTTAATGTGCCACTTGTAGATGCCTCATTTCTGCCATACTGTAGATCAAACTCACATGCCAGGAACCTGCCATAGTAGTTCAAACCAGCAGACTGCCGCTAGCTTGAGAGAGACAACTAGGAAGCTATTTTTAGCTCCGAAAATAAACATACAGACACTTATACTATTTAAACTGTTCGGCCATTAGCTCAGGCCTATCATTGTCTAGCTCTTACTCTTATATTTAGCCCATTTCTATAAATCTATACCTTGCCACTAGGCTCATGGCTTACCGGCATCTTTACATGCTACTTGTCATGGTGGCGGCTGGCAGTGTCTCTCTGCCTCAGCCTTCCAATTTCCAGAATTCTCTTTTTTGCTTGTCCTACCTATACTTCCTGCCTGGCTATTGGCCAATCAGGATTTTATTTATACAGAGTGATATCAACAGCAGATACCAGGCCTAGATTATGTGGTGCTGGAGTCAAAACCAGGACTTCTGTATTAGGCAAGAACTCTAGCAGCTACACCATGTGCTAAGTTTGTGATTTGAAATTTTGAAATATCCTTTCACCTCAGAGAAGCAGGGGATCACTAAAATCAGCCATCACAATAAAGGTTCTGTAGAATATTATGGGAAGTGAAATCTGATTGCACTGCTTTTAAATTAATGGAGAACATATAACATTTTAATACAAAAAGGTCCCCGATGTCTGAAGGTTCCTTCTTCTAGCTCACTTCTCTGTTCATAGACATACATCAGCATTTTTATAACAAAAATATTTCTTCTAGTCTGGCATTCAAATAGACAGATATGAAGTGGGATCCCTATAAAAAGGCAGAAGTTCCCTGTAAGCATCTTCACCCAGCGTCTTCCTATAAGATTTACATTGTAACCAATTAGATTAAGGACATACAAGCAAAGCAAATCTTTTGGCTTCCCTAATGTATAGTTCTTCAGTAGACATAGGGTGAAGAGCAAAGAATATTGGAAAATAGAAGCCTGACTAAACTGATAATTATTTCTGTACCTAAAGAGATTAATTTAATCACACCAGCCCTTAGTTATCTAACCATTAATGAGATGTGTTTATAAAAATTGCCTATAATGAACTCTCTATATAAATTAGCTTGCCAGTTTCTCATATATTTAAATAATATTGAAGATATTATTATGCTGAACATAATTCTATATCAGGAATTTGTTTAACTCAAGCCAGCAATCACTGTCTGTCTTCTATGTTTTACAGCTGAAATTTGGAAGGTTAAGTTGTACTTGAAGTGAGAAGTTTTCATTATTTAATATGTCTAGTATTAGACATATTATATACAACTTGTATTGTATACAACTATATATATTAGTATATTCATTAATTATTACAAATATGTGGTATATTCAAAGCAAAAATATTTTAGCAATTTAGAAAAAAGATTGTTTTCTAAATCATATTTCACTTCTTGCCCATTTGACTTTTTTTATAATGAATATTAAACTGAACAAAATCATTAGAGATTGATTTTATATTTTTTAAATTGTAATGGAATCACAAAAACATGTATAATGTGTTATTTTCTATTTTTTTAAAATATCAATAAAAAGCTTGGACTTAAACCCCAACTTGGGCTTAAGTTTTTTATCTGATTGTAGGTTCTCTATTTTGGTAGTGGATTTATTAATTAGCAGGGGAAAATATAAGAATTCAATGCTTGAACCCAATAAGAAACCAAGGAGAGAATTCATCAAAACAAGAGGCATGGCCTCCCCAGGCATCAGCATCCTTTCCTCTTGTCATATGCATAAGCTTTCTGTTTCCTGGCATCTCCATGACAGTAGCCTGGAGGCAGTGTACGCCTTGCTTCTTGACTCTTAGGAGAACTGCAATTATGCTCAATCATCATCACAGCAAGATCACACATGGTAAAGTTATGCTCCAATTTTGGTCAGATCTGTTTTGAAAACTTGAAATGCAGCTGATCAATTTTGTGGAACTTAGAAGCACCTTATTCAAATCAAAGGCAAGGCTGTGAACTGTTCAAACTTGGAAACCCAGTGGCTTGTTTTCCTCTCTCACTCTTCTATCCAGTTTCAGAGTGCTGGGCTCAGCTTAGGACTCTTACTAGAAGATTCAATGATATATCTGTCTGTCACTTGTATTTCATAAAAACTCTTCCCAAACTGAGGTCGTTGCAGTTCTGGCTGTTTCTTGTTCAGTACACCTCACCAACTGCCACAGCAGCTGCACCCACAGCTTTCTAGGTAGTGGCTGGATGGGCTCTGTGAACCTTCTCTGGAAAAGTGTCAGACCTTCTGTGAATTGTACTGATTAGTATGACCAAGGAATGAATGACACTGGAGCTGAGCTCAACCATGAAATGGTAGTGAATGATCTTCCCTAAATGTGATATGTGGCACATTTGCTTGTGTGGTGTAAGTACATCAGGTCATGTGCTCATGCCCAAATTAGATTGGCAAAATGTGCACAGCAATAAGCAGTAGTCTACCATGGGGGAGAAAAAGAAAAGAAAGCAAAGAAACAACAACAACAACAACAAAATTCAACAATAGTTGATTACAATCTAATAGAATATTCCATACAATTGGTGGCAAACAACCATTTTCATCCTTTCTTTTTTTTTTCTTCTTTCTTTCTTTTTTTTTTTTTTTTCTTCCCAAGACAGAGTTTCTCGGTATAGCTTTGGTGCTTTTCCTGGAACTCGCTCTATAGCCTAGGCTGGCCTCAAACTCACAGAGATCCGCCTGCCTCTGCCTCCCGAGTGCTGGGATTAAAAGCGTGCACCACCACCACCTGGCCATCCTTTCTATATCACTTTAAAGTCGTTGTTCATTGCTTCCTGAAGAAGACACCATCCCATCTTTACACAGTCAGAGCACATGGCTCAAAAATCAAGATTCATGAGCATCTATTTGCTCACAGTTACAAACGTGTTGCTGTCCTACAGTTAGCCAACAAACACTAACCAGACTAGGGCACACTGACAGGGTAAGGGGAGACAGACAGCTAGGGTAGAGAGGCTAGAACAGCAGAAGTTCTGCCAGGCTGCTCCAAACATTCCCTATTGTACTCAAATTCTGTTTTTCAGTATAAGTAATTCAAAGTGACAGACCCAGTGGCTTTTGTTCTTTTCTTAAAGAGACTAATTTTCCTTCCATTGTGGTCCTTTTACCTATCCCCAAAAGGCACAGGTAAACATGCATTTCTAGAAGACAGGACAAAGTCTGCTTATGTGACTCACTAATGTGTCTTTCACAAACCAGCAGTTACAGTTACTACTCCAGTTTAGACTGGAACTGAAACTATTGGTGTAACTGTCTTAAACAGCAGTATCTTTCTACACTCATAATTAATATTTTGAACTTATTAGCTCTATCAATACTTTACCAATTATATTTCCTGTAGCATTAATATGTCGTCAATCTAGCTAAATATGTATGTAGATATAGATATAGGTATGGATAGGTAGGAGCATGGCATGGATCAGTGTTATCTTTTATTTCTATTACTGCCTATTAGCACTGGCTGTGATTGCTTTTATGTAAAATGAAATGCTGGTATGGAATACACTTGTGCTCAGCACAAGAGGAAAGCACTAAATATTTTACTAGTGAGTTATCATACTTCATTAGTAGTAGGTTTGTTGGTTTGTTTGTCTGTCTGTTTTAATAAATGTGCTTTATCCATCTAAGACTCTTTGGATCATATAACCCAGATCTAATTTGGTGAAATCTATTATTTTCCAGAAACTTGAAATTATCACATAATTTTTGTGTTCATTGTTATGAGTGATTTTTATTAATCTGTGTATCACTATAGGATTTCCAAGTATGTCATTTCTGTCTATGTATCATTCTCAGGCACTGTATTACCATGAGTGACATGACACATCAAAGTTTTAAATAACACTAGATTTGAGTGACTACTGATTTGTTTGTGACCATATTTAGACGGTATCTTGTAATTTATCTTTCTCTGTATGGTTTGGGCTAGTCTTTGCTCTCAAAATTATGTTGTCCATATGAACTAACTTGACAACTTATCCATTTTACATAAATTTGTAGAAAGTATTCATTATTTCTATTTAGTAATTTATAAAAATATACTTCCTAAATTTCTGAACCTGAAAAATTTTAGAAAGTTTATTTGGGATTCAATTGTCATAATAGGCATAAATTATTGAGATTTTTTTTTGCTATTCATCTTCATATATTGTGTTTTTCATAGATTGTTTAAGTTTTTTATTCAAAATGTTAATTGCAATAATATGGCACATAAATGTTCATTATATGTTATTTTTACTTTTGTTATTTTTGTTAGTTACATTAATGAATAATCTCTACAGAATAAAATTTACCTTTAATTTATTTACTTATTATTGTAAGGGAGACTCACATGCCACCCTCCATGGTCCTTGTGTGGGGTCAGATATAAACTTCTGGGAGTCAGTTCTATGTACCTGCTTTACTTCAGTAACTTTCAGGATACTTTTCCTATTATTACCATTTTAGTGTCTGCAAGATGGGAGCAGGACATGTGCCACAGCACATGTGTAAAAGACAACTTTGAAGAGTTCTCTCCTTCCAGCACAAGGGCTCTAGGACTGAACTCAGGTATCATGGGTGTTGCCAAGTTTAGCCATTGTAACATCTTTCTGGCCATCAGGATGATACATTTGAAGCTTGCATAATGGTGTGTGAATCAATAGATTTTTCTTTTTGTTTCACTTTTAAAAAGATTCTAAGTATTGTTCTATCTCATGGACAAATTGCATTCTCTTTATTCATTTATAATTTGATGTATTTCTAATTTGTGGTGAACACTTGGGTTTTATATCCTTAACCAATATACATTTGCTATATGAACATTTAAATGTTTTGCATAAATAAGCCCTTACTTATTAAGATCTAATCTTTATTTCTGACTCATCTAGTAAATTAATCTTTCATCATATCAGATGCTAATAATGTGTTCACTCTTGCACTGCCATTAACAAAGTAGAAATATCCAGGCTCTAAGCACTCAATAACCTTACAAAGATCTTATCGTTTTAATGTTAATCTTCTAGTATTCAATGTATTTCTCATTTTAGTACCATTTCTATTTTTGTAACGGCTAGCAATAATGTCTATGATATGAGACATTATTTCTGTTTACTCTCTGAGTATCTAGAATATCCTAGATTGTTTAGAAACAATGGTCACAATAATTTTATCCAAATGTACCCCCACCTTGCAATATTGATTTGGATATCTTACCATTAGAATACACAGTTTATATTATTATCTTTTTTGTATGAGGTTATTAAAAATGCGATTTACTTTTGGTAATCTACCATTTGACAATAGAGCATAATCAAAAGACATAGACAATAAAGGACACCAATTATATCACCAATTGTTTGGTTTCTTTCCCAAATTATTATAGAAATACTTGAAAAGCATGAAATTACTCTTCAGTATTTTGGTGAAACACCTTCTTACTTGATTCACTAGAATTCTCACTTGTGTTTAGCAGCACTGGTCATAAATGAAGGGCTCACACACACTGGGAAAATGCTCTACTGCCAAACGTATCGGAGGCCACCATGCTCTTAAATTTTAATCACCATACTTGTTTAATGCTCTTCTCCCTGTGAATCTTCTTTCACAGTCTCTTTATCCAAATCACCACCAGAAGGTGATAAAACTTCCTCTTTGCATGCTAGGATTTTGTATGGGTTGATCTTGCACGTGTCTTGTGCATGCTGTCACACCCTGTGGGCTTATTTTTGCAACTTCCCTGTTGTGTCTTGGAAACCATGTTTCCTTGTAGTCATCCATCCTTTCTGGCTCTTATAATTTTTTTTTTTTACTTTTTTTTATTATTAAGGAGTTTTCTATTCATTTTACATACCAACCACAGATCCCCCTCATCTCTTTTCTCTCCCTCCCCCAGCCTTTTCCCCCAACCCACTCCCCATTCCCACCTCCTCCAAGTCAAGGTCTCTTATGAGGAGTCAGCAGAGCCAGGTACATTCAGTTGAGGCAGGTTCAAGATCCTTCCCCCCCCCCCCCCCCCGCATTAAGGCTGCACAAGGTGTCTCACCATAGGCACTGGGCTCCAGAAAGCACATTCACGCACCAGGGATGGATCCCAATCCCCCTGCCTGGGCACCCACCCCCCAACAGTTCAAGCTAAACAACTGTCTTGCCTAACCAGAGGGCCTAGTCTAGTACCATGGAGGCTCCACAACTGTTGGTCCACAGTTCATGGGTTTCCACTAGTTTGGCTGACTGTCTCTGTACATTTTCCCATCATGATCTCTATGTCCCTTGCTTATAGAATTCCTCCTCCTCTCATTGATTGGACACATAGAGTTCAGTCTGGTGCCTGGCCATGCATCTCTGCATCTGCTTCCACCAGTAACTGGATGAAGGCTCTATGATGAATGTTAGGGTATTCGTGTAATCTTGCTGGCCCCTATCTCACAATGATATAAGTCTTGGGAGGATGGGGTATGATATAGATGTACCATTTATAGCTGAACTCTATTATTTTTTTCTTAAATTGACACATGCACATATAGTTAATAATCATTTACCTCAAACAAAGTCTCCTGGTCTCACAGGTCTCAGTTTCTATCATCAGACTACTCTTGCAGTTCTCTTTGATACATTTCTCATGAAGCCCTTATCCAAATGCTTCTGACTCTAACTTTAGAATATACATAGATGCTAACAGCCCTTCAATATCTCTGTTGCTAAAAAGACAATTGATATAATCATATCAACCTAGCTTGGAGTTTTGTGACAATGTCCAAGTCATTGCCTTGATTCCAATTTTTATTGGTTCAGATATTTTAGGGTAATATAAAGATACTACTCACATTCTCTGCTACAACAGCAAAGGCACTCAGAGCACTTCCCCCAAACATGTCCATTATATGGCAATATTGTTAACTTTTTAAATTTTTATTTTATTTGTTTGTTTATAGTATTTATTTATTGTTTGTGTGTATAGGGTTTCAAGCCTACAACATCATATTAGATAAACAATCAGGGCCTCATCCTTGAGGGAAGCTAATTCTCCCTGTCTGAGCAATTATTAGTAACCTATAGTTCTTTGTCTAGAACCCCTGTGACATTTTCCCCCATTCCATATTAGAATGTCTATTGGTGCTGTCATTGTTTAGGTTTTGTTTATGCCACCCTATATAAAAAGAGGCAGTCACATAGCAAACTTCCTGGTATCCTGGCCTTTGCTGTCTTTCTACCCATCCATCTCCATGTTTTCTGGGCAATAGATTCAGCTGCTAAATTAAGAAGTGATCATAATAAACACTAAACAGTAAAACCTCAAAACTAAATGATGTCTTACATCAAATGGTGCTGTGGGATAATGCTTTTGTACACTGGTTTAATAAAAATGCTGATTGGCCAGTAGCCAGGTAGGAAATATTAGTGGGATAAGCAGACAAGGAGAATTTTGGGAAGAAGAAGGCTGAGTCAGGCGACACCAGCCCATTGTCTAGGGAGGAGCTTGTAATGGCACACAGATAAAGCCATGGAAAACATGGCAACATATCGATTAACAGAAATGGGCTGAGTTTAAGTGTAAGAGCTAGTCAGTAGTAAGCCTGAGCTAATGGCTGAGCAGTTTTAATTAATATAAGCCTCTGTGTATTTATTTGGATCTGAGCAGCTGCAGACCAGATGGAACACAGGAAAACTTCTGGTTACAAAATGGATATCTACTCTTCCACCTAAGTGCCAAACAATGTATATATTCAGCATCACATGGGAGTATCTCTAGGTTAGACACAAATACAAAAAAATTGAAATGATTTCATGTGTCTTATCCAACCATTATGTAATAAAATTTAAAATCATCAGAAAAAATAAATTCTAGTAAGTATATACTTCATGAAGTTTAAACAATTCTTTATTGAATGCTTCATTGGTCAAAGAAGAATTCAAGAAAAAAATAAAATATCGTTGGAGCTAATTGAAACTGAAAAAAATGACAAAATCCCTGGTATGCATTATAAACAGTTTTAAAAGAGAAGTTTACAGCCCTACATGCCTATATTAAGACATCATTAAGAGCACAAATGCATAACTTAAAGATGCAACTCACTAATTTGGAAAAAAATAAAGAACTGTCTTGGGTCTATTAAGTGTACTATTGCTGTGAAGAGATACTCTGACCATAGCAAGTCTTATAAAATAAAGCATTTAAGTCAATTTTGCTTACAGTTTCAAAGGTTTAGTACATAATCATCATGGCAGGAAGAACAGCAGCAGGCAGGAAATATGGTGCTAGAGATGTAGCCAAGAGTTCTACTTCCAGACTCCCAGGCAATAAGATAAGAGAGACTCTAGGCTGAGAATGGGCTTTTTGAAACCTCAAAGCCTAGCAGCACTGACACACTTCCTCCAACAAAGTCACACCTCCTAATCCTTTAAAATAGTGCCACTCCCTGGTGACCAAGTATTCAAATCTTTGAGCATATGTGGGCCATTTTCATTCAAACCGCCACAAGAAAAAATCAAACCCAGACATTCCAGATAGCAAGAAATAATAAAAATCACAGCAGAAATTAATGAAATAGAAACAAGGAAAAAAAATGTAGGGAATTGGTAACTCTATGAGTTGGTTGTTTAGGAAGATATCCAAGATCAACAGACTATGATACAATTACCTAAAAATAAAATAATAAGATGGCCCAAATCAGAAATCAACAGGGAACCTAACAATGGACACCAGAGAAATCTTATAAGGGAATATTTAACAAAAACGTACTCAAGTATGTTGGGAAACCCAAGAGTAATGGGTGAATTGCATGAATCATTAAAACTACCAAAGTTACAGGAAGAAGAAATCAACAACCTAAAGAGATCTGTACCAAAGGAGGAGACAAAGAGCAGTGAAACACCTTCTGATAGAAAAAGCTCAAGGCCAGATAGATTCACAATAGAATTCTACCAAACTCTGAGGAAGAGCAACTAATACTCCTTTTGTTGTTGCTTAATTTTTAATTTTTATTTGTTTTTTAATGTTTTATTTTTATTAAAATAAAGATTTTCATACAATATTTTTCTTTCTTTTTTTTTGGTTTTTTGAGACAGGGTTTCTCTGTGTAGCTTTGCGCCTTTCCTAGGACTCACATGGTAGTCCAGGCTGGCCTCGAACTCACAAAGATCCACCTGGCTCTGCCTCCTGAGTGCTGAGATTAAAGGCGTGCGCCACCACTGCCCGGCCATACAATATATTCTAACCACAGCTTTCCCTCCCCCAATTCCTCTCAGATCATTCCCACTTCCTTGTCCACCCAATTCCAGGCCTTCTTTCTTTCTCTATTTAGGAAGCAGAGACACAAACAAACAAACAAACAAACCCCCTCCCAAAAAAGCAAACAAACAGTAAAAAATTAATAATAAGCAAGCGAAAACATAAGAAACACACACACACACACACACACACACACACACACACACACACACAAGTAAAGTCTGTTAAAACATAAAATCAGAAAATAATTCAACCTAAAGACCATTAACACAATAAAATGCCCAAACCAAGCAATATGGAACAAGAAGTCTACAAAAATACTATTGAATTCATTTGCTGTTGGCTATCTAATGCTGAGCATAGAGTCTACCCTTAAGTGTGGCTTATATACCCAGTGAGACTACGTTGGAGAAAAGATTTTTTTTTCCTTTACAAATGGATGTAATTAGGAGATAGCTCCCTGGTTAAGGATAGGAGCTCATATCTACCTCACCATCTCACACCAGAACCCTGCCTAACTAGAACTTGTGCAGGTCCTGGGCATGCTGCCAAGTCTCTGTGAGTTTACATGAGCAACAGACCTGTTGTGTCTAGAAGACACAGTTTCATTGATGTCATCCCTCCCTTCTCTCTCTTGCAATCTTTCTGTCTCATTTTCTACATAGCTCACTGTCCATGAGGGGAGGGGTTTGATGAACACATTCAATACTTTTTAAACTATTCAAATAAAATTTAAAAAAGAATGATTTTTCCCACTCATTCTATGATGTCAGTCATTTGCTAATTAATACCCAAACTAGGTAAAGACATATACACAGTTAATTAAATATCATAACTGATATTCTGGATGGATAGCTATCCAAAAATCCTAAACGAAATACTGTCAAACTGAATACAGCTATGTATCAGAAATATAATCCACCATGATCAAGTTGACTCTTCTCAGAAGTGCAAGGATGGTTCAAAATAAGCAAATAATTTCATTTAATAAATTATAAATAGACTTAAAGATAAAAACACATGATCATCTCAAAAGATACAGATTAAGTCATTGATAACATCTGCATACTTTTATGATAAAAAGTCCTAGTAAGAGCAGGGCTAGATAATATATCTATACACATTAATTATATGACAAAATAATTGTATAATTATTAGACAATAACTATATGACAAAAATAAAGCCAACATTATCTTAAATGGAGAAAAACTCAAAGTAATTCCATTAAAATGAGAAAAGACACAGAGATATCTGTTATCCCCATTCAGTTTTAATGTATTTCTAGAAGCAACAACCAGACCAACAAGGCAAGAAAAGGAACTTTCAGGCATACTAATAGGAAAAGAAGTTATATTATCCATATTTGGAGATGATATGATATTGTACATATCAGATACCAAAAATTCCACCAGAAAACTTCTAGAAACAATCAGTAGTTTCAGTAACGTAACGGTACAAAATTGACCAGCCAAAATCAGTAGTCTTTCTATGCACTACCAACAAACACACTGAGATCACTTTTATTTATAATAGCATCAAAGATATTAACACATCTTTGAATAAACCTAAACACAAACACTAAAAATTTCTACCATGAGAATTTCAAATCTCTGGATAAAGAGATTGAGATAGATAAGACAAAATGGTAGTTAGTTTTAAAATATAATTTAAAAATTCTGTTTACTTTTGTGAAGGACACAATTATGCCATGGATTGCAAATAGGTCTCAAAGGAGCATGTGTGGAAATGTTTTTTTAACTCCATAATGTAGGTTCTGGGGATCAAGTTCAGATCATTAGGCTTAGTGTCCTTGCCCACTTAGCCACCTGGCCAATCCCATGGCATTTTACTCTTACGTTTGTACTGATGTCATAATTTACGCTTATATTTGGCTAGAATTTCCACAAGTTATCATAACTACTTTCATTATTTGAAATCATGTTGGAAACATTTGTATCCTCATTTAAATCACAATTGTCATTCTAGGTTGGATGTTTGTGATTATCCATTTGTTCACTGCTATATCCCAAGTGCAGACATAGAGATAGGCCCTTGATATTTCTTTTAAATAATGGAACATTGATGAATCTAAATTATACTATCACAGTTACACTTGTCACTAAAATAATAAGATCTCAATTTCTCCTTGGCTTCATTTTCAACAAAGAAGTTATCTGAAATGAAGAAATATAAAATGTATTTTCTGTGAACCATTAAGCCTTTAAAATCAAAGAGAGATTGAAAGTATTTCATAAAACTTACTGAGGCGATTTATTGCTCTAAAATTATAGAGAATAAGTGAAGAAAATCGAAATGTTGAATATATTTCACAAAGTGAGAAAACCAAAACCTAGGTCATATAAATTTTGCAATGTTGCATTTTTAGCCTCTTTTAAAATTTAGCCCATTTCAAAACTGAGATGTTAAATTCATATATGACTAAACGTGTTCCCCCAGCTTCACCCACTGAATGCATACAGACCCTTATTTATCAGGAGGTTTCTATGTCTGCTAACAGCCGTATCTATTTATATGGAAGCTGTTCAGTGAGGTTTTCCACATTTTACTTCATCATAAGCATATAACTACACTATAATACTCGTGAATGAGAAAAGAAAACCAATTCAATGTAATCTTTAAAAAGCTTCCTCAGCAAGTCTGTTTATTAGCTACTATTCTATATTAACTGGTTAACCAAAATATTTTAAATGTTATCCTAGACTCATTGTGTATGTGATATGCATAGATACATTTACATACATAGGCAATTATATAGATAGATGTAGATATAAAGATACATATGCTATAATATATTTTCCCATAATTATTGGAGGATCCAGTTGTAAAGTGAAACAAAGACAATGATTTACATTTGAGATATCACTAAAACTTCAGCTGCATCTTAGTGTGTTGTTAGTTTGCATCCAGGTAAGGTGGAAGTTAGAAGTGAGGAAGCTGAGAAAACTATGTCTATATCTGCTGACAGAGTACTAGTCTGGGGTTAAGCATCCTAGAATCTATAGCTAAATTCGTCAATAGCAGAAACCAGATTAACATACATTCCAAATAGCCGAACATATCACACGTGAAAGGATTGGCATATTGAAAAGATCCTGACTTCACTATAACGTCTTTCTCATTGTAAATTTGACACTCCTCATTCTGTGGGCTTCTCAAAATCAGGGTTAAAAAATCCCTAAAAGTAAGATCTATCCAAAATTTGGGAAGGGAACATGATCACGTTGTAAGTAGACAAAAGTTATTGTTGCAGGTGACTGAGAAAGCTCACGCCAATATCTCTCTGACGTGTGAGCTTTGTGTTCTTTTTCTACTCAATTTCTGCTTAGGAATTCTCAATCTATTGGCAGGTTTCCTTCATCCAACACAAAACCTGAGGAAAAATCTTGACCCTCGTGACACAAGAAATAAATAATTAGTTGTAAGCCACCCAGGAAAAAAAAATTATCTTACACAAATAATGAAATCTTGTTTTTCTAATAATTGTATCAGAAAAGAAAAATTTTAAAAGACAGAAATGTTAGAAAAACTTGTAACAATAGCAGAAACCACATGAAATAAACAACTCCAAAGCATGAAAAATTGATGTTCTTTTCAGAAGATAGTCACCAATTCTTAATGATATTTTGCCAACATTTGATAAAACCCAAATAATATTGCAAATGTAATGTAATACTTAAATTACCATAATTATTTTAAAGTAATATGTGTATTTTTTATAAATGTGAGTAATTAAAAATATTTCACAAATCCATTGATCAGGAATACATAAAATTAGATAAAATTTAATGAAAGATGCAAAACAGACACAAAACTCAGTAATTAGAAATACCACAGTTAACTGGTAAAGTACAAAAGAAGAATAGGATTTTTTGGTGAACCTACTAAAACATGATAAACACATGAAAGAAGCTCCTCCTCCTCTTCCTCCTCCTCGTGTTCTTTTTCAGGGATTTGTGCATTTTTATCTACCTTAATATTAGGAAAAGGGATTTTTTTAAATTGCTGTGAAAGTGATTTTTAGTACAGTTCTAATAAACGGCAGAGTTCTTAACTCAGACAAAGGGAGCAAGAGAAAAGTCGTAATTCCGGGAAGCTTGTGGTGAAAACATAACCTATAAGCAGTGGGAGAAGAATGTCAACAGATGGCAGAAGGCAAACTCTGTGAAATGCTAACATGCCTGCAGGGGAAGAGAAGAAATGCATAGGTTTGCTTTGCTTTTTCCTTTGTCTTTTTTTTTTTTTTTTTTCTGAGACAGGGTTTCTCTGTGTAGCTTTTTGCCTTTCCTGGAACTCACTTGGTAGTCCAGGCTGGTCTCGAACTCACAGAGATCCGCCTGCCTCTGCCTCCCAAGTGCTGGGATTAAAGGCATGAGTCACCACCGCCCAGCTCCTTTGTCCTTTTTAACCAACACGCAAACGCATGTGCCTTAGTTAAGGTGTCTTATGATGTGGTAAAATACCCTTCCCCAAAGTAACTTGGGAAGGAAAGGATTTATCTAACCTCATAGCATATAGTATATCATCCAGGGAATATTGTTCTTCATGGTTTACTCACCCTGCTGCCTTTTAGTACCCAGAACAACCAATCTAAAAGTCACATGCCACCTATGATAGTCTGAGCCCTCCCTTACAGCAGAATCTAATGGAGACATTTTCTTAATTAATGTTCTTTCATTTCAGGTGACTTTAGATTATGTCAAGTTGACAAAAGACTAGACAACATAAAACATTTGACTGCATTTGAATTTGCTCAAGTATTTTTTTTTCTGTTTGTTTTATAAAAATTCTATTTAAGCACTCATTCAAGGACTTTTATTTTGAGACAGTCTTATAAATCACAGGTTGGACTTGAATTCTCTATGTAGCTGCAGATAGCCTTGAAATCCTGATAGTCCTGCTTGACTTCACAAGTGCTAGGATTACAGGACTTGACTCTCACTTTCTTGAAATTTTTTTTCAGGAAATAAGTAGTCCTCTTTTCTATACAATGTGCTCACAATTCTCACAATTTAAGCTACATGTAAAGGATGTTTTAAATAAGTGAGTATCAGGATTTAGAGATTCAAAAAGGCAAAAAGTTGGTCTTGCTTAGTCACATCAGACAACATATGAATGAAGAAAATATTGTCTTAAAATATTTTCCTCCAGAAACAATTCATTAATTTTAAGGAAATTTCTCAACCAAATGCAAAATTTAAGGGAATAATTCATTTAATGAAGCAGAAAATATCTATTCCCAAATCGAAATATATTCATGATCATTTTGTATTCATGTTATGCATGAGATTTTTCATATACTTAGACAAATATCCAAATATATTGCCTTATTTCAAGCCACAAGCTGTTAGTCTTATTAATGTAATTTATGCCAGTATAATTTTGTAAGGGTTAGTGCTCGGCCTGGAGTATGAACTTTTAAATTTAAGTAAAAAAGAATAAATTGTATTATTTTTCTTTTTCTGCTATTTCAGGGGAATAACATAGTTTGGGACAAGCAAGTCAATTTATTCTGAATTCAACTGCTCCCTGAAGAATTCTTCTCTAGGAATGCAGTGTAACTAAATCTAGCTTTTCAAATTCAAACACATAGGTACATAGGTCAATATATCATGACATTAGGTGCATAAGTAGATAGATAAGTCATAGATTATTAAAAATATGGAAACAATTGAAGAAAAAGTAATTTAGATTTTTTGATTTAAATCTAGAACTCAAAACACGATGCAAAGATATCTTTTTCATGTAGAAATTATATGTCTTTGTTTGTGTGTCTCTTTTAATATTTATTTTGTTTCTCATTCATCTGTATGTATTTGTGTATCTGTACCTGGAGTTTTCTCCAGTCCTGCCTGGCCCACGGTCAGAACAAATCTCTCTCACCTGCCAGTGCCTCAGCCGCTTAGACCCAATCAAGTAAACACACAGAGACTTATATTGCTTACAAACTGTATGGCTGCAGCAGGCTTCTTGTTATCTAGTTCTTATATCTTAAATTAACCCATATCTATTAATCTGTAAGTTGCCACATGGCATACCAGTATCTTACAAGTTGGTACTCATGGCAGCGGCTGGCAGCATCTCCTGACTCAGCCTTCTTGTTCCCAGAATTCTCTTCTCTCCTTGTCCTTCCTATACTTCCTGCCTGGCTACTGGCCAATCAGCATTTTATTTATTAACCAATCAGAGCAACACATTTAACATACAGAACATGCCACAACATGTATCTGTGTGATGGTACATAAATCTGCATGTGTGCCCCAACAGCAAAAAGAGGGCATGAGATCCCTTGGATCAGGAGTAAAGGTGGCTGTGAGCATACTAATGTAGATGTTTAGGAACTAAACTCCAGTCTTCTAGAAGAACACAAACTCAGAGTCATCTCTCCAGGTCCACTTTGTGTTTTGTTATTAATTGCCAGATAAATGTCATCCATCCCACTAAAGCAACAGGAGAAAATCATATTCAAACAAAGCATTTCAACCATTGTATTCTCCTATTATACGCCATGATAAATATAAGGCTTATAATTACTTATCTGAGATTTGTTCTAACTTAATATAAATTATATATTTAAAAATATGATTAGGAACAACTTACATTTATTACCATTAAAAGATTTTGTCATTTGATTTTAATCAATTAATTATCCTCTCTTATAAACTTAAATGTCACTAGGAGAAGAATGAATCTTAAAAATATGAGCCTGGATTAAAAAGATGACTTGGAGAATGAATACACTTGCCACTTAACTTGTCTTCTACAAGGTTAAAGTAGAAAACATACCTCCACATGTTGTCCTCTGATGCTACGTCCATGTGTATGAACACATACATGATGAAGAAAATGTAATGAAAATTTTCACTCATGAAAAGAATATTTAACTTCCAAACATATTAACTACACTTAAAATTTATATTTATTTGCATCTCTGTTGAAAATAACACAAAAATAATTTATGGAATTTGAACTAAAATGAAATGTCTTGATTTGTTACCTATGCTAGCAGTTATTTAAAAACATAGTTATCCACTTAAAAATAGATTTTTTTTATAATCACTCATTCCAGATAAAAATATATTAAAACCTATACTTAGGATTTTATTTGGAATACACTATGTTTAAATCATGATTTTATAAACTGGAAAGTAATTGTAGTGAAGGCAATACTGAGGGGTTAAGGAATCATTCACACCCTGCAAAAAAATATTAGATTAAAAAATTAAAAATTAAATTAAAAATGTTTTAATTTTAGTTATTATCACTTATGGAAAGAGTCTGCATGTATCAGTACTTCAATTTAAGAATAAAAAAGGTCATTCATTTTAACAGAATTCAAACTAGGAAGTAAAGTGAATTCAAATTGTTTGAACTACTTAAATCATTTTTATCAGGCTATCTCCCTAAAAGAGGATAATTTAATTTAAAAAGATTGGAGTATTGACTGAGGTACAGATCCCCAGGTACTTAACAGATAAATGAAGCAGATTAAAATGAAACTTATCAGTGTGATACATTCCATGTGGATATTTACATCTAGGTTTCTTTTCTTACGACGGTAGTTTATTTACAATAGGATACTGCTTAGAAGACTTTTACTGGCCATACTAAGAAAAAAGCCTAGTAATTTATTAAACAAAGGGTCAACTGATAAATAACATGAGCTGGTTATCTATTCTGATCACACTCTTTTCAATGTCCACTGTGATAAAAGGAAGAGGCAATTATTATTGGCTTGACCTAAGGACTCTCTGCTTTCTTACAAGCAAAATAGCCTTCAGTAAGTTGTGTATTAACTCTTGGTGTGAACTTTTTTACCTACAAAATTCTGGTGATGGCATGACCTACCTCCTCATAGAGTGAACACTCAAGGATCTCATGTGCCTAAAACACTTTCTAAAGGATTAACATACATAGATAGCAGCTCTCATTTTTATTGTTGATTCTTTTATTGTTTATACAGATGCTCATCATCCATAAGGTAAAAATTCCACCAAGTTTGTCATTTCAAATCTTTCTTATTTTTTGAAATAAAAGCTAGTAAGTAATCTGTGAATTCAAATATATTATCTCATTAATAATTCATATTAAAATAGCACAAGTATACATATGAAAGGCCTGTCGAGCAGTCATTGTACTTGTGTTAATCACAGGAATCAATCAAGATTCACTCTGTAAGCACTCTACTACCTTTCCTGGTGTAGGCCTTACAATAGAAAGTTGTAGGTCCGTGGCTTCTGTATTTGAATTCCAGGTACCCAGGAACCTATTCCCCTTGTAGCATGCTGAGTAGAATCAGAGACGCTGGAGTTAGGAAGGGCTCGAGGAATAGAGGGAATAATATATGAGACAGAATAACTTAGAATTGCTGATGGAAGGATCTGAGATTCCCAGTCATTTAATTTCTACACTCTAAAGTAAATTGTGGGATTAAGAATCGCTGAAAGTAAAGGTAGATATTATAGTCAGAAAGTTTTTCAGGTCCTGGGACCTGCCACCACCACCCCCCCACCCACACACACACACACACTCCTGCAGCCCTCAAGTAAACACACAAAGGCTTATATTATTTACAAACTGTATAGTCTATGGCAGGCTTCTTGCTAGTTAGCTCTTATATCGTAAAGTAAACCATAACTATTAAATTATGTATCATCACATGTTCCATGGCTTTACCTGTGTCCCATGACAGGTTGCTCCTTTGGCAGCTGGCTTGCAGCTCCCCAGGTTCTACCTTTCTCTTTCCTGTCTCTCTCGTTTCCTGCCTGCCTCTATGCTGCTTTGCAATAGGCCAGAGAAGCTTATTTATTAACCAATGGGAACAACTCTATTCACAGCCTACAGAAAGACATCCTCCAGCAAGACGTGATCATTTGTTGTGAGACAGTATGGGGAAATCTGTAAAGTGAGAGGAGAGCAAGGGCAGGAATACAGGGAGGCCCACACAAAACTAACAGCTGTTTGAAGGGTCATATGGAAACCTAATGCAGTAGAAACTTTCAAAAATACTTATATATGTGAAGGCAATCTAAACGAAATTGCAAATAACAGGGGGAAAGAGCACCAACTGGATATCTCTCATTACCTAAGGAAGCTTCCAGTAACAGGAATGGGTTGCATGTAATCAAGTTTGGGGCCAAAGGGGTTCCATGGGAATATCCAAACAACTCAGGCTATTTCCAAGGTGGCTCACCACAAACTGACAATAAGATTATATTACTAAAGATAACACCTAAGCATCCCATTCAACATGGGGAAGTTGAGCTGGAGCATACACATAGAGCCTTCACCCCTAAAGGCTAGTGTTCACGGTACTGGAAAATACTCTGCATGCTACCAAAAGCTAAACCCAGATACAAACTCTTCCTTTTACAATGGTGACTTGCCTCCAAGATAACTGATACAATAGTAGCCCAAAGCTTGTGGGCATGATCAAATACTGTCTGATTTGACTTAAGACTGACTCGATGAGAGGGAACCCATCTCTGATGCTGCTTGGCTGCCTAAGAACCTGAGACTAAATAGCCAAAAAAAATCTAGGGGGAAATGAAATACTACTATTAAGCCAAAGTAACAGAGTAATAAATTGATGCCTAAGGGCATTCTGCTATAATAATAGATTCATCCCTTTCTCAGCCATTGCTTTCTCCTGTAGTAACTGGGAATAAACAGAGACCCACAGTCAGATAAAAATCTCAGGAAGTCTGACCCCAACACTCAGCCCCAACAAGGGATGCCTCCATCAAATTCCTCCCCTTAGGGCTCAGGGAACTCTGAAGAAGAGGTTGAAAAAGTATAAGAGCTATAGGAGATGCAGGGCACCAAGGAAACAAGGCCTTCCAGACATAACAGGACTGACTGATATATGAACACAGAGACTGAGGCAGCAGGCACAGGGTGTGCACATAAAGTATTAACATACACCAGCTGGGCTCCTGGAGCTGAGAAGAGAGGTGGACATGCACCTGCATTCCTACCTCAGATACTCTCTTCAATTGATAGCAACTTGAAAAATGGAAATTTTGTTTTCTCCAGTGGGGTCTCAGTGAGAAAAACAAACCCTCTTAAAGGTAGGCCCCATGTCCAGCAGTACATAGCCAACACGAAAAGAACTCAGTGGAATCTTTGGAGTTTCTTTGTCTCAGAATGTTGTCATGAATTTTTTCTTTTCTTTTCTTTCTTTCATTCTGTTTTTTCTTTCTTATTTTCTCTCTTTCATTCTTTCTTTCTCTCTCTTTCTTTCTTTCTTTCTTTCTTTCTTTCTTTCTTTCTTTCTTTCTTTCTGTTAATCCTACAGGTTCTTTGCATATATAATACAGCTTACAGTTTTGTGTTTGTATTGTGGTATTCCTCTGTGTATGAAGTTTTTTTCTGTGTCTTATAAATATATCATTTTTTTATTTGACTCTTTTTCTTGTTTGGTTGTTTTGTCCTGTTCTGATTTTTTTTTCATTTTATTAGTTTATATTATTCCTTAGATGTCTCTTTGTTTAGTAAGGAGAAACAGAAAGTCGTTCAGATGGAATGAGAAGAGGGGAGGGAATGGGAGGAGGAAGAGGGGAAAGAGAAATAGTAATCAGAATATATTGTATGAAAAAAATCTATTTTTCCTATTAAAGAAAAAAAAATAAAGTGAGAGGATAAAATGACTATTTAAATTGTGCTGATAATCTCAGAAGGAATGAAATTTCCTAACATTCAAAATCAAATACCTCCTGTGTTAATTCATGCTAACTTTTACATTGGCACTGGGAAATATGTGAGTTCATTAATGGCACAAATTATTCACTTTGAAGATTTGAGTGACTTTTGTATCAGAAACTATTTTTAAGACATTTATTTATTCGTGTGTATGCACATCTCTGTGTGTTGTTTATTCATGGGGTTCAGAGAACAACTTGCAGGACTCAGGTGTATCCTTCTACCATGTGGGTCAAAGTGATGTCCTATGTCAAAATTAACAATCATTTAGTGATTGCTTCCTTTTTTCCTTTTTTTTTCTTTCTTTTTTCTTTTTTTGCCTTTCCTGGAACTCACTCTCTAGCCCAGGCTGCTCTCAAACTCACAGAGATCCTCCTGGCTCTGCCTCCCGAATGCTGGGATTAAAGGCTTACGCCACCACCACCCAGCTTAGTGATGGCTTTCTATTGGGGAACTTTTGTTATCAAAAAGACTCCTAAATATGTCTGGAAGCCTAGTTCTGTCCCTACTTATTATATGAACATTACTCAAAATAATTTTGAAGCTACCATCAAAGATTCAGTTGATGAAAGTATCAGATAAGTTTCTCATAAAAAATACAATTTATTTCAAAGAAATATATAACAAAATCAAATCCTAGAGTACCAGCATAGACCATTATGGTCAATATGTATAATTTTTAAATGATATAAATTTAAATTACTATAAATTATGTATTCATCAGTTTATAAGAATATATATATTACTATATATAAATACTATAAGTTTATGTATTTAAAATATTATATGTTACCATAAATTATTTACTCTTCAGTTTATGAGAAAATATACATGGATGAATCAGAAGGTTATCAGAAAACTGATTTCAAGACATAAACATCTAGAACTAGATATAAAATTGTAACAGGTAATAAATATTCATGTAGGTGATGCTGAAGAATATCTGGAGTCCTTATAATAAAGGTAGGTGTGTTTATAATTCCCACTAAACTGAATAAAGAAAAATAAATATTTCATTTGCTATTATATTAACACATTTTAAGAAAAACCTTTCTCTACGATGACAAAATGACAGGCTGCCAAACAGCAGTGTTCCAGTTCTCCAATGAAGAATAATGTTTTCCTCAGAAGTGATTTCTGTTTTAGGTTAGATTTGAAAACAGTGAGGGGAAAAAATGCTTTGTAGATGTGATTAATGGAAATAGCTTTTACAGATAACAATGAAACCTTTGCTAATGTGTTAATTTGTACCACAATGAGAAAGTTGTGGAGGACATACACTTTCCTTTTCTATTTCTGGAAGCTATGTTATGCAGTGTGTTTGTTTGTATACACAGCTCACATTCATAGAGGAGGAGGACAGTTCAAATACACATGAAGGTAGACTGTCCTGTCTGCTGGTAGTAAAAGGTAGAGAAAAAAATCAATGCCAACATTGGTCTTATACTAATTATTCTATAAGCAGGACTGTAGTTTGGATTTGAACTGTTTCCTAATAAAAGAATCATGTGTTGAAGGCTTGATCCTCTCAGCTGGTAGATCTAATCATTGAGCAATGACTGGGTCATAAAAGCCCTGATGTAGTCAATCAATTGATGGATTCATTTGATGGCACTTAGGAAGGTGGTAGAAAGGAAGGAAGTCAGATTTATTCCTTTGAAGGAAAGTACTGGAGCCTGTCTTTGTGGATCTGTCCCTTACCCCTTTCTCCTCCTGGCTCCCAAAAGGTAAGGAGCCTCCTTTACCACTCTCTCCCACTGTTATAATATTTTGCCTGGCCACAGACCTAAAAGCAATGGAATATTGTGAGCATTTATAGAACACATTCTGGTCATACTCACCTACCACCCTCTCATACTTTTCCACATCAATCAACCCCCTTCCTCTCAACAAGTCCTACCTCCACTATAATTATTCTTTCTCTTATTTACTTTTTGGTTTTCATTTGTTTTGTTTTGATTTGAAACCTACCAAGTTTAACAAAAACTACACATTTGGACACTGGAGTGCTAGTTACTCAACAATGGCTACTCCAATGCAGACAATGACTCCTTTTACCCCCTGATGTCAACTACTAACAGTTCCCCAGAGACTAGAGAGGATTGATAGTCCCATGAACCCTTTTCTACCCTTGACTGAATAGAAAACTGTATTTTCCTAGTGACCGGTTAGTAAACTCTGTAGTTACTTTTGGGTCCATGTGTCATAACTAAGGGGACAGAATTAACATCATCTAGTAAGTCAGCTATAGTTTGCTCATTTTTTTCATTTTTGTCCTTTTATTCAAAAATAAATTCTTTCTTCATACAATATATCCTAATTATAGTTTCTCCTCCCTCTACTCCTTCCAGTTCCTCTTCACCTCATCTGACCTCTGTATCCACTTCATTTCTTTCCCTCATTAGAAAGAACAGGCTTCTAAAAGATAAGAACCAAACATGGCAAAATAAAATATGTTAAGATAAAGCAAAAAAACATCACATCTAGAGTGGACAAGGAAACCCAAGAGAAGGGAAATAGCCTCAAGATCAGGCACAAGAATGGGAGACCCACTCATTCACACACTCAGGAGACCTGATATAGACACATATTGGCTCTGTGCTTGCTGCTTCAGGCTCTGTGTGTTCATAGGTGCCTTGCTTAGTTGATTCAGGAGACCTTGTTTCCCTGGGGGTTTTCATCCCCTCTGCCTCTTATACTCTTTCCATCTCCTCTGCTGCATGATTCCTTGAAATCTGAGGGGAGGGATTTGTTGGAGATATCTCATTTAGAGTCTCTCTCTCTCTCTCTCTCTCTCTCTCTCTCTCTCTCTCTCTCTCTCTCTCTCTCTCTCTCTCTCTCTTTCTCTAACATCTACCTGTGAGTCCCTGAATCTGCTACCATATGCTGCAGGAGGAAGCTTCTTTGATGATGACTGAATAAGGCAATAATCATGCAGCAGAATATAATTAAGACTCATATATATATATATATATATATATATATATATATATATATATATATATACATGTGTGTGTGTGTGTGTGTGTGTGTGTGTGTGTGTGTGTGTGTGTGAATATAGACCAGAAGTGTTTTGGTTCCACTCCAGGTCTCTGGGCTATCTAGTCTAGGGCAAGAGTGACACAGAACTTGTGAGAGTAACTGACCAGTGTCTGATTTGACTCAGGGCTCACTCCAGGAGTTGCAACTCATATCCAACACTGCTTGAGTGACCAAGAACCAGACACTAGATAGCCCAGAGATCTAGGGTAAAGTCATTTTTAAATTATGGATATGGGCTATTTTTGGTAGTAGTAATACCTCCATTTATATTTAGTGAACTTTTTATATATGTTCCCTTGTTCTTGTTTGTTCTTACCACATATCTCATTTAAGATATGATGCATGCAATTAAAAAGACGTAGACAAAAAATACCAAAACAAAACAAAAAGTGCATACACACACACACACACACATATATTCTCTTCTGTGGTGATCACCTGTATCTGGGCATGGGGATTGCCCTGGAGTTTGGCTGATACAGCCAGTGTCATTCTATGGAAAATTAACTTTGCCTTCTTAGGTAATCTATTTTCATTTGTTCATGTTTTGTTTTGCTTTTCAGTTGTTTTTTCTTTTCTTTTTGTTTTGTTTTTATTTGTTGTTAGTTTACTTGTTTGTTTTTTGAAGAAAGAGAAGAAGGTGGGAAATTGGGGAACTTGGGAGAAGGGGGTAAAATATGGTCAAAATATATGGTATGAAAGCAGATTTAAATTTACAAAATTTCAAATATAGAAAAGGTTTAGTCATATACAGTAGATTCTGGTGTTCATCTTCTTTATATGAGATTCTTGAAGACCATTATAAACTTATTTACTTGCATTCTTGCCATTACACTCAGTGGTTGATAAATCATAACCCCTTAGTAAATACTTAATGCATAGACATTTCAGTGGAATATATGGAGCACATATTCAGGAATGCTTGTCATGTTTACCTTATATGAGTTCTTTTTTTATTTTGTTCCTATTAATACAATGAAGTAACCACTATGTAAATTAACATAATGAAACTTATCAGTCCTGTGCATTCCTCAGGATTTAAGCAGTTTTTGCATTCCTTGCATAGTAAAATATATTATATAGAAATATGTTAATTTGTACATTTCTCAAGCTATACCAAAATACTTTTTTCCCAATTTCATTTGGATTTACTTTTTACTCAGATATAAAGAAGAAAACTATTACAGACGTTCTTGTATGAAATATTTGAAGAACATAAGCTTTGTTCTCTGAAGATAGATAGTTAGGGGTTCAATATTAGGGCTATATGAAAATGTATGTTAAAAAGTAAGATAAATTAGAAAATAGTCTTCAAAATGATTTTCACCATTTATATTAAACCAGAAAAGCACAAACCCTATATTTGATTAACATTTTATTTAATAGTTTTCATTTTTAATATTTTACATTAACCACACTAGTCGGTATAATAATCCCACACTATGGTTTTCACTTGTATCATCTGGAAATTAATAATGTAGAGTATATTTTCATGTGTTTGGCCTTCAGGCCATCTTGTTATATGAAATGTAAATTTCAGTAGCTTGGGCGATTTTCCAAAATTGTATTCAAAGGCTTTAAAATGCAATAAAATTTGAAAAATGAAGCACGTGAGCATTCATGCTCATAACATGAATTTGGATATTAACTATTCTTTCTTTATCAAGCATGACAATATCCCATCATCACTGTACCTATCTTTTTGCATGACCTCTTCCTAAGGAAATGTTAAAGATGTCCATCTGGCCCAAATAGGGTATTAAGGGCAAGCCAAGGTAATAATTCTATCAAAGTCCAACTTGGTAAACAAATAAGTTTAATTGGCTCACATACAGAACTGGGTGAGAGTTTACTGCCAGGAGCATAGGTAACCCCAAAGCAGCTGCATCACTGTAAGTCATATGTCCTACCCAATCATGTCTCAAAAATAAGACATCTTTCAGGTAACTTTCCTGTTTTTATAAATTCTAAAATTATTCTTGTTTTCATCAAAGCTTTATATTCACATTTTAATCATTCATTTGGCATGACTAAAAAGAAGATAGCATTTTATTGGAGAATTAATTCACTATGTTCATATTCTATTTTCATTTGTGTATCAGCAATAATTTAATTTTTTTAGCAAAGCACCAATGTAGCAGTGAATTTAGGTTTCTTTATTATTGTTTTGTTTCAATTTCATTTTTAAAGGAATATTCCCTATGGACAAAATGGCTGTTTCTTATCTGAGATGTTCATGGATAAGTTTTGCTACATATTTTTACTTCTCTTGACTAAACACTTAATGGAGTTTCTGAACTGTAAGTGATTTATGGTGTGTATGTGTGTGTGTATGTAAGTGTGTATTTAGAAAGGGTCTCTCTCTATATCCCTGATTATCCTGGAACTTAATATTGTAGACCATGCTGGCCTACAACTTATAGAGATCTGCTTGCCTGTGTCTGTCTTCCGAGTGTTGGGATCAAAGGCATGAACCACCACCCCTGGTAAGATGAGTTCTTATTTTTGTATAAAATTGTAAGAGGTATCTTTTTTTCAGGTAGTCGTGCCAACCTAAACTACAGTGAAAAGTGTTTAAGAGACTCAGATCACAAATTTTATAACTGACATTGGTTATTGACAATATATTTTACTCTATTCATACATTAGAGAGTGAGTCTAGCTAACGAGTAATTATTTGCCTTCTCCAAGTACATAGAACACTGGAAGTATATGGTACTTTTTTGGTTTCCTAGAAAATCTTTTCATTATTTTTCATATAAGAGTTATTTTGGTAGTAAAATTGTATTTTAACCATCTAGGATGTTTCTGAATTTTGTTGGGTTTTTTTTTTCACATATCTAAGTCTATGTTTATAAATATGTACAAAACAAAACATTTTTAGCCTTTATTATTTCAGACCAGTGAAGAACTACATCCTTTGAGTTCTTCAAGGCATGCTTATCTGAGGTGGCCTGCTAATCCCTGCCTGATGTATTGCCAAAATACTAAAATGACTTATAACCATATTAATAGTGATTCAAAGCTGATTTGTACTTTGACCATGTCAGCCTTCTGAGACACTGAAAATGAGATAGAATTATTCTCCTGCTCAGTGTGTCCTACCCACTCGGTATTAATTCTGAATTTTCCTTGCAAAATTAACAATCTCTTCCTTAGTTCATTTCAATCTTCCTCTACCTTATCATATACTACTGAAATTAAATGGAAACTTCTTATATTTGCTGGAGAACTGATTCATCAGAACCATTCATTCCCTTTCCATTTCTCGAGCTAGGTCAGTAAACAAGTTTACAGCTTTATTCCAACACACAAAGTATTCTTTCTCAGGTTTCCAGCCTTCTTTGTTACTCAGTTTCTGGTGCACTTGAATATCTCTGTTAACAAGGGATTTTGTCACAATAGTTTGCTTTAATTTACCTATATCTTTCTCAGCTTCCAAGACAGCATCTTCTATTTTCATCATTCTTTGGTAACTAACAAGCCATTCCAGAACATATTGGCATATATAACTACACTTTACTATTTTCATGATTTTTTTTACAATAACATATAAACTCCTTATAAGGGTGTAGTTGCCTGACATTTGATGAAAATTATAAGTCCAAAAGGACACATTAAAAGAAAAATGAATCTAATGAATAAAATACTTTCTTTGAACAAATTTGTGTGAATTTTATACAATCTGTGTTTATGATCACACATACAATTATTTACATGTGCATTATATCTGAACATTTTTATGAGGTATTTGATTTTGAATATTATTTTACAATTAATCTTCTATAGAACTTGGACCATATCAGTAACACATGTGTATTTGATAGAAATCCTATCATTTGAACAATAAAGAAGAATGCAAACGTAAAACAGAATTCAGTAATGTTCATGTTAATATGTCTCATCATCATTTTAGAGGAACTGCTCTGGTATATAAATTCACTTGTAGGTATATATAGTTTACTTTGTGTGAAGAATATATTTGAGGACCATCTGTCCTAGTTTGCTGATGGTTTTGCTCTGGCTGATACATTATCCACCTGGCGACAGTATGTACTGATACCTCTAAGTCAATGCCATTATTCTTTCCTCTCTCTGAAACCAGGGAACAGCTGGGTGATACAAGCTATTCTTGACATCTTAATGTACTTTTATGATGTCTATTTATCTTTCCAAATACATCAATAGAATAGTTTACCTAGGTTAAAACCCCTCATAGTTCAGTTACTTTTTAAGAGGTATGTGAATTGCTCCATTGTGGATTCTCTTCTTAGAGATGAAGACTATAACAGGTCCTTATGAGGTAAAAGGAAAAAAAAAAGACCTTCCTACTCGTGACACTGAACTAAGAAGAGTGACTGAATTAGGACTCACTGTGTGTCATGAAATTTGCTATAGGATAAGCTCTACTGGTGGGAAAACTGAGATGAAATCTCAATTTTTTTCTAATCTAATTATTTATTGGATCTTCAAGATATCAAAATGGTAAAAAAAATTGTTCTTGCATGTAGGATAAAATGAAACTCAAGATGAATGGATCCATATATTTAAATTCTAGTTTCATTTTAATCATTGATGATGATAAAACAGGTTTGCCTAAAAGTAAAATTGCCTGTTAAATTTATGGATGAGTTTGATTTGTCTATGTGTCTGTACAATAAAAATATCTTTCAATTGGTTGTTATAATAGAATATATTCATAAATACATGTTATAAAATATGTATTTGCATTACACAATAACATATATTTGTTATAGAATATATGTATATATCATAGATTATAAGGTATGTGTATATTATAAAATCTATTTGTTCATATATAAAAATATATAAAGAGCATGTTTACTATTCCAAAATTAAATATAGCTTAACCTTGATCATCACAAATGGTTTATGTGAGGGCACTTATCTATGAGTTCTTGAGTTTTTAATTTGAAATTTATGATAATCATTTTAAAGAATTTTATACATAAGTACTATATTCATATCATTCCCTTCCTTCACTATCTCCCTTCCAACTCTGTGCCCTCCACTCCCTCTCAAATTCATGAAATCTTTAATTATTGTTACATACACATATGTACATGCATTTGTTTATATAAATACAGCCTACTGAGTCCATCTGGTGTTATTCACATGTATGTATATGTTTAAGCCTCACTGTTTTATGAAAATTTGAAAGAGCTTACAGACAAGCATCATAGCCTCAACATTTTAAAAAAGATAAAATCTGGTATTACATGTACATTTAATGCATAAAATAGCAGTCCATTTTATCCTTTACTTACGTTAAAACAAAAAAATGCATAATTGGAGTTCTCTAATACACACACACACATATTTGAAATAGGACATAGAAATAACATCGAGGTATATAGTGAGAAAAAGGGATCTGATAATCGCTTGCTTTCCTAAAATAAATAGTGTGAAAGACATAAAATTTAAGATAAAGAATTGAAAATGTAACACAATTCACTGTATTTGATTTGATTATAGAAACATTCTGAAATGTGTCGTGTTAAGTGATTCATGTTTGCTTCATGATTATCCATGAGTTTCTCAGTGTTTAAATTCATGTGAAACAGCCTCTGGATGACTTTCAGAAAGATCTGGCCCAGTGCTGTAAAAAGTCTTTTAGGGTTTTAACATCATTGCAGAAACTAGATGCTCAAACCACCGGTTTTGACCTCCTGATAACTTTGAGTTACTGCTTTTATTGATAACTGAAAATTGTGGAGTTTCCAAATCTGACAAAAATAAATTGTTCTGAACAATGTGTGGTAGTATTTGTATAATTTACCTAAAACCACATTGTTCATACAATGGCTCATCCTCACTATAACACTGATGCAGCAGACTCTTCATTATTGTCTGCATAGTACACTGAGACAGTTACATTTACTTCCTTAAGTTATTATAACACGGAAAGAAATATATTCTGTGTTCCTGGTACTCTGGGAATATGATACTGAAAATATTAGAGTGATAGAGAGAGCTATCAATTTTCAGAATTGCACTGGTTTGGTCAGAATAAAAAAATCATCTTTAGAATTTCACAAATATAGGATCTTACTGGGTCCCCTTTCCATCAAAATAGGTAAGTATACATAACACCCACCTTGACTTCAAGACTGTCAATGGATTCCAGAAACTCCAGATAGTTCTGAAGCTATGTAGCTACAATAATTTATGCCTGCACAACTGAAGCCCATTTATCAGCATTTTCCTTGATTTGAAATCTGCTTTCTCTGAAACTAATATAGCTAATTCAGCTTTCATTTCAGTAGCATTAACCTGATTGCCAATCTCCATTTTTTTACTTTAAGTCTAGACATGGCTCATGCTAAAATAATTGTTTTGGAGAAACTTTATAGATGGACATATTAATAGATTGATAGGCAGATAGATACATAGATAGCTAGATAGCTAGATAGCTAGCTAGCTAGATAGATAGATAGATAGATAGATAGATAGATAGATAGATAGATAGATAGATAGATAGGTAGATAGGTAGGTAGATAGGTAGGTAGGTAGGTAGGTAGGTAGGTAGGTAGGTTGGTAGGTAGGTAGGTAGATAGCTAGGTAGATAAATAGAACCTAACCAGAGAAACATGCATACTGAATCCCCTTTGGCTTCATGAGTTGCCTTCAAAGGCCACTAGGGGGCAGATTCTGTTGAGCCATATTCCTACAGTACCAAAAACACAGCATGTTTCTTTTCTTGTTGATCACTTAAGAAAGTAAATGTAACTGTCTCAGTGTATTATGCAGACAATAAGGAAGAGTCTGCTGCATCAGTATTATAGTGAGGATGAGCTATTGTATGAACAATGTGCTTTTAGGTAAATTATACAGATACTAAAACATTTTTTTCAGAACAATTTATTTTTGTAGAATTTGGAAATGCAACAGTTTAGTTATCAACCAAAACACAATGTGCTGAACAGAGGCAGATGCACAGCTCACACAAGATACAGGGACAACTGTGACTTTATTTAGTTTGTGCACACATTATCAAGGCCCAGGTAAAAAGTGCTGTGAGGAACTTCTGCCTACTCTGAGGCTAATATCAACCTGAGAGCAGGCTTACAACGCAGAGAAATTGAGACATAATTTCTAATACTTATTTCAGAATCAATACATAAATATGTTTAAAAACGTGTAGCAAACATGACTGGTTCTGTCTCTACTGTTTGTCAACACAGACCATGAATGTAAATGAATATAAGGGAAATATTCATAACTTTTGTAAATAAAGATAGAAATAATGTCATTTGCTTTTGTATTTATAGCACATGGTATTCAATAAGAATTCATTACATTTAATATGCTTATTACATTTTTAACAGAAATATAGTTGTTTTATCGTTAATAGCATTAGTTATAGTAGAATAAAAATCCCATGAGCATAACAAACATTCGTGTTTCAAACACCAGCTATGTACTCAGATAACTCAGTCTTTGGCACATCATAGAGAAAAAAGCACTCTCTGCTTTTTGTATCATGATATGGTGGCTGGTTGCAAGTCCATGTGCAAGGATGGAATCACAGTTCTACAGGCAGGCCAGTCCTGAATCAAATGTCCTGTTAGGCAGAATGGCTAATCTCAGGGCAGATAGTAATGCAAAAGTTTATGCTAATGCTGTCTGCCAGCCATTTCATGTTTTGATGCATTCTTCTGGACAAACCAACATTTTACAACCATGTAACTTCTCTGAGCTAGGTAAAAGAAAAAGTGAAAAGAAATGATATTCTAGTTGCTGGATCAGTACTGGTAGAAAGTGCCAGTTCTCACTAGTTACTGTGGTGATAATTCATGGAAAAAAATGTCTAAGATTATCTACAAATCATTCTATTTTGTGTAGTAGAAATGTAAAGGAATATTTTTTTCCTTTCAGCCTCAGTAGAGGTACCCGTAGGAAAATATTAACAGTGAAGACAGCAAGTATGACCCCCACATTCAAAAATGAGTCCTAAACCACCTACCAAAAACATTGAGGAAATGAGTTTCAATTTGGTTTTCAACACTAAAGGAGCATATGCAAAAGAGTAGAGAAGTGGATGGCATGTTCTCCTCTTTCCTGGCTGTAAATATATACATATGTATACATATATAGTGTTTATTGTATAGATACATGCACATACAGTGAAGCATAAGGTAACTAATCCAGGTAAATATGCTTTGTGGGGAAATTGATATGAAACAATTCCATCATAAGTTAGGAGATACATTAATAAGTCATATAGATCCACTCAGTACTTCATCTCCTGTGACACTTCAAGTTCTGAATCCTGCAGCCATGTGAGGAGTAGTCTCTGTCACACTGAATTCCTGTGTGAAGAAAAAAACACCAAACTCAACCGAAAATGATCTAAGAGATAAAATGAAAATTAAGTCTTTGTTATTTTAAATTTCATAGCCTCATCCTAGGATAAAGCTGTGTAAATAAGATGAAGCTGAAATGAATAAGAATCATAAAGTCTCCAAAAATGTATCAACCTACCCATCAGTAGACATCGTGATATCTGTACTAATGGTACCTGATCATGGGAAATCAAGTATATTCAAAGAGAGATGAGTTTGTGCCAGCTGTAGAGCACTAGGACACACAGATATTTAATAGAAGAAGACCAAACAATGATTAAAATTGTCTGTGGCATCAAAGTAGCAAGAATGAAGTCAAATTTAGAAGCACCACCAAAATATATGAAAACAGCATTTCTTCTAAATCAAGCTAATAACCAATTAAATGATGAAATTAACTTTTCTAGGACCCTAAGTCTGTAATGAAAAGACCTAGAGTTATGTATCTAAGAATTATTTAATCATTATAAAATGACATAGTCTGAGGTTTTTTCCCTTTTATCGAAAATAGATTTTTTTTTCTTATATAATATATTCTGGTTACAATATCCCTTCCCTATTCTCCCCACAGGTCATCACCACTTTCTCTCTCATGTGGATCCAAACCCTTTCTGTCTCTCATTACAGAAATAAAAGGGCTTCTAAGGAATAATAATAAAAGAAAATAAGATGAAATAAAACCAAATATGTCTGAATCAGATAAAACAAATGAACAGAAGGAAAACTGTATAGGAAAAGACACCAGAAACCAACATTTTAAGATGAATTGCTAAACAATCTTATTAATAAAAAACCTGGAGCCAAATATTGGGGTTAAAACTGAGAGATTAGAGGAATAGGACAAGCCATAGCCAAACTCAGCCTCCAGAGAGAGCTACTTCCTGTATACCCACTCCTATATGCCTTTCTGTTCTGCCATTTTTCTTCCTCTCTCTGCCCAGCTACATCACTTCCTGTTTGTCTGTACAGACCTTCAGACATCCATGGATAGTGCTGGTGTTAAAGGCATGTGCCACCATGCCTGACTGTGTTCCCAGTGGGGCCTTAAACTCACAGAGATTCAAATGGATCTCTGCCTCCTGAATGCTAGGATTAAAGGAGTGTGCTACCATTGCCTGACTTCTATGTTTACTATAGTGGCTGGCTTTTTCCTCTGATCCTCAGATAAGCTTGGGGGGGAGGGGCGTACAGATAAAATATAACCTCAAAATATAGATGTATAGACCCACTCATTTGCACACTCAGGAATTCCATAATAACACTAAACTGGAAGACATGATACATAGACAAAAGTCTTGTAGGGTAAAAAGAGAGAAGAAAAAATATATAAAAATAAAAGTAAAAATAAGATATTACAAAAAAGGAAGAACTCTGACCCAACATTTTGAGACAAGGATCATCCAAAATTACCACTGAGTTCATTTTCCTCACACAGTTCATTTTCTGTTGGCCACCTACTGCTGGGAATGCAGCCTACATGTAACAGGAGTTTATTGGCCCAGTTATAATCCCTTGGAGAACATTAAGTTTTCATTTGTAAGTAGTTATCAATTGAAGATAGACCTGGCTCAGAGTTGGGAGCTTGTGTCCACTTCTCCTTTCAACTCTAGGAATTCATCTGGTGCACACCATACAAGCCCTTGTGCATGCTGCCTCAGTCTTTGTGAGTTAATATGCACATCATTCCTGTTGTGTCTAAAAGGTCTTATTTCCTTGCTGTCCTCAATACCCCCTGCCTCCTCTTCTGTAGTTCCAGGAACTCTGGGTTGCTGGGAATTTGATGGAGACATCCCTATTTTGGGATGAGTGGTCCAACGCGTCTCTTGCTCTCTTCATAGTGTCTGATTACGTGTCTCTATATTTCTCCCCATCAGCTGCAGAACAAAGATGGCTGAGCGGGCAGTAATCTATGAATATAGCAGAATATTGTCAGGAGTCATTTTATTGCTACTTTTAAAAAATGATATGTTTTTTGAATGATTTAGTTTTACCATCAATCACTGACCTAGCTAATCTCAGGTTCTTGATCACACAAGCAGTGTTGGGTATGGGTTCCCTCTCATGAATGGGGGCCTTAAGTCAAATAGGATTCTAGTTAGTTACTCCCACAATCTTTGTGCTATTATTGTACTAGCATACCTTTATGATGATCACTTTAGATTTGTGTTTCGTGCAAGGTGTTAAGTATTGATCCACTTGGATTCTTCTAGACATAGCCATCCAATTTGACACACTTCATTTGTTGAAGATGTGCTTTATCCAGTGTGTATTTCTACTTTTTTTACTTATTCAAAAATCAGTTTTCGATATGTGTGTGGATTCATGTCTGGGTCTTCAATTCCTTTCCATTTATCTACGAGTCTGTTTTTTTTTTTTTTTCCTGCCAATACCATGTGGTTTTTATTGCACTGTAGTACAATTTGAGGTCATGGATGATAATCCCTCCAGCAATTATTTTATTATTCAAGATTTTATTAGATGTCTTTAATGTTAGTGTGTGTGTTTCCATTGGAGGTTTAAAATTATCCTTTCAAGATCTGTGAAGAATTGCATTTGAAATTTGATGGGGATTTTAATAAATCTATAGATTGCTTATGGTCATTTTTACCATTTTCATCCTACCAATCATGAGCATAAGAGATCTTGCCGTATTCTAATATCTTCTTCAATTTCTTTCTTCAAATTAAATCTTTCACTTTCTTGGTTAGAGTTATCCCAAGATATGTTATCTTATTTGAGGTTATTGTGAAGGGTATTGTTTCCCCAATTACTTTCTCAGTCTGTTTGTCATTTGTATATAGGACGGCTACTTTTTTTTGTGAATTAATTTTGTTTCCTGATATTACCAAAAGCATTTGTCAGCTATAGGAATTTTCTGCTGGACTTTTTAGGGTCACTTATATGTACTCTCATATCATCTGTAAATGAAGACACTTTGACTTCTTTCTTTTCAATTTGTATCCTCTTGATCTCCTTCAGTTGTTTTATTGATCTAGCTAAGATTTCAAGTACTGTATGAATAGGTATAGAGCTAGAGGACAAGCATGTCTTGTTCCTGATGTTGGTGGACTTGCTTTGCATTTCTCTCCATTTAAGTCATGTTAGCTATAGGCTTGTAATAAACTGCCTTTATAAAGTAGAGATAGTTCTTTGTATCCCTAATCTTTCCAAGACTTCTATCAGGAAGGGTTTCTGGATTAGGTCAAAAGCTTTTCCTGTATATAATGAGATGATCATCTGTGTTTTGTCAGTTTTTCTTTTTTATGTGGTGGATTACATTCACAGGCTTATATATTTTGAAACATCCCCAATTCTCAGGGATGAAGTCTATTTGCTCATGGGTGATGATCTTTTTGATATGCTCTTTGATTTAGTTTGCAAGTATTTTATTGAATATTGTTGTGTCTATGTTCAGAAGGTAAATTTGTCTGTAATTCTTTCTTTGTTGTATATTTGTGTGTGTGTGTGTGTGTGTGTGTGTGTGTGTGTGTGTGTGTGTGTGTATCAGGGTAATGGTGGCCTCATAAAATGAATTCGACAATACTTTCTTTTCTGTTTTGTGGAATGACTAGAGGAGTATTGACATTAATCTTATTTGAAAGTCTGATAAAATTTTTTGCTGAATCCATCTAGGCTTTGACATTTTTAACCTTTTTTTCTTTTTTATTCCTATTGGGAGACAATTTTTTTCTTTTTCTTTATTCTTCTTTCATGCAATACGTTCTGATCAAAGCCTCCCCTCCTCCCAGTTCTTCTCCATACCTCCCCTCTGCCTCTCCATTTCCCTTCAGAAAAATGGCCTCCCAATGACACCAACTGAACATGGCCTAACAAGATACAACAAATCTAGGGATAAAACCTCATATCAAGGTTGGATAAGGCAACTCAGTGGGAGGAAAAGGGTTCCAAGAGCCAGAAAAATAGTCAGAGACACCCCACTCTCATTGTTAGGAGTCCAGCAAAAAACCCAAGCTAAACAACCATAGCATGTATGCAGAAGACCCATGCAGATTCCATGTTTGTAGGTTCAATCTCTGAGAGCCCCTACCAGCCCTGCTTACTTGATCTGTGGGCTATGCTTCCAAAAGTTGGGAGACTTTTAGTGATTGCCTCTACTTCACCAGGATTTACAGGTTTGATTAAATGGCTTCTCTGAACTTTAACTTTCATAGGTGGTGTGTATTGAGAAAATTATCCATTTGTTTCAGAATTTCAAATTTGGTGGAGTACAGGATTTTAAAGTATGTCTTTATGATTCTCTGGATTCCCTGTTGTTATGTTCCCTTTCCATCTCTGATTTTGATTTGTATCTTCTTTCCCTACCTTTAGGTTTTTGGATAAGGGCGTATTCATCTATAGATTTTCTCAAAGATCAAGCTCTTTGTTTCAATGACTATTTGTATGTTTGCTAGTGTTTATTAATTTAAGGCCTGAGTTTGATTATTTCTTGCTGTCTACTCCTTATAGGTGTGATGTTTTCCCCTTTTTTGTTCTAGAACTTTCAGGTATCATGTTAAGTTACTAGTGTAAGAGCACTCCAATTTCTTTAGGTAGGCTCTTAGTGTTTTTAACTTGCCTCAGAACTGACTTCATTTTACCATGTAAGTTTGGATATGTTGTATATTCATTTCCACTAAATTCTAGAAAGTCTTTTATTTATTTATTTTTAATTTTATTATGTGTTTGTTTTGTTTTGTTTTTTGTTTTTTTTTTTTTTTTTTGAGACAGGGTTTGTCTGCGTAGTTTTGTGCCTGTCCTGGATCTCGCTCTGTAGACCAGGCTGTCCTCAAGCTCCCAAGTGCTGGGATTAAAGGCGTGTGCCACCACTGCCCGGCTTAATTTATTTCTTAATTTAGGTGTTGACCCAGTTTTCATTCAGTTGTGAGGTGTTAATTTTCTTGAGTTTATAACTTTTCTGTTGTTTCTGTTATTGTTTATGTCCATCTTTAGTATTTGGTGGTCAGATATGGGTCATTATTCACATTATTTTATATTAATATTCATATTATTAATATGATGCATACCATATTATTTTAATTATCTCATATTTGTTGAGACTTGCTTCTTGTCAAAGTATGTGGTAAATTTTGTAGGAAATTCAATGAAGTACTGAGAAGACAGTCTATTCTTTGGGTTTTGGTGAACTGTTCTGTAAATACCTTTTGGAGCCATTTGGTTTATAAGATCACTTAATTTCAGCATTTCTCTGTTTACTTTTTGTCTGGATGACTAGTCTATTGGTGGGAATGTGGTATTGACATCCCCTATTATCAGTTTGTGAGGTCCAGTATGTGATGTAAGCTGTATAGCATGTTCCTTTTACAAACTTGAGTGTCCTTGTGGTTGTGGCATAGATGTTAATAATTGCAATGTCCTCTTGGTGGATTTTTCTTTGATGAGTATGTAGTGTCCTTCCCTAACTCTTTTGATTAGTTTTGATGTCTATTTTTTCAGATATTAGAATGGTTACCTCAACTTGATGATTATGGCAATTTGCTTAGAATATCTTATTTTCTGTCCTTTCATCCTGAGGTGATGTTGGTATTTGGTGAGATTCTTGATTGCAGCAGGAGGGTGTATACTGTCTTTGCATGCATTCTGTTACTCTGTGTCTTTTTATTGGCAAATTGAGACCATTAATGTTGAATCCTATCAATGAACAGTCTTTGTTGATTCCTGTTCTCTCTCTCTCTCTCTCTCTCTCTCTCTCTCTCTCTCTCTCTCTCTCTCTCTCTCTCTCTCTCTCTCTTTGATTTGATTTTTGATTTTCAGATCTGGGACTGTTAATTCTTTGTGTTTCTTGGGTGAGAATGACCACTTTATGTTATGTTTTTCCTTCTAGTTCCTTCTGTAGGGTTTCATTTGAAGATTTTGCTTAAATTAATTTTTATCATGGAATCACATTTCATCCACTTATTTTGATTGAAAATATTGCTGATTTTAGTAGGCTGGATTTTCACCTGTTGTCTCCTTGAGTCTATAGAATATTTGTTCACATGCTTCTCAGTCTTTTCATTGGGTAATTGAGATCATTGATGTTAAGGGCTATCAATAAGAAATGTTGATTTCTGAAATTTTCTTATTTATTTTTTGTATTGGTGAGTTGGTGTGTGTGTGTGTGTGTGTGTGTGTGTGTGTGTGTGTGTGTGTGTGTGTGCATGTGTCCTCTTGTGACTTTCTTGTCTGGAATTATTTTTTCCTTGGGTATTCTTGGGTTTGGATAACCTTTTTCGGTTGGAATTCTCCTTCTAGCACCTTTTGAAGGACAAGATTTGTGGCTAGATATTGTGTAAATTTGGTTTTACCATGGAATGTTTTATTTTATACATCTTTTGGGATAGAAAGTTTTGATGGGTATGGTAGTCTGGGATGGCATTTGTGGTTTCTTGGAATCTGTATAGTATTTGTCCAGGTCTTTCTTGCTTTTAAAGTCTCTATTGATGAATTAGTTTGCATTCTAATAGATCTGCCTTTATATGTTACTTGACCATTTTTCCTTGCAGCTTTAATACTCTTTCTTTGTTCTGTACTTCTAGTGTTTTGTTTGTTATGTGCTGAGGGGATTTTCTTTATGGGTCTAGTCTACTTCGTGTTCAGTATGCCTCTTGTACCAGATGTATCTCCTATTTTAGTGTACAGAAATGTCAATTTTGTGATTTTGTTGAAAATGTTTTCTGTGCCTTGACCTTGATTTTTCTTCTTCCAAAATTCCTAATAGTCTTAAATCTGGATTTTTCATAGTGTCCTAGATTCCTGGATGTTTTGTGACAGGGGTATTTTAGATCTAACATTTTCTTTGACCAAGGTATTTATTTCTTATAATGTGTCTTCAGTGCCTGAGATTCTCTCATGCATCTCCTGTCTTATTCTGGTAAGGCTTGCCACTGAGATTGCTGCCCATGTTCCTAAATTTTTCATTTTCAGATTTCCCACTTTGGGTTTTCTTTAATGGTTCTATTTACAATTTCAAGTCTTGAGAAGTGCTTTATTTGTTTACTTGGCTATTTGCATGTTCACAGATTTCATTAGATTTTATTTATTTTCTCTTTTAGGATTTATACTGTATTCCTAAAGGCTATGTTGTAGTCTTTGTCTAATTTTTCAGCTATATTGAAATTCCCAGGTGCTGCTGTGGTAAGGCACCTGCTCCTGTGGAGACTTACTGTCCTGGTAGTTTTTCATTATGTTTTTACACTAGAGTCTAGGCATCTAGAATTGTGAATATTGTAATTATAGGTGCTGATATCTGGTCTTGTCTTTTTTGTGTGGTTGTATTGTTACTTGGTTTCTGTTTACTTTCTGATTCTTTGCAGAGTGTGATAGCTGTGTGTTGTCAGGTTGGAGAGACTTATGAGATTCTGATAGGTGTGACTACTGGGGGTTCCAGGCAATAGGAGTTGGCACTTAAGAATGTGAATGGGCTAAGGTCAGGGTGGGGGCTAAGGATATCCATAAAAGGGAAATAAGCAGAATGTTCCACCAGGATCTGCTTAGATACCAGGAAATGGGGTCAGAAAATGAGGAGATTTAGTCTGCTACAGAGATGGGATGAGACTAGGGGCTTGGATATGGAAGAGAAGATGAAAAACAGAGATCTAATGCTTACCTACTGGCTTTGTTTGTCTACTTGCTTCTCTGGCAGACTAACTGGTGGGTTCCAAATGCATTGCTGGAGTTATGTGCTTCCATAACAGGATGAGTTCATAGGAAAGTCGGAGAATAAGTGTAGCTAGAGTTTTCCTGCCTTGCCCACAGTCAGGACAAATCTTTGTCACCTGCCAATCCCACAGCTGCTCAGACCCAACCAAGTAAACACAGAGACTTATATTGCTTTCAAACTGTATGGCCGTGGCAGGCTTCTTGCTAACTGTTCTTATAGCTTAAATTAATCCATTTCTATAAATCTATACCTTGCCATGTGGCTCATGGCTTACCGGCATTTTCACATGCTGCTTGTTCACATGCTGCTTGTCCTGGTGGCGGCTGGCAGAGAGTCCTTCTGCCTTCCTGTTCTTTCTTTTCTCCTCTCTGTTAGTCCCACATATACTTCCTGCCTAGCCACGGGCCAATCAGGTTTTATTTATTGACCAATCAGAGCAACTTGACATACAGACCATCCCCCAGCACAGCCAAATGCATACCATCTCAGACACCTGCACTCATGTCCGTGGTCCTAATCATCCTCTATGTGGACCTGCTGGGTAAAGCCATGAGGAACCCAAGAATGGGCTCCCACAGGACATACAGAACATCCCACAACAAAGATGATTTGCATGATCCCCTGGAGATAGGACAAAGAGGAGGAAGAGGCTGTAGCAGGTGATCTCCTGCAATTTTGGGGGTGAGACTGGGGCATTGGGTTTGAAGGAGAAGAGGTGACAATTCACATTTGGTACCTGCTTACCTGGTCAAAGTGGCCTGTGGGTTCCCAGGGAATGTCTGCTGGAGTTAGAGATTGGTATAAAGTGTTGAGTGAAAGGATGTGTGATCCTCTGGTGATGGGCTAGCAAGAGGCAAGGCCAGATGGTCTGCTACAGTGCTGTAGATGAGATTAGAAGATTGGATTTGGAAGACCTGAGGGAGAGGTGAAGAACTGCAGTTAATCTACCTTATTTCCTAGCTGTGTGGCCTTCAGATTAACAAAAAATCTGATTATTCATTTTTAATATTAGGACATTTTTCATGTTCCTCACTTACCCTCTCTCTAAAATCAGTCATAAGAAACTAAAGAGAGCCATCAGCCCCACTCATTGTCAACATTTTGACTCAGCTTGAAGATTTCTGGCTACTTCTATCTTCTCAGGATTTTGTTGATGTTGTTGATATGTCACAGCTTGTCCACCAGAAGGGCAAGACACACAACTTCCAGGTAATCACTGAATCAGAAACAAACAACAAAAATAAATCCTACTAGCAACATCTTCCTTTCCAACTGCCCTGATCTCAACTGGGGCCAGACAATCAGGAAGAAAAAGAAAGTGTATGAGAACTGGATTTCCTATGGAAAGCTCAAGAATTTTCCTAGGAATCTAAAAGGAATGTGCATATTCAAGGTCATTCCAATGAAAAGAAATGTTGGTACAGTGGTGGCAACACTGGCTGCCCAGGATCCTACACAGAGAGCCATTAGAAGCTATAGCTCTGCTGTAAATGAGTTGTTGTTTGAGGATGTGATTTTAAATATGTTTCTTTAGGACAAAAATAGCATGAGCAAGAGAGTTAACAAATGTTCTAATTAATCTTTGAATATATACTCAACTCTTCTTACCACAATGTGAAGTCTGAAGCCAGGCATTCAATTCTCAACAGGAACCTAAAAGAAAATGCACTAAAAGAAAACAACAATGAACACCAAAAAGTCATCAGTGAAGCCAGTAGTCACACACAAGTCATGCAGGATCAATAAGTTTGATTGAGAAGAGTAGTAGGGATAAAAAGGAGCAAGAGAGAGAAAGATGAAATCAGAAATAGACTGAAAACAAGCTTTGGGGGCTTTGTGACTGTGAACTAAGGGATCTTATAAAATAGTCACTGTATATGTGAGCTAAAATGTCCAGTGTTCAACAACAACAAAACAGATTATGAGATACACAAACCAGAAATTATACCACCAACACAAAGGACAGAAAAGAGAAAATGCTTCCCTGGGGTAGTCATGATTATGTATAAGTGATCTCAAATGAAATCAGGTACAATCAACATGGCAAATAACATAAAACTATATGTAATGAAAGTTGGGAAATATGTGTCACAATGCAGAATGCCAAAGTGATAGAAAGTAAGCAAGATTTTATTGTTGAAAGACAGCATGAATGAAAGGGCACATTCTTTAAAATGCCATTCTGTTCCAGTGGATTAATGTTGACAGACGTGATGATAAATCAACACAAATTATTCAAGCTGAAGAAAACAAAGTTACTGAACAAAATGAACAGAACAAGACTCTGAACACATCAAATGATCCATGCTTGAAGAAACCAATTTCTGTGATAGTGGTTTGATTATTATATATTATGTGCATATATGTATTTACCATTCCTGTCATATAAAGTTATAAGACATTATGTTGCAAGAATGGTATAAGTACAAATAAAACTTAGCATAACCAGATAACAATATAAAAAGTGTGTTTGTGTGTGTATGTACGTGTGTGTGTGTGTGTGTGTGTGTGTGTGTGTGTGTGTGTGTGTGTTGGGGGAGGGGGAGACTTCCAGGGGAAACAGGAAAGTAATGAAAAAGAAAGACTATTTGAGGGAACACAGTCTCAAGACTTCCCAATTTGATATAAAATGTAAAATGTAGGAATGTGTTTTCCAAGTTCTGAAAGACAGATGCCAACCAAGACTATTCAAGAAAAGCTGGTTGTACAGGAGAAAGGAAGACTTCAAAAGAAAGGGCACACACCCAAAAGGCTACACAGGAGCAACATAAGGTGGAATTAAGTCGGCAAATAATTGTGAAAATCTAGCAGCTTTGATGATTAAGTAAAAGTATAACATTACAGCAACAACAAAATACCCAATATATAAAGGGAAGCTAGACTGTAACTCCGTCAGCTGGAGAGAAAACAACTATAAACAATTCACATTTGACACCAGACTCACTTGGAATAAATGGCAGACTTAGCACAATTAGACAAGCAATTGAGGTAAAATAAATTTTATTTAAAAGATAATAAAAATCATATATTTATATATGACAGTATTTATACATGTCAAGTTGATTTAATTTAAATTTTTCCAGCTATCTAGTTATAATGGGCAACATTCTAAAACACAAAACAAATAAAAATTTACTGTATTCCTTGGTACTAGCAATGAATTATTCAAAACATAATTTAATAAACCAAATGTTTATAGCTATTATTGTTATAACTATAAAGAAAATGATATACATAGGAACCTATTTGATTAAAATACATAAAATAGTTTATGTTGACATTTTAAAACACTGGTGAATGAAATTAATACCTACATAACTAAAAAGAAACCTAATGTTTATGATTTTTTGTTTCTTTGAGTTTGTTTTTCGAGACAGGGTTTCGCTGTGTAGCTTTGTGCTTTTCCTGGAACTCACTCTGTAGCCCAGGCTGGCCTCAAACTCATAGAGATCCACCTGCCTCTGCCTCCTGAGTGCTTGCTGGGATTAAAGGCATGAGCTACCACCGCCCCGCTAATGTTTATGATTTGAAAAACTTACCCTTTCTAAATAGCATTAACTGGCTAGTGATCTTTACATTAACAAAGTTTGCATCAACAGGTGTGAATATTTTGTCTCTGTAATTTGGGCTTTGCTTCTGTTTGTGGGGTTGTTTTACAGAAGTAGTGAACCTGTATTTAAAATATATTTGTGTATATAAAGGGCCAGAATATTTTAAATGCTCTTTAAATACAATACGATCATAGAACTCAAAGGTCTTATTCTGAGGAGGCATGAAAATCTATAATAATCAAAAGAGGTGGTATTTGCATCTGCTTAAACATATGGATCTCTAGAAATTAGTTGATTTACATAGTTAAACCTTCATACTTTAGGTCAGTTGATCCGTTATCAGAACAACACAGTTTTGGTGTGGTGAGTTATTACAGCCTTATCAACAAATACTCAAGGCTCTCTAAGGGGTAGTTCCCACCGCAGAGGGAATCAAAACTATGCAGCAGGATTTCAGCTCCACTGCCTCTGCAACAGATCTTGCTGCCTTACTATTACAGCCTAGTCAAAGGAAGTGTCCTACAAGACGGTGTGTGCCACAATTAAGACAATGTGCTGGCCTCTCACCTGCAAGCTAATCTGGCATTAGGGAATATTTACTTTTGAAAGGGTGAGCTGTTTCCAGTCAGCTAGTTATTGTAGCTCTTCTCTGTGCATTTGTCCTCAAAGCTGTGTGCCAAAGAAGCTCCTTAAAAATCCTAAGAGCAACTGGATCAGGCCCTCTGAATAGGTGAGACAGTTGATTGGCTTGATCTGTTTGGGAGGCATACAGGCAGTGGGACTGGGTCCTGTGCTCAGTGCATGAGTTGGCTGTTGGAAACCTGGGGCTTATGCAGGGATGCCTGGCTCAGCCTGGAAGGAGGGGACTGGACCTTCCTGGACTGAGTCTACCAGGTTGATCTTAATCCTAGGGGGAGTCTTTGTCCTGGAAGAGATGGGATTGGGGGTGTGCTGGGGGGAAGGTTGCGGGGGGTTGGGGGGGGAGGCGGGGCGGGACTCGGGAGAACAAGGGAATCGTGGCTGATATGTAGAATTAAATTATATTGTAAAATAAAAAAATGGTAGGCGCAAAAAAAAAAAAAAAAAAAATCCTAAGAGCCCGTTTGGCAGAACATGGAGAATAGATGCTGCTTTTTGATAAAGGTCTCACAATCTGAAGACTTTCTCAGGCAAGGCTGCAGTGAGGAGAGGAGTTATTTTCCTTGCCTGTCTTTAGAGAAGAATACACAGGTAGGAAACGGATTTAATTATTAAAGACCTTTGCTTCTCAGCCTATTTCAGCTGTCTATAGACAACTTATTGTACAAGAGAGATGGTCTGTGCTCATCTTACATGTGACTTGTTGACAGAGGCAGTGATGTAGAGGAATATTATGTTGCTATTGCATTATATTACTATGTACAATTTCGTGTGTTTTCTACTAGATTCAAGAAAACTTTAAACTACCAATCTCAAACTAAATACAGTAAAGCCCCTTTGACTACCAAACTCAAACAAACAAATAAATAATGCCCCTTTCAATGTGGCCATTTTAACTCTGTGCCCAATGTGCTTCTGTGACTTAAGATATTTGACCTAATTTATTACAACCACTTACCTCTCAATTCTTTTCTTTATTTATTTTTAAATTCTGCCCCCCCTCAAATGCAGGGGTTTTACTCTTTTTAGTGTTAGTGAAAATTTTTCTGGATATCAGGTGTATTTGATAATTCTCAGGTCTCATTTTAATTAAAGTTTAAATATTTAGATAATAATCAAATAAATGTTATAGTTGATACAGAAATCATCTGTTCTTCAGTGTACAATACTTTATTGTATCTACTTACATATACTCAGACTCTTTCTTAGTGTTTGTGTGTGTGTTGTGTGTGAGTGTGAGGAGTGGATGTGTGATGTGTGTCACTGTGTGTAAGAGATGTGTACATGAGTGGGACTGTTGTGTAAGCACGTATGTGTAAGTGTATATGTGCATGATGGATAATGTATTTGTATGTTGTGTGTGTGAGTATATGTGTGAGTGTGTGTGATGTGTGTATGCAATGTGTGTGTGCTGTGTGTGTAATACATAAGTTGTGTTTATGTATGTGTGACATTCATGATGTGTATATGTGAGTGTGTGAGTCTGTGTGTATGTGTGTGTGATCTGTGTATATGTGTCTAAATGTGCTTGTGAATGTATGTGAAGTGTGTGTGAGAATGTTGTGTGCCATGTGTGAATATACATGTAATGTGTGCTGTGTAAGTGTGTTTTTGAGGTGTATGTAACAGGTGTGATATGTGAGTATTCGGATATGTCCATGTGTCTAAGTGTGCATGTAAGTATGTGATGTGTGTATGTGAATATATATGAGGTTTGTGTGAATATGTGCTGTGTATCTGTATGTTGTGATATGTTTGAGTGTGTGAACGTATGTGTGGTTGTGTGAAATATGTGTAAGTTAATGTGTTTGAGGTATGCCTGAGTGCATCTGCGTGTTGTATGTATAATGTATGTTTATGTGTGTATGTGAATTATTTGACATGTGTGTAACTGTATCTTGTATGTGAGTGTGTGTATGATATATGCATGAGTGTATATGAGATCTTTGAATATGTGTGTGAACATGTTAGTGTATGTGTTTGTGAAGTATTTATTGAGTGTGTGTATGTGTATTATGTTTGATTGTTTGTGTGTGTGTGTGTGAATATGATATGTGTGGTGAAAGAGAATAAGTTTGTGTGTTATGTATGCAGGGTGTGGTGTCTGTGTTTATCTGTGTGTGTGAGAGAGAGAGACAGAGAGAGAGTGAGTGTGTGTGTGTGTGTGTGTGTGTGTGTGTGTGTGTGTGTGTGAAGGTATTCATATGCTACAGAGAGTTTGTGGAGGTCGGAGGACAACCAGGAGGAATCTGCTCTTGCCTCTCACCTTGTTCCAAGGCAGGATTTTTGATTTGTTTTTGTTTTTGTTTTCCGGTCTTTCTGTGAACTTCATGGTAGCAGGCTGGTGAGTTTCTATCTATTCTGATGTGACTGTCTCCGACCCCACAGGAACAGTGCTAGGGCTACAGATTCATATGTTAAAAAATTATGTGGGTTCTGATGATCAAACTCAGATCAAGCTTATGCTGACACAGTTTCACCAATTTGAACATTGTCCTCACCCTCACTCCCCGCATTTATGTATTTATTTTGGCTTTTTTGCCTCACTCCTTTTTTTTAATCAATTGTTCCTATAAAATTTACTGTTTACATACTGAAACAACTAGCCATATAATTCTTCTGGTCTCTTTCTTCATTTGGTAGTCTTACTACATATTATTGAGTGATAGAATGCATAACACTTAATAACTTCTAAATCCCTGTCTTTAACCTAATTGTTATAACTACAAATTAACATGTCCATGTGCCTTCTCTACTGGAAGAGCTTATAAATAACTTTAGGGTGATACATTCAACACCGGCCTTTACATATACTTTAAAATACTTTAATTATGCATTTAGAAATACAGTTCTGGCAGAGTTTTATCAGTTACACACAGACTATTAAATACTTCCACAATACAAAAATCTCAAGGGTTCTGGAAGATCTTATTACTGTGTTCCCTTCCTGTACAAACCCAGCATCCCTCTGAAGGCATTACCTAAGGGCACCAATGATATACATGACAGTAACCTAACAGAAGCTGTAGTTTATTTAGCTTTAGAACTGATTTAAAAGGCAACTACTTCAAATCAAAGAATATTCATTTCCCCCTCAATTTATCAGATATAGATCTTTTGTGAGTGTGCTTGCATGTTCATGTGTATACCAGTGCATGTGGATGTGTGGATATACATGCATGTGTGTTTAGAGTTCAGACAACAACGGCAGGAGCTCAACACCAGTCCTGTAACCATCACACCTAGGTAGAACTCATTCTATGATCTCTATATCTCATAGTGGAAATTACAGATTTCAAATGGGTCAGGCCAAACAGGTGCTGTTATTTCTTAATTCTTCCACTAAAATCATGTCCCATAATAATTCATAAATAAAACCTTATTATGCATGTGCTCTATACAAAATTCCAAGTAGTCACTGTTCAAAGCATCTAGAAATGTTTCTTGTGTCTTAAGCATGAGCAGATTTGTTTTCTTTTTATCATTGCTTGAAGAATGGATGTAAGTGAAGTTTTTTTTTTTCCCACCAGCCCACTCCCAAATTGACACAGAGATTTAATATTAATTACAAATGCTCGGCCAATAGCTCAGGCTTATTACTAACTAGCTCTTACAACTTAAATTAACCCATTTCTTTTAATCTATGTGTTGCCACATGGCTCATGGCTGGTTACTTCATTTTGTACAAGTCTTACTCGACTGTATCTGACTGGCTACTCCTCTGACTCCAACCTCCTACTTCCCAGCCTCCACTGTATCTAGCTGTCCCACCTATATTTCCTATCTAGGTACCAGCCAGTCAGCTTTTTATTAAACCAATCTGAGTGACAAATCTTCACAGTGTACAAAAGGATCATTCCACAGCAAGTAGAATATAACAACTTTTTTTACATTTACATTATTACAATATACTAGATATTTTAAATGATCTCGAGTTGATTGAAGAATCCAAAAGGTGTGTATAGGTACATGCAAATACACTTTTTCATAACAGTCTTGAGCATTCAAAAATTTGGCATGTTTGGGTGGGCCTTTGGACCCAATTCTTTATGGATACCCCTCAAAAAATCAATCAATAAAATAAACAAAATGCCTGTATTTTCAAATATGTTCAAAGAACAACCACCTCTCATCACTATCACAATTTATGGCAATGATACAAAGTACTCTATTGTGTTTAACATAGTGACAATATGATATTGATTGATCTCTGTCCTGCAAACTCCAAAAAATCTCCCCTATGTAAAGCACTAAAATATATTCCTAAAGTCATACTCTCTTAACCTTATGGTCCAAATCTCCTAATAAAATTTTATGTTATTTAGAATAAATTGGAACTAATTTACATATCCTACAGACTATATGTTCCACTGTAACTGTTTTACTTTTCTTTTCTAATCAACCTCATACCTTCGACTCCACCTCCATTGACTTTAAAACTGTGCCTCCTGTGTACAGTTTTATACTCTGTTCTCCCACCAGTTCCCTTCTTAGTGCCTGGAATACGTCTCATTTCAGTATATATTTTATAATCTATATGTATGTATATGTGAATATATATGTGTGTGTGTGTGTAATTGTACCTATTATTCAAGATCCTGATGTGTATTGTATGAAGCACTTATATCAGAGAGATCTAGTTTAGTTATTATATTTGTGAATCATTCACACTTGTAGACTTATGGAGTTGGAGTCTCTAGTAACATAATCCTATAATCCTGTAAATGATTGCTTTCAATATCATTTGAAAAAACTTTAGATCATATCCATATTTGAGAAAATTGCAATAAGAGATTGAACCAGATTCAATATTGTATAGAATATGCATTCAAATATGAGAAACAAGTTTTAAGAAATTATAAATCCATATTTTCATTCTTAATTGCAGATTTATTCATGTTGGGAGCAAAGAAACAGTGACCATAGCAACAAGTATAAATATCTTATTAAACTGATTGACTGAACTATGTTTTCTGGTTCTAAAGATCATTATTTAACTACTTCATTTAGCTTTCTGTTTTCCCATCAGATAATAGTATATGTTTAAATCTTCTATAAACCACTTCAAGGTTAAGGAATGCCAGCATGTATGAAGCATAATTAGGAGATGGATAGATCTTAACATCAATCTACTCATAAGTGGAAATGTTCAAATATATGAATGAATAAGAAAATACTTTGAAATCAGCAAAGATCATTCCAGAATCCAAATTAAATCAAGTAATCACACAGAGACTAAAAACAAAAATGGAATAGAATCTTAGTCAAAACAGAATATCACTACAATCATTTTTAAAGTGGATTGCATCAGCTTGTGTACTGAATACAAGTAGCAAGCCTGAGATCAAATGGATCACATCTGTGCCTACTAGACAACATGAAGGCAAGGTCTTCAAAGCAGGAGAGAACTAAAGATGTTCTTGGTATCAATGATTCATGGAAAGAGGGAGCTATTGACCTGTAAGAGCAATCTCTTGGAAGACCATTTGTGAAACAATAGGTAGATAGATAGCAAAAATATAAATTCTCGCAGAAAATAGCGTGACAAAGTTAGGAAGTGAAACTTGCCTCAGAAACAAAGCCTCATCCATTATAGTGAAGCCTCATTAACTGAAAAAGGAAATCCCCTATAGCAACAAAGAAAAATGCAACAAAATCAGCCTTGACAAGTTTTATTTAGATATTTTCTTATGAGAGCGTGCTAGGTTAACAAGAACTCAGTGGAACTAATGGAAATAGAATGCAAGCATTGTGCAGTTGAGTGACAACTAGGTTGTAAGTTAAGTATTTATACAAATAAGCAGCCAGTGTTACAAAAGTTGCTGGACAGTCTTTAGGATTTATTGTGTAACTCAGGGGTATTTTTATATTCTGATTGGCTAGTTTACTAAATTTCTTTCAAAGAGTATAAGATATATATTCATTAAATTGTATTATAATAATTTTTAATAGAAATCAAAGGTGCATAATGTATCCAAATCCAGAAATGACAAAAAAATTAGCAAATCAATCTATATTATTGTATAATCTATTATTCTAGTTGCATTTCAGGTGACAGTCTTCATTGGCCTCCAATAATGACCCTGAAGTTATTAGGTTGCCAATCAATATGGCTCAAAGCCCTGTGATATACAACACTTTCTACTCCCTCTGATGCATCAGAAGTCTAGGTCTTTTAACCTCTGTGTCAGGGCAAAATGCAACGAGACCTTGGTCTCCAACAATATAAGAGGTTTTCTTAGATGAGCAGTCCTTTATTTTACATACTGGCTCTGAAAAAGACCTTTTTGATTGATAGTGGCCCTGTGACATTGTTCTAATTTTGATTGATAAAGCATGAGAAAAAAATGGAGGCATGTAAGAAGGGATTCTAGAAAAGTCTTTGTGGTTATTGAATCCTAATCCATTTGTTTTATATCTCACTAAAACTTCTATTGGTGTATATTCAAGACTTTGCACAGAATATTTATGTATACAAACAGAGTCATTTCCAAAAGAAGAAACACTCTAAAGCAAATGAGTGAAGCACACGTACATTGTTAAATATATTAGAAGAAACTTTGTATGCTGTTTTCAAAATAACCAGGCAATTATCACTTTTGTACCAAATAAAAGTCAAATGCATGCCTAAAAATCAACATTTGCAAGAAAAGTCTAGTTTTATCTCCCCCAATTAGCAAGACTTATCAAGGTCCCTGAACTGATTCCTAAGGAATGTTAACAAACATCAAACTTTGAAATACCTGGGTATGCTCCTAAAATAGACACTCAGAATATGAATTATTTCATGGAAATAGTTTAATAAAGTATCCTTTCTTAAATAAGCTAAAGTGCTATTTTTGATCTGTGATGTTAAGAGTCTGACGTCTCTTGCTGACCACATCATTCACATACATACACCCATACACAGTCACTGGATGTATTACTTTCTAGATTTAGCACCAATCCTAAACTTGTTTATAACACTGTCTTTACTATGATCTTAGAATTTTTTTAATATGGTGCTTGTGGAGATTCAGTGTCAAGTGAACTAAAACAACTATTTCAATTATACCATCTGATATTTGAGAAACATAACAATCCATTTATCACTTCATTTAAATGGTTAAGTAAATTCTTTCACTCATGTTAGAATAACGGTATACAACAAAGGTCTAAATAATCTTATTTGCAATAGATTTAACCATCCTAGTAATCCTATAAGCATCAAAGGACTTAATTAATTAGCCATTAATTAATTAATTTAAACAAATTTACTAAACACCTTTGGTGTGTCAGGCACTCTATGAGATAGTCTCTAGGACATGACACAGCATCAAGGAACTCACTGTTAATGACAGTTTGCTTCATTAAGTCAGAGACAGAAATTTCCAGCATGAACAATTGCTTGAAATGTTAAGATTGACAATAACAAGCAAAAGACTAGTTTTCAGAAATTATACTTCATCACAAAAATGTCTGAAAATGAATGTTGAGCTAATTTTTTCCCATTGCTACTATGAATTCCTTAAGATCATCATGTATAAACGATATAGTAAAGCTACAAAAAGGAGTATTACAACAAAGCACTCACTGTTTAAATGCAAAATATTTTAGGGTAGAAAACAATATGCTGAGATCTGGGGAGAAGGCTCAGTGATTAGGAGTGTCTGATGTAGTTCAAATCTAGACCAACAAAAAAACCCAAGAATTGTTGTTCAAATATTAACTCCAGCAATTTCTTTGTGGTTGAGCTTCTACAGTAGTAGGTTTGTATGACTTTTTGAAAAGCCCTGTTAGTTGTCCCTCCCTATATTTTCTGCTTTAGCCTTCTTTTCCATCCTCCTTCCTAATTAATCTCCTTCGTCTACTTTCCTTTTTATCTCCTTATAACATTGTATTCTATTTTCTTTTCCTAAATGATCACAGTAAATGCCATTTTTTCTGAAACGCTTTGATATATTCCAAATATTGTGTGTGTGTGTTTTCTGCTCTTTAATTTCTCCTTAAAATATCATTACATATAAAATTAATTTCTAATTTTATGGCCAATCTCTATGCAGAAATTATAAGAGAATAGTCAATCAAATTCTGTTCTTGCATGTATATTTTATCCTCCAGTAATTATGCAGCGAGTCTCTAGATAGAGAGATGGATGAATGAATGGACAGATGTACAGACAAGTGGATGTTTAAGTGTATACATTATTTGCTGCCTACATAACTTCTTGTTTTAGATTCTTTAACTACTATCTTTTGGAAACATAAGTCTCTGTGAAGAAATTCTCTCCCACATGACTAGGAATTTTCTCTTTTAATAAAACATCAAATATTTTGCTTTGGATTTCCATTGTCAACAATCATGAGGACATTGAAATATCCGTAAAAATCAGTTTAAGCAGACAAGTCTCACATGTGCCTCCTGACATTTATCTGAAAGTTGTAAGTCCCACTACAAAATACAGTATGTGAAAGGTACTTGATATCTATTTAGTCAATACATTTTAACTAATATAAATTACCAATGTACATAAGATAGTAGACAAAAACAACAAAAGTTTTAATTTTAAAATACACTGTATAAAATATCTTATATTAATTTTCATCTTTCCCAGGTCCTATGGAAAGATTTTTATTTGTTATATGTACATTAAAGATTTGATCTATTAAATTTGTTCATTTTTTATCAAATGATACCACTCAATTTATTAAAAAATATCTAAAAGAAACAGTGGTTAATACACTTAATATCCTACTATATAGTTTTATAAACGACAGTTTCAAGGGTCAAATGACTTTTTGAAACATCAATTTATATTTAAAATATGAAGCAAATTTAAAATTTTCAGTTGAGACTTTTAAATGTTAACTTTTCAATCTTTAGTGGTCAATTTTTGGCTTAACATATCTAAAGATATGCACACTCATGAAGTTCCCAGTAAGTACAACATCATGGTAAAGTTCTCAGGAAAACACAATATGCAGTATTATATGTTTTTTTTTTTCAGGTTTATCTCAAGAGAAGGAAAAGCAAAACTTCTGTGAAAAACAAATGTAATGAGTCCCAAGGACTATTACATATAAAGAACATATGACCATGTGGTGCCAACCAGAGGTGGTATACCTATAACAATCCAAGAACCTAAGGGTCAAGAATATCATGGTATCATCTCTTGCTGCCAGATAGACATGAAAGGGAAGTTGTGCACAGTTGTGCACGTGACTCTTAACAATATAGTTGCCAAAACAAGACTTGCATAATGGTAATGCCAGTTGACATGCCAAAAATGGATGGTGGGAATTCTCACAAGGCCCCACCCTTAACATTAAAAAATACAGGCAATTAATGACTGGTACTTAGCATATAAGTATCATGTTTCAAAGGTGCATCTGGCAAATCAAGACAGAAAGAGGAAAAAAATGTTTCAAATTCTCTAGTTATCACCTTCTTGGTTTTTCTAATTTTTAATAGAGCTGTTTTTCTTATGTCAACTTTTTTATATACCACTGTACTTAATCTTCATATGTAGTTCATAAGAGAATGATGAGATTGATATTTATATTCTTCAGTCAGTTTTTAATCATACAATAAAGAAAGTATCATAAAAATAAATTTTGCAATTTAAACCTGTGTTGCTTAGCTATCAAAGTACTAAAAGGCCAATTCTTTCTTTGCTAAATATCTTCAGTTGTATTTGTTATTTCTTTCACAAAAGAAGTGAAGCCATCCATTTTTAGTTTGCTTCTCCCTTTCTCCTTCTCACTTATAAATATGTATCTCCTCATTCCCTCATATCAATATGTATTTTAACATTTCACCTGGACAGATTGCCCAATTACTAAAGAGTCAACGTGTTGGCCTGACATTAAACCTAGCCACTTGGGTGTTTTAAAATGTAAAATATTCAAATGTATAGCAAAAGAATGTAAGAAAAGTAAAGGATGCTTTCTCAATTTACTGAGAATGAATATATGGCCACTCACCTACACATTAATCAATATATACTTATGCATCTATGAACTTTCGTATCCACCCATGTTTATATATTTTGATATTTTTATTTAAAGGAAAATTTATTTTCACTAATTCATAATTGTACATTTGGTCTTAATATATTTTAGGTAACTATCATCTGAGATTTTATCAGAGCTAAGAGGACCATTATAAAATATCTTTTTATTGCTGTCTTATAATAATATCTCTGAATATTAATGAAGCATAATTCTACTTATATATTCAACATCAACATTTCTTTTTGAAAATCAAATGACTGCTTTTAAAATTTACCAAGTTATTCTTCTCTCCTTAGTATGCAGAATTTTTGTTTATTCTGACTGTTTCTCTTTTAACCATATGCTGTATTTTTAAACATTATCTGTTCCTATTTTTATCCCTATATGCCATGTTTTTTCATGTCTTTTTATGTGTGTGTTTTCAGTTTTTAATCGGCCACAATGGATTTATTTCTCACCTAAGTTATTTACTAAATATATGCTTAATATTTATTTGACAAACACATTTTTATATTTTGAGAAATAGAAATTTAGTTTTCCCCATAAACTCAGATCTAGACATTTATTCCATTGAAACAGTACTGAGAAGTGGAATTTTAAAAGGGGACCCGGTCATGCAGGTTATATCTCCATAAATGGATTAATGTTATTCACATGGGGAGTTATTAACTTGGGAAGAGATTTATTATAAATGCGTTTTTGCATTATTTCACTCATCTTGGTATTAACTGATTTAGACTTTAAGTTAAAAGTGTTGTGTACATGTCTAGTAGGAGAGACACAGAAGAGAAGAAAATGTGATTTACTTTTCAAGAAGGGGGTTTCTCTAGATAGACTAACAGAAACAAAGTTGATAATAATGACATGGAAGCACAGGGCTAGGATCTATGACAAGCTAATGTTACTAGAGGATTCAAATGCAGTGTGAAATATAGTAAGCTTAATGACACTCTGTGAGTGTGAGAGACAAAGGCAGAAACAGAGAGATGAAGAGATCATGCAAGAAAGAACCAGTGTATAGTCATGTAGTCTTGTACCCCGCAATTTACTCAGCCCTAAAATAACAAAATATAAAAGCAAAAGTCAACATATGTAAAAAGAAAACAAAAGATTAATATGCATAGAAAAATGCCAAGCTAAGGTTTCAACCTATCTTTCACTGTTACTTTGATACTTAATACATATGATTCAGTGTGCGATCAAGTAATAAAGTTTTGTTAAACCATACCCAGTGAATAAATTATAGCCCATTTATTGGTCATTTTGCCATAGACCTGCTATATAATTTGTCTTTATTTAATACATATTTAATTCTATATTCATTCTAAATTAATTCTACATTAAATCATAAAAGTATCATTTAGATTATTAAAATTGATTCTACCCAGACCAATTTGAAATTTCCTATTTTGCCATAAATATAGTTTGACACAGAAATGATGACTCAATTACCTTGTACAACATTGTTAGTGCTGGATCCAGAAGAAGTGAATAAATGTCAGGATGGAAATGTTTCGTTATTGAATTGATAACCCATTTCACCCCAGTTGTTGGGCATTTGGTACTTTTTTTTTTTTTTTTGGTTTTTTTTCGAGACAGGGTTTCTCTGTGTAGCTTTGCGCCTTTCCTGGAACTCACTTGGTAGCCCAGGCTGGCCTCGAACTCACAAAAATCCGCCTGCTTCTGCCTCCCGAGTGCTGGGATTAAAGGCATGCGCCACCACCGCCCGGCCATTTGGTACATTTTTATATGTGTGCTTCAATAAGAACAACAGCCATGCCAATCAGGGTATATTAGTCTTGCCAAATGTACTGCTTAATGTTGCCCTGCTGCCTGTGACGTATAACTCAACTCAAGCCCAGTGTGTATAAGGAAGGTAAGAGTAGTGAATGCCACTGAAACCAACAAATGATTTAGTTGCCTGTGGGTTTCAAACAGTTTAAGGAACCAAAGACCATAACATTGCTTTTCCAGTGCCTTTAATTTCAACCAACATCATTGTGCTCTGATTCTTGGAAGAGGTGAAACCCTTGTAGCTGCATTCATTATGTACTGAATTATATTCTACCACTTGGCTTGCCACCTTCTGTTATCTACAGAAAAAAAAAGTCCATTAGTTGAATGGTCCCATGTTTCTATGTCTCTTCCTTTCTCTGTAACTAGATATTGCTTTCTGTAGCTATTAATGGGCATTCTTAGACTTTTAGACAAGTCGGTTAAGTATCATTCCTTTTCAGTTAATTGCAGTTGAATTGCCTCTCTCCATTCACAGAAGGGTTATCAATGACTCAGATACCAAATCTGAAGAAGCTTTGCCATAATGTTTGTTCTGTTTATATAGCACCCGTACTGATGCCTAAGCTACATTCTGTCTCAGTGTCAGAGTTCAACTTCATCCTTCCATACTTTGTTGAACAATAATAATCTACATGGCCTCTTCTCTTTAGCTTCTAATTGTGTTCAATAACTGCAGTATGTGACTAGAAGATTTACAGGATGAAGAAAAATGGCAGGCCCTACTGTTAGTTGGCCTTCTCTAGGTTAAGGTAACTACACTTTCCCAAGAGTATGGACATTAAAGGGGCATGGGTATTAATGAAGCTCTTTATGTGAATGTTAAGCCCAGGGAATGAATGTTTATTTTTGTTTTACTTTAGTTTTGTGTCATGGAGAGAGTCTGGTGTAGCCCAGGCAGGCATTAAACTGGCTAAGCAGTTGAAGATGACCGTAAACTCCTGATTCTCATCCTTCATCTTCCTAGTACTATGTTTACAGATATACACCACCACTCCCAGTTTATTTCTTTTGTTTCATTGCTATTGCTTTATTGCATTTATTTAAAATTTTTGTATCTTTTGCTCCTGTCAGAGACGACAGAACAGCCACTTCTATTCAATATCCCATTTTCCTTTATTGTCTCTTGCAGCACAATTGCTTATGTTTTGTTGTGGTTTTGGTGAGTTTTGTTTTTCTCTAAAGTCCTTCATGGAAACAATTCTTTTTCATGTCCTGGCACTGACATGTCAATGATACCTAAATGGATCTCATTCTATTTCTCCTCATTATTCATTCAGTAACTATATTACTTATATAACCATATAACTTATATGTAAATAAATTAGTTACAACTGTCTTCAGCATCAATATAATATTGGACTTTCTCTCAGAGACAATACTGATCACATAATCTTCTTCTTTACAGTGGTTTCATTCCATGTTCATGACTGGAATTTCATCATCTCTCCCATTGATCAAGCTGTCACTAGCTATATCTTTTAGTCACATGTGATAGTAGCTCTTCAGTCTGATCCCTGCACTGTAGTATCATTGTTAGTTCAAACATGAAAAATTCAGCACCAATATTTTAAAAATATAACTACTGACTCTAATGTCTTTTTTTGCTTAAACCTGTGATTTTTTTAATCCATATTTCATGATGTCATTTGATAAAGTACTACAAAACTGGGCCTAAACATTTACACTTTCACCCCTGTGAAGCATGTAACAGCTGTAGAAATCTGAGCTCCAGCCTTTTGCTTTGTTTTATTATTTAAATTTGTTGCTATCGAACACTACCCAGGTGTCTACTAAAATATTAACCACAGAGGTATATAAACATCTGCCCATTTGTCTTTAAGATGTCGACTGTTGTATGTAGCCTCAATGCTAATATAGCATTGGAAACAGTGTGAGCACTCCTTCCATTTCATGGACCAGAACAGAAGAAAGAGAGAAATTTGACCCTTGGAGCACTTATTTCAGTATTGAAACCAGGACATTTCTGTCTCTGTTGGTTTTGATAGCATCACTGAAGTTAACAGACTCCTGCAAGTCCACTGCTGCCCCAGCAGAGAGATTTTCTTACCACTTGGCCTTTTCTGTAACATATAATTCAAACTGTGATGAATAATTAAAAAGATGAAGATTCTGAAGTTCAGAACTAGAGGCTTAGTCAATGCTCTACTCCAAATATTCTTTTTCTTTTCAATGGATCCCCTTTCCACATTGTTGGATGACAAAAGAAGTTGCTATAGGTGAGTTTTGGATTGAGGTAAGATTGTATTTAGTTTTATTTCTGTTCAAAGTGACTGTTAATGGGAGTGAGTATCTTTATTCTTTGGAAAGATTGTCAAAGCAAACCAGGCCTTGGATCAATTCTATTTTCAGCCTGCAATAAAACTGTCATAGAGATTTATCAAATAAAATTAAATAATGGAAAGGCAGGAGTAGCCGGATCAGCAGCAAGGTCAGAGTAATCATCTTGAAGAGTGTTGCCAGCTGAAAGGAAGAAGTGACTTAATGATAATAATACAAAGTTTTACTAGCTATTACCTGTTGATTTTTGCCTTTTCTTCTCAAACTGTAAATTGCAGATTCAGAGTTTAAGTACGTGTATATGCAACAAGGAACAGACGCTTAAACACTTTTCCTTGGAAGGAAATCAATAATTACAGCCCTCTCTTTTAAGTCAATATTTTATACTCTCACATAAACCAGAGGCATATCAATATTTTAACATCAGCATTGTAACCATGCTGTTTATCCACTTGGATATAAATGCCCTGTAGTGTCAGTAAGGTCTGTGACACTTCCAAGTAATACCATGCAGTAAAAAAATTAACAGCCATTAACAGTAAATAAAATGAGCTATTTCTGCATCCTAAACTTAGAATTCAATGGTCACATAATTACTTATGTATCATATATGTAAAGTGAGCAATACAATAAATTTGTGATGTAAAATATTTATTCATAAAGTCATATCCTACCTACTACATTAGTATTTTTAAGTAACTATATTCACAGCAATCTATGGAAATTCTCAAATAGTTTATCTCACTAAAGATGTATGTGATACCCACTTTTCAATAATTAGGTAATATAATTAAATAATTTATGGCTATCTTCCACAATGTACTGAGGTGAGCTATTGAGATCCTCATTAAACTTAAATGACACAAGCATGCAGTGCCTGAAGGCAGAGCAATTTATACATAAAGTAAAGCCAGGATCTTTATAGTCCCATCTCCATGTTTCTAATGACATATTAGGTCTTTTTATTTAAACTAAATTCTCCATTCTTAGAACTCACATCAGACATTAGCAGGTATTTAAGTGAGCAAGATGCCTTAAAAGAAATCATTGTGAGAGTTTGTGTGAATGTGAGTACATGTCTGTGCATTCCATTGTATGAATGAGGGTACATGAATGCCTAGTGCAGTCCCAGGGAGGCTCCACAGGTATTGGTCTAAATTTCATGAGTTCTCACTAGTTTAGTTTGGTTGTCTCTGCAGATTTTCCCATCATGACCTTGATGCCTTTGCTCATAGAATCCCTCTAACCTCTCTTCAACTGGACTCCTGGAGCTTGGTCTGGTGTTTGGCTGTGTATCTTTGCATCTGCTTCCATCAGTTACTTCATGATAGTTAAGGTATATACAGATCTGATTACTGAGGTAACCCAGTTCAGGCACCCTCTGCACTATTGCTAGTAGTCTAAGCTGGTGTCATCCTTGTGGATTCCTGGGAACTTCCATAGGTTTCTCCCTATCCCCATTATATAGATGCCCTTCAACTGAAGAATGGATAAGGAAAATGTGGTACATATAAATAATAGAGTACTATTCAGCAGAAAGAAAAAAAAAACAATGACATCATGAACTTTGCAGGCAAATGGATAGAACTATAAAATACCATCCTGAGTGAGGTATCTCAGACTCAAAAGGACAAACATGGTATGTACTCACTCATAAGTGGATACTAGATGTAAAGCAAAGGATAACCAGACTACAACTCACAGCTTCAGAGAAGCTAGCTAACAAGGAGGCCCCTAAGAGAGACACATGGATCACCCTAGAAAGGGGAAATAGATGAGATCCCCATTAGTAAACTGGGGATGAGGGGTGCAACAGAGGGTAAAGGATAGGAAATGAGAACATAAGGGAATGGGATAGTAGAGCTGCAACAGGGATGGAGTGGGAGAGCAATGTAAGACTTCTACTTTCTAAACCAGAGTCATGTTCAACTAAAACATTTGATCTGCTGGGAAGGGACAAAGCCAGTGTGCCATTGATCCATTAAATAGTACAAAGGCAGCTATGAGATTTCAAAGTCTGATTCTGTCAATTTTCAGGCTTGAACGCTCAAATGGTAAAGCAGATCTGGATGTCATAATTCCTCATTATTTGCATTAGGCTAAATCCACTTATTCTTCTATCAGACCCATTGAGGTTCCTTTTCATTGTGTTGGCCAAATGATCAAGTAGAACTCTAGACTGGATTCAATTGTCATATTGTTGTAATCCAGGGTGTTGCTCTTTAAATTTATCAGAGTAGGGGTCTGATCTAATCATATAGGAAAAAAAGTTAGAACACATAAAAGGGGAGCATTGCTCAAAGCCTGGCATCCTACCTGTATCAATCCTTGATTACCTTCAGTGTGTAGTGTGAACAAAATAAACCATGCATGTGCTATTGCTTCTTTGTCATAAAACACATCCAACAGGAACAGCTTCAGGTCTACAATGTTATCTTCTGGCTATTTCCTTTGCTCCACAATTATCTCCACCCTAGGTATCATGCCTGTGAGGCCATGTTCTTCTCAGGATTATATATTCTTTCCTTTGAGTGAATATTCAACAACTTTGTCAAACTTACTTATAAATTATCACAATTGTCTGTAAATCTCTCAATTTCAAGTTACAGACAGCTAGTATATAAGTGTTTACAGATTTTTTTCTTTAGAATTGATATTATTTGATTTTATTTCATTATCTAGATGATTTTCAGTAAGATACTAGTTTCCAGCTTTGATTTAGCCCAAATATAGCAGTTAAAACATCTCATCATTGTTTTAGTTTGGGTTACTATTGTTGTGATGAAGCACCAAGACCATAAAGCAAACTGGGGTGAAAGGGTTTATTTGGCTTATGCTTCCACAGCCACAATCCATCAGGGAAGGAATTTAAGAAGAGAACTCAAACAGGGCAGGAACCTGGAGGCAGGAACTGATGCAGAGGCCATGGAGAAGTGCTGCTCACTGGCTTGCTTCTAATGGCTTGCTCAGCCTGCTTTCTTACAGAATTCAAGACTGCCAGCCCAAGATAGTACCACCCACAATGGCCTGGGCCCACCCATATCCATCACTTAAGAAAATGTTCTATAGGCTTACCCACAACTCAGTCATGTGAAGAATTTTCTCAGTTGGGATTATCTCCTCTCAGATGACTCTAGTCTGTGTCAAGCTGACATAGAATTGGCCAGTACAACCAGTACAACCATTAACCAAGTTCTGCTGCAAATGAAGTGAATGATGTTCATCATGGAAGACAAGTCCCATTATACACCCAGTTTGTTAAGATTTTCTTAATTGGATATTTCTGGTTTGTTTAATAAGGAATGTGCTGTGAATTTTCTGACATAATCAATTGGCATCTTTAAAATAATTGCATGATTTTTCTCTTCATTTACTTTTAATAAACTAAATTACAATGATATTCTAGTGTTAAATCACTCTGGAAACCCTTGAGTAAACTCCAACTGATGTGATGTATTGTTCTCTCATACCAGATAGTTTTCCACTCAGTAATGACTTGTGTCTAATTTAACATAAGAGGATGTGGTTGTTGTTTATCCAAATATCTTTGATGTTTGGCCACCCTGAATTTTCATGAATATTGAAATATATTGGGAAGTATTCACAATTTCTTTTTGATAGTTGGATGAGCTTTTCTGTAGGATTGATGATGCTATAAAGATCTAGAGTACTCACAGAAAATTGCTTGAAAAGTATGCTTTTATAAAAAGTTGTTTAAAATATATTAATTATATTTAATAATATGTTTGACTCAAATGTTTCCTTTTTTCTAATGTTTTATTGATTCTTTGTGGACTGCATATCATGCATCCCTTTCCCATATATCTCCCTGTCCCTTTACCTCTACCCTCTGCCACAGCAACTTCCCACAAAAAACAAAATAAAATGAAATTTAAAGGAAAGAAAAAATGATCATCGTTGAAGCCACAGTGTGATACAATGAGTCACAAAGTGGACCCCTCAGACCATACATCTTTACTTGCAAGTATTCCCTGCAATGAGTCATTGGTTTGATCTGAGGCCTCAGACTTCTGCTAGGCCCTCACTGGGACTCCTCTTGGATATATATCCTGCTGTTACCCCGTGCCATGGAGATCCCGCAGCTTTGGATTTTCAGAATGCAGCCTTTCATGCGCACCTGCAGATCATAAATGGGGAGGATGTTGGGGGTGGGCCAACTCGTAGTCCTTCTGGGCCTGGGTGATAGCTGGGTTGGTCAGCCCACCAGCTCTCCCACTTCTTTATCTCCAGGGCAAGCTCTCTAGCACTACTCCAGCTAATTCACCCTATACAGCGAGCAGCAAGGGGTAGGACTGGTTCTCCTGTTCTCACGCCCTTGAGGCCAGCTCACCTGCACCTACACCACCTGGGCCACTTCTGTGTTGCCCAGACAAGGTGCAGGGACCACTCTCCTGAGCGTTGCAGCTCGTGTGGTTCCGGGCCATTTCTCCCATGACTGAGACATTTCTTACATGTGTAATGTAGGTCGGATGCAATCACTCCTCACTAACCTCTCTTTTGTTTTATAATTATTATTTTTAGTGTTTAAACATAATTTTATTCTTCAAAATTTTCAAAAACAATGTATTGTGATATGTTCTCCCATCTCCCCGCTCAGATGTACTTTCTCTATCCTGCCAAACCAACTTTAAGTTTTCTTCTTTGTTCTCTTTTCCATGGAGTCCAGTTTATGTTGTATTACTCTTGAGATTTGGTCCCCTCCTGGGGTGTGGCCAGCCTACTCTAGGCACATTATTAATGAAAATTGTCAAAGAAGAGGGAAAAGACATGAAATCTCACCACTTGCTTATATATATTAGAATTTGATAGCTGGTGGAAGATGAAAATGATTTTCTTAGGAGTTTCAGAAATAATTTAATTCTTTTTGGATACTTTCCTGTTCTATAACTTTAACATCCCACATAATAAATAACATTGTTAATGAAATATTTTGCCTAGCATCTTACTTGATGTGGAGGTATCTGATATTGGAAGATTTCATTTCTACTCCCAGTCTCTTCTTTCTCTTTGATTGGAACAGTATTTTTATCAATGTTACAAATTCTGGTTTTGCTATTTTATGGATTACATCTTAAAATGTGCACTGTTACATTTAGCTCTTGATTTCCTTACTTTGTATCTTCTGTTCTCTTCTGAGTTTGATTGCAGTCTTAGCTTCTGAAATGATTAATCCCATTCATCACATTTGATCATCTCTGGTTTTCCATAAACGCAGCCCAGACACATAGTTTCCTTAGAGGGGTCCCTGGTGTGTTGAGTGCTTTAGTCTAATGCATCTCATGATACTTCCTAATATCTCCTCTGATATTTAATTTGAAACACTGATTGTATTTATTTTAGGTCTCTGATTAACTGTTTTCCAAACAGTAAGTTTAATAACCACAGAGGGAGGAAAACAGATGCTGATTTATATGAACTTTTGAAACTAAGTGATGCTTGCTTTCCACCAGCAAATGGCCACGTTTAGTAAGAAGATTATGCTCCAAAAAACAATTTTAATTTTTTTCCTTTGTGGATCCAATTTTTACTATAAAACCCGCTTTTCTAGCTATTTTTACTAATTATTGTAAGCAATACATTAAAGTATTCCATCATTACTGTGGGTTTCTCTGATTCTTCTTGAATTTGTGTCAAACTTTGCTCTGACCATTGTGACAGATATTATGTTGTGACTATAAGTTGAACAATAGGGATTTGTTTGAGTATGCCTTCAGACCACAGTGCTATTTAAAAGGGAGACTCTGAGAAGCTAAGCAGCAGGTAACAAAGGGAGAATTCAAGCTGCTGTGTCTGTGTGACGAATGTTTCAGAAAAGCTCCATGAAGCACAGAATGATAACAGACTTTCAGAGCAGCACTGAGTCGAGCCAGAATCGCTCATGTTGGTCAGCAGCTCAGTGGAAAGGGATCGCTTCAGATAGGTTGTTATGCTAGAGGGCTTCTGTAGTGGAGACAATCCTCCTGTGAGCTGCTAGAAGATTGACTCTCAAGGACTGAGTTCATAAATATGGTTGCAGAATAATCAGAATGATACACTAGTTTCCATCCATGAGTTTTGAGTAATTAATTGTAGATATATGGGTTTAGTTTTAATTATACATTGAACCTTTGCCACTGTAACATATGGAAAGTAATAGCTCAGAGAAAGTAATAGCTATTGTTCAGTTTCCTTTATATTAATCTTTTATATAGTAAATATATGGATAGTTTATATTGTTCCAGCATCTACCTTGCAAACATTCTATTTCCTTATTTTTAAAAACTGTATTTGGAATCAACATTTTAAAATATTAATTTATTTAGAATTCTTACCTCAAACTGGTGTGATATCATTAACATCATTTTGGGTTTCATATCTACATTGTAATATTTTGTTCTAAGTAGTATATATCCAGGTTGTTTCTCTACATTTATCTACACTTCTATTTTGGCAGCTTTTTTTTTCTAATATATTTTCTTAATTTAAGTTAATTGTATGCCTGTTCATAATAAAACAATGCTATGTTATGTTACCTTACTAGTGATTCACATAATTTAACTTTATCTTCTATACTTGTTAAACTATTATGCAAAGAATATTTTTATCCTTACTCAGTACAATAGCATTTAGAACACTTTTTTATCCTTCCTCAGTACAATAGCATTTAGAATACTTTTCTAGTCTGCCTTACTTCAGCATCATTTGTACATGTTTACATGCATTAAACTGCCTACGTTTTATATTATGCTTCCAAGATGAGCTATATTTCCTAATCTATAGGTAAATATTTACTTATGTTTAATGATGCAGTCAATTCCCATTGCCCTTCATTCTTTATTTTTATCAGAGTTTCATCATTTAACTTCCTGCTTAAAATATTCAATATATTTTTTCTAGATATTATCTTCAATAAAACTCAAGAATAGATTTCTGAAAGTACACTGTTTCTGTCATCATTTTTGGAAAATTGTTTCACTGTGTGCTTAATCATTGGTGAGTGAAATTCTACTCTAGTATGCCATTTCATATCTTTTCTATTAGAAACTGCAAAATCTGATGTCACTTTGTACTTGCAAATTTTGAGCATCAACAATCTTCTCAGTTCATTCTTTTTAAGTTTTTGCAGTTACCTAGTTCTCAGACTTTATATGTATACATATATTATGAATTACTTTTATATAATTCATTTATATTAAATTTAATTATTTTCTTCACCATTTTAGGATGTCTCTAAACTATAGCTTGCATTACTTCAAAGTTGTGAACACTTAAGCTATTCTTTTCAAATATTAGTATTCATTTTTCTTTTTATTTCCTGAAATATTTATTGCTGTATGTCATGTATTTCATGACTTTAAGTGCTACGTTGTATTTTTTTTCTTGTCTGTATCCATATGAATAATTCAAAATAACATATTTCCTATATGACTGATCCACTGCATAGCTTCTCCCATGAAGTGGTGCCAGCAACAATCAGTGTGGCTCTGCCCAGCTCAATTAACCCAATCTAGATAATCCTGCAACAGACACAGACAGAGGCCAGCCAAGCTTAGATAATTCTGAGAGGCATTCTCAAAAGCTGGTCTTCAGGATGATCCTAGACCCTCTAAAGTTGACAGTAAATATTAACCAACACAAAAACTAAATATATTTTAATTGCAAAATCAATTTAATCTTAAAAAATTCGGTTTCCATTAATCATAAGTAAACTCCATGTTTGAAGTTAGGGACCCACATTTCCAATCTCTTTAAATAGCGTTGTTCATTAAGAAAACAATATTTTTAATCTCTAGATGTTTCTATAAATTGAATCATCAGTCACATTATGTTTTTTGTTTGTTTGTTTTTGTTTTGCTTTTTTTGTTTGTTTTGTTTTTTTAAAGACAGGGTTTCTCTGTGTAGTTTTGGTTCCTGTCCTGGATCTCACTCTGTAGACCAGGCTGGCCTCGAACTCACAGAGATCCATCTGGCTCTGCCTCCCAAGTGCTGGGATTAAAGGTGTGTGCCACTGCTGCCCAGCTACAATCCTGTTTTATATCTAACTTTGTATCTCCAAATTTTCAGAAATAACATTACCATGTGTTAAATGTAGGTCGGTGTTTCCAGGTGCAGGTGAGAGACTTTGAGCACTCAACCCTGACAGTTATTTATGTCAAACGCATCCCCCAAGACTCAGAGATCTATTTGGAAGAGGGAGTAGAAAGAGTGTAAGAGCCAGAGTGGTGGGGGGTTCCAAGGAAACAGTGAAAATGAAGCAAAACAACAAAGTTCTCAAGATAAGCTTGTTGACCATACATGATAATGAGACAAAATCTTTTATTTTTTTTTTTTACTTCTGGATTCATTATGACATTTTATGTATGTATGTATATGTGTGTGTCCTTTGATTGAATTATCCTATTACGTTCTCTTTTATCTTTAATTTTTATTAAAATTAAATTGTTGTTTTTGCCTATATGTATGTCTGTGTGAGGGTATCCGATCTTGGAGTTACAAACAGTTGTGAGCCACCTTGTGGGTGCTGGGAATTCAACCTGGGTCCTCTGGAAGAGCAGTCAGTGCTCTTAACTGCTGAGCCATCTCTCCAGCCCCGAGACAAAAATCTTAATAGTAGTAAAAATTATTCAAGTTGAAAACTGAAATGCTGTCTCAGTGAGTAATTCATTTGCCACAAAGCCTAATGGTCTGAGTTAGATTTCTGAAAGCCATACACTGGGAGGAAGCAACCAACTCTATAAAATGTTCTCTGATCTCTGCAGAAACAAGTCCTCACCACAACAAAAGTAAAGAAAGAGGTAAATAAATAAATTTTAAAAACTAAAAGTATTTTCAAGATGATGAGCAAGAAATACTACAACAGAAGAAATAAGATAAAATGTGGAATATTAATGAAATAATACCAACATTTATGAAATATTGCTTGAAACATTGCTTGATAAATTGTTTATAAAGAAAATGTTTATATTAAGAAATTAGTTGTTGAAAAGCTCTAAATAAAATAGTTTATATGAACTCCATCATTATATTTAAATAACATCACAAAGTAAACAGGCTTGCTCTACCAGTGTACACATTCATAAACAGTATGATTCAGAGTTCCCTCCTAGTTATTTACTCAAGAGAAATAAAATAAGATTTGAACCCAAAAATACACATAGTCGGATTACTAAAGACTAAAATGGAAATAAGCAAATTTGTGAATACGTGGCCAAAATATATAATATCCATTGCTGGTATTCCATCAACAGTGAATTAGTATAACTCTTTCCCCACATCCACACCAGCATTTATTCCTCATAATTTTTGTTTTGTTTAGTTTTCTCTTTAATTTAAGTTGTTGGTACTAGCAAGAGATAAAATTTAAAAGTACTTTGGTTTGCATTTCCATGATAACTAAGAATGTTGTACATTTTAAAATATATTTGTGAGCCATATGTAAACTTTTTGAGAACACTGATGAGTTACTCTGTAGTCAGAAGATTTCCTGTTTTAAATTGTTTGTTGTTGTTCTTTTGATGTTTAGCTTTTGAGCATTTGTATATTCTGGATACTAGTCTTCTATCAGATATAGCTGGTAAATTAGCTTTTCTGTTATCTAGATTCCTCTTCAGCTAAAGAATAGTGCTATATGTTATACAGAACCTGTTTCGTTTCATGAGACTTTATTTAGTCATTTGTGGTTTTAATGCCTGTGCTCTCAGGCTCTACTAAGAACGTCTTTCCCTGTTCCAATGAGTTCAGGTACATTCCCTACTTTCTTGTACTTCAATTCTGGGTATATATGTATTCCATTTGGAATATCCATAAAAGTCAGGAAATTAGTGAAGAACACTTGAGGTGTGTTTCAGTGGAAGGGAGACAGAATACAGTCCTTTAAAATGGAGCAGGTAAGGGGAATAATGGAACAACAAAGGTTAAATGGAAAGGGGAAAGGGAAGACAAAGAATGGAATATGGGGAGAAAGAATAACACCAAAGATATTTAACAAAAGCCATATGGAAATCTGCTGTTGTAGAAGCTTCATAAAACACACACATACACATATACAAAATGAGTTTAAGTGGAGTTACTGTATATTGGTACAACAATATGCTTACTATGTATTACAGGTTAACAAATGAAAAGACCAATGAAAATATGGATTTCCTGTTTGGAAATTGTTGGAAAACAAGGTTTCATAGGCCCCTAAATATTACAGGCAATTGCTAGTGTTCATACTTAACCCCTAGAACCTCACAGTAAGACACTATTACTGAAGATAATACACACTTGATTCATGGAATAAGGAGAAATGAAGCTAGTTCTAGCTTAGAAGCGTCATCCCTTCAGACTAGATTTCCTAATACTGGATGTTGCTATGCAAATTAGCAGGGGAGAAAAAGAATCAGCAATGTTACATAGTTGTGAACACTATGAGTTACAGCAATGACTGCTCTGGGAAGAGATGCCCACTGCTTCAATAGTGGCATGAATGGCATAGGAGTAGCCAACCTCTTTCTGAATGGATTTAGTGAGTGCTTCACAAGTTGGCGTCAATATCAGGGCCAAGAACCTATGGCTAAATAAGCCCTAGCGGAGAACCCACTACTATTACTCTGCTAAATGTACACGCTACCAAACCAATTGATGGCACTATTATACCCCTAGATTAGTCCATTTCTCAATAGTCATTACAGAAGTTATATTTGTAGTATATGACAATTAACAAAGAGATTTAGAACTGGTTAAGATGTAGAAAATGAGAGAATATCTAATGTCTCTTTATCTTACGCACCCTCCTCTCAGTGCTCAGGGATCATAGCCGAAGAGGCTTAGAAAGATTGTAAGAGCCCCTGGCACTGTTTTCTGGGCATACCAGTTGCACATAATAATTCACATCAGTTGATAAAGCATGCAGAAGACCTGTGAAAGTTTAAGCCTCAGAAAATTCCTGTATGGAGAAAAAAAGGTGGGCACAAAGCCCCATTCTTAGCCAAGAGCTATTGGAAATTGATAGCTGCTGTCAAGGGGTCAATCAGTTTCTTTAAGGGCCTAGTGGGTTGACCATGTTAAAGTGATATTCACACATCGAGAGTATATGGGGAAGGGAAAGAATATGATCCAAATATATTCTATGAAAATAATAAATGTATTTTTTAAAGTGCAGAGGGCAGCATAAAATGTACCTGATATGTATTTTTAAAAAGATAAAAAAATAGACCACAAAATGGTTGGGTAGGTAAGGTCAGATGGGCCTGGAGGGAGGAATCAATATCATTAAACACACTGTATAAAATTCTCAAAGAACTAATAAAGTAAGAAATATATATATATATATATATATATATATATATATATTCCACTCAAGGAATATGAGCATGCAATAAAACTGAGTCTTCTAATGATGTATGCAAAATAGAGAAAATCTAAATGTTTTAAGCTACCTAAGATAGCCAGATAGACATTGGTACAATGATTTAATATTTCTTTTAACAAAACTCTAGAAAAACTAAATGATTCATATTAATCAACATGATGGCATTACTGTCATGGGCAGACTGAGAAAGAACAGTAGGTCTGCAGAGCACATTGGTGTCTGCTGGGTGAAGTACTTTGTCCTGGCACAAGGAGAGAAAAAAAAAGTCTGAATAGAAATAAATACAAAACCTTGGATTAGAGTAAAATGAGCATAGATTATTTAAATTAGTGATTACATTTCAGAGAAATGAGAACTAAACTTAATTTCAACATTCAATATTACAAAAAGTGTCTAAATTTAGAACAGTAAGATGGATGAGTCCTATCTCAACATATATTCAAATATAAACTCATTCAATTATAATAGAAAAATCTGATTATGAAATGAAAAAGTTTAAATTAGGTTTAGTAGATAAATTTTATTTTATTAAACTTAAAGAAAATAATTAAACTGTGACACATACAATTATTCCTTCAACGACATAGAAATACCATAGACAAGAAATACAAATTTATTAATTCAACCATTAAAATTAAGTAATGGGCTCATGAATTGACCTTAATAGGTGAGAATAAAATTAAGTCATATAGACAATACACATAATTCCAGTCTACATTTATAGTTACACATATGCATACAATTCATTCTTTACTAACCTTTTCCACAAGTATATTGTTTTTAAAAGTGAAACTTCTTGACATAATTACTAATGTGTCACAAAAGAGGAAGCTATATCTATATTTGAATGTAAAAACATGGTCTTTATCTATGGATACAAAATTGCAATTCCAATCCCCTGACCCCTACCAATTTTGAAGGGATGAAATCTATACCATTTCAGATGAACAGCCATGACTTGATGCAGCTCAGCACAATTTGAAACTTATACCTCACAAAAGTGTGAAACACACCACAAAGTTGTTGAAGTCTTGTGTGTTGCTATGTACATGTGGTTTTCTAAGTAAGGCATATACACTTTTGTGTTACATTAACCACCACATTTATATATTAATAAACAGCTGGGAATATGAATGCATAGCAATATTGCTTCCATTATCCCTAACTGGAAACTGCAAATACACACCAAGGATGAAGTCATTTCCAATGTCCCCATTGCACAGCACTGTAGGAAGACTTTTCTTTGCTGCATGCCAGTTCCCAAATAACCAACACAGAGACTCAATGTTAATCATAAATCCTTGGCCAATAGCTCAGGCTTGTTATTAGCTAACTCTTATATTTTAAATTAACCCATATTTTATCTCTGTTCTGCCATGGAGCTCGGTACCTTATCTCAGTAAGGCATGTTTATGTCAGGCTTCCTCTTTGTCTCCTGGCAACTCCTCAGACACCTCCATTCTTCTTAGCATTCTCCTAGTTTGGCTGTCCCATCCCTCTCTTCCTGCTCAGCTATAGGCCAGTAAGGTCTTTATTAACCAATGAGAGTAATACATATTTACAGTGTAAAAAGATTGTTCCACAGCACAGCACCATTCATGGGGAAAAGAATTGCTGAAGTCCATCAGTGGTGAACAGATAAAATTTGATCTACAGTCTGTAAACCCAAACAACAGAGATTTTTAAATATAAACTCTACCACACATTGTTTATGTACACATATTCCACTACATAGCAAATACATCAATAAAACTGTAATTTAGATATAATTATGTTTTAAAGTATAAAATCCTATTGCCTGCTTGAATATGGTTCTTTCACTTGCCGTCTCTCTATCTTTCCTTCTTTCTAGCTTCCTTTCTTATGCACCCTCACGTTGCATACTTAATTGTTTTCAATCAATTACAAAGAATATAAAAGAATATTATGAGACATTGCTGAGTAAAATCTAACAGGTCCTGAATTGCTGAATAGAATCCTGACTGATTTCTCATTAACTATGGTAAAGTGCTGGTGAACTTGAAACATGCTTCCAGAATAAAGAAAAAAAAAAAGAGAGAATGCTTTAAAAAATTCTGCCAAATTAATCTCCTGTGGTGATTTCTTCAAATTCAAGCACTTACTCACCTTTCCATGCTACAAATGGAAGCAGACAGACCAGCCAGAGTTTTTTCTTCCTCTGTCATATTCTTTAACACAATTTACCTTGAGCCAACCTAGTTTGACTAATTTAATTAGATGTCAATAGAGCAGCTATCACTCAGAGTTTCTGACGAGGATCATTTAATTTAGGATTCAGGCAACAAATTGGATTAAAGATTAGACTCATCAGACTCCTGCTGAAAATACTCTAGAGGAAGAGAAATTAAAGTCCTGGCAGTACCAAAAGCAAAAATGATGGGACAATGAGAATCTTAAAGAAAAGAAAAAACAGAATTTTGTTAACACAGGCTATAAATACAATGCTGAAATCACAAGGCAAAAGTAACTTTGCTAGTTGGCATTATTGGGACTTTGAATCTATGAATCAGAAATGTTCTTTATAGTCTGAGCTTTGAATGCAGACTCCAGCTTATAGAATTGTCTTCAGGGTTGTGAAGCCTTCAGCAGGTACACCAGATGGTGGGAGTGGGTCTTTTGTGGAGACCTGAGAAGGTCATGACTAGACCTGGATAGAATCTGGTGTTCCTATCCTCCAGCCACCATGCAAACAAATCTTTACCACCTGGCTGCCAACAAGCAAATCTGCTGGACTTTCACAGGCAGGGGGGACTTCAGTTCCTTAGAGAAGATAAGCATTAAATACCCTGTCCTTCCATCAATTGCTCAGTAAAGTAATTTTCATAGCGGCTTTGAAAGCAACTCATCAAGTATAGAAATACAATTAATTTTCTATAAAACATGTGACTTTGTTGTATCAAAGCACAGTGGAATAAAACAAAAAGCAAGAGAAAGGACTGAGGACAGAGAGAGCGAGAGGGAAAGCTTTTTTTATTTCTCCTGACCTTGTTAAGTGTAGGCTGTCCTCCAATTTACAGTCCTCGAGAAACTGGATCCTCATCTGTGGAAATGTGTGAAGACATATACATACACACATAAAAAAAAACAAATAACAAACAATCACATGCCTGTGGTGTTTTGTATAAGATATTATAATTGTATCTTTCAAATCTTTCATCATATCTTACATTCTTTAACATTCAATACCAACTATTATATCATGAATAATTCAGATGCATGCAAATATAATAGACTACATTGTTAAATAGAATTATTTCTTTTAAAAATAAATATTAAAAGTATTCAAATGAAAGGTGTGATCATCAGATTACACTGATCAATAAATATTGAAATCTGAAAGTGTTAGGCTTTCAGAAACAATATAAATTTTCCATATATAATAATACCATACTACATGTACAGAAGAAGGTCTCAAGTGTTAGTAGCATAAATACTGATTGTTATTTTGTCTGACTCAAGCAAGTGATTTTAAGAGTAAGTTCCCTATGTCCCCTACACTCTCTTTACTGTATGTACCAAATATTCTTTACTAAATGATTTTAATATGCATATGATAAACTGTCATTTTATGTCTAGTTTCAGGTTTTATAAGTAACATTAACATTTTGTGAAATCCAAATCCTAAATATATATTAAAATGAATTTTAATTTATTTTTGTGTTGAGAATTTTGTACATATATGTAACATATTCTGATCATATTTGCCCTCTCCCCCTCCAGTTTTACCCAGATTCACCTCATAAACAACTTAGATAGAGTTGGTCCAGTATTTATACATAAGTGAACTAAATTATCTTCAGATACAGAATATGTTTTGGTTTGCTTCCTGGCCCTTTTGCTAAGATCTGTTTTCATTAGAAAATTTCCAAGGGAAGTTTATTTTATTCTTACTTATCATGCACATCAAATCCTTAAAATTCAACAGCTACGAGAAAACTAGTATCTCTGTGTGTATGTGTGTATATATTATACGTAATACACTTAATTCTTTGAGAATTTCACACCATACATTTCAGTCATATTCACCCCCACCCCTTCCATACCTAGTCTCTACCTCCATACTTCCTCCCAACTCGCTACCCTACCGTTTGCTTTGTTGTTTTTTTAAATAACAGATACTGAGTCCACCTTTTACTGCCATTATATTCCTGAGTGTGGGGCCACCCACTGGATCTTCATTAACCTACCAGTGACCAAACCCTTAAAACTGACTCTCCTTCCTCCAGAATTCACTGCCTGTCTGCAACTTCTTAGTTAGGAGAGAACCAGGGGAAACTCTGGAAGGACTCATAAGTCTTCTTCCCAACTCTGCACTGCAATGCCAACTGACTTAACCTTGTGCAGCTTTTCTGCAGACATGCTTGACTTCCAAACTTGTATTTTATTCTTTCCAAACCTGACCACACAACCATTTTGTACTGGTCAGAAAACATATAGTCATAGGTCTTTCCACAGGAGAAAAATGGATGACTTAATTTGTATTGATGTATTGTCCATTGGGCAGGTTTCTCTTAACTCTTTACTGAGAGTTTTTAAGATTCTCTTATGAATATCTATTAGAAGGGAGGTAGACCCCTCCCATACACACACACACACACACACACACACACACACACACACAGAAAAAAATGCCCCTTATTTCTTGCTGAATCATAGACAAGCTCTCCATGTGGAGATATTTATTCTTATAACTGTCTTATAAAACCCACAACAGAATGAAAAACCACATTGAAAGTGATACTGTGATGAAGCTAGGATATGCCAAATGTGTAGATCTACTCTTTGTGTACTTGTGTGACAACTGATAAACGTTTCTGTCATCTTAGTTCTGATGGACTGAGAAAAAACTAACTGTGGGTTCAATGATGTTCAAGCACCAAAGGTCATTCTGACTCTTGAGAGGCACAGCTACATATGCATTCCTGCTCTTGTCCCTGGCTATCTCATAGGACTACTAGGAGATCTAGCTCCTTGATTAATTTGTTCTATAGCACAACCAAATTGTCCACTATTTATGAAGTTATAGCATTAGATCATTATTCTCCTGTGACATCAGAGTGATGACATCATGGTCAGAACATCTAGGGTTTCAGGAACTGATTATTTATATCTGCCTCTCTAAACAATTAAAACATCAAGAAAAGCTGGTTCTTATTACTCAGCTAAATTTTACTGAAATGAGAAGCATGTACACACACACACACACACACACACACACACACACACACACACACATCAAAGCAAAGCAAACCAAATGAAGGGACAGATTCCCCAGTGGGGAGAGGACACAAAGATGGTGTCTAAGACTGTCTGACTGAGACAAACATTTTGTGTTTGAGGATGTTGTAAATTCCCATTCTATCTCAGTAGTGGCTGGTTTACGCTACTACTAAGGGGGATTGGATAATGTAGACAAAAAAGGGAAACTGATTGGTCTCCTCACAGAAGTTTCTCCTTGTCTCGATGGAAGTGTGAAAGATGGAGATTTGAAAGCACCACCCTAGTTTTCTCTGGCAGGAAAAGGCCCATCTTGTCTGTCTTAGAGAGGAAGAAAAGGCAGGAAGTCAGCCATCTTAAATAATTAAGCAAAAAATATGTTAATCTACACTGATCCTTGTCCCTTGTCTGTCTACTTTCCCAGGATATGACTAACTTCCAGTCCCTCAGGACAAGGTGTTTCCTCGAGAAGTACCAAAAATTTAATTTCAATATAATACTTTGTCTTCAACCCTAGAGCCAAATTCTTTTTTGGCTATAACTTGAGTAGCATAACAAATGCAGAGGCCCATTTCAGAAATACCTATGGGAATTGTTATTACTTAAAAGGTGGATGGAAATCTAGCTACTCCTTCAGTGAAGATAATTAATTAATGGCAAAGTCATACAGTAGGTTATAATATTTTACAGGAGACAATGGATGCTCTTTGATATTTCATCATCTGTCCTTGATAGGTTTTGAGTAGCTATATTACATAGTATTCCCATCTTAAGAGGTCCACCTAGTTTTCTCACAGGCATGTCTCTTATTAAACATCTACAACAATCTTCAGCCTTTTGATTTCAACCTGGCCTTGATGTACACTATGAAATTTAACTCACCATATCTAAGCATTTAGCATAATTAACATGTCTCAATCATGCTGAGATCCTGTCGTGTTCACTATCATCTGGGGTGTTAATTTACTCAAAATAACTACTTACCACTGGCATCAATCAACAGGAAAACTCTCAATGAGGCTGCTATGCTCTTCAGGAGTATATTTTTATTGCTTATTGCTTATCACTTGGTGTAAAATTTACATCAAGAAAAACTTATTGTGACATAGTTGACTACTAAGTTTCTGATTTGTTGTAAACACCCCTTTGACAAAATCATCCTCTCATCCTTTGATCATTTTTATGACATCAGTGTTTGCAGTTCTGGCACCTCCTTTTAAATGATATAGGCTATCTAAATTTAATTCTTCTAAGAACCCATCATTGAAGGGTTATTTAAAGAGCTGCTTGTCAGCGTTCCTGTTCCTGTATCACAGAATATATGACCAGGTTGATAAATCCCCCTTAACTCACACTAGGACCTGCTCTGCTTGTTCCTTCTGACAATTCATAGTGATGAACATATTAGGATCTCTTAGGCTACATTTCTTTCCCTTCCTTAATTGGCTCAATACTGGTCTGTCTGGGATATGTTGTGATATGACCATGATGTAATATTCCTGGGAAGAATGCTAATGTAGATCCTGGGAAAGGCCATATTGTCTTGAAAGACAAAAGCCTCTCTATTATACTTAGGTGACTATATCTGTTGGGTTTTCTGTCTGTCTGCTTATTTGTTCATTTGTGACAAATATCTGATAGAAGTAACTTAAAAGAAGAAGTATTTATTTATTTCAGCTCACATTTTCAGAGGTTTCTGTCAAGGTTGGTTGGGAAAGTAGAGGGGAATAGCTCACATAGTGGTCACTTGGAGACAAAGGACATCTGGACTAGTAAGCACTCTTCTTTTCTATATTTCATTCTATCTAGGCTCCAAAAATGTGGGATAGCGCTACCAACAAATAAGATGGGTCTTTAACCCTTAAGTTCATCCTTCTATAAAGCATGAGCAACACATGTCAAAGTATGTTTAAATAATTTTCTGCATAGTCTTCAGTCTCATCAAGCTGACAATTATATGTATTTATTTATTTATTTATTTATTTATTCATTCATTTTGGGTTTTTCAAGACTAGGTTTCTCTGTGTAGCTTTGTGCCTTTCCTGGATCTCGCTTTGTAGCCCAGGCTGGCCTCAAACTCACAGAGGTCCACCTGGCTCTGCCTCCCCAGTGCTGGAATTAAAGGCGTGTGCCACCACCACCTGGCCTAAGCTGACAATTATTAACCACCACAAGTTCACACATTCATGAAAGCAGACAGGATATTTATATAAGCTCAGTACCTGCAAAGAATCTGATGACTCAATATTTTAAAGTTTATAATCTAGGTGATATGACCTGAGTCAAAAGTCAATGGCACTTTTCCTGTCATTCACAGTCTACTAGTCATCAGAGCAGATAAACTAGGTTTTGGAAACTAACCTTCTTTTGACTTGTGCTGGCCTTGATAGTACATCAAAAGCTCCAGTTCATGACAGAAGAAACCATTTACGCCAGTAAAATCTGAATATATTCCTACTTTTTCTCTTTATAATCTCTATTCAACATATACTCAGTATCCACAATGGTAAGAAGGTAACTAAGTGTGAAGATGCAATGAATCAACAGGACAGGAAGGAGAATCAAAGAGGGTAATGGGGAATAACATGATATGAAACAATGTGTCTATGTAGTTATGTATACATGAATTATTAAAATACATTAAATTTAAATACAAAGCTACAATGAGAAGGAGAAAAAATATATTCATATAGCTTAGCTTTTTATCCCCAAGGAGATACAAATAAACTAAAACAAAAGCAATCAAACATATAAAAAGTGCAAGAACCAGTCAAAAGGAAGCAAAAATTAAAATATACCTATTAAGTGTAGAATAAATAACTTCAAGTTCATTTTCTATTGCTCTGATAAAAACCATGACTAAATGTTTCTTTGTAAGAAAAGGGATTATTTGACTTATACTTCCATGTCATAGTCTATACTTGAATCAGCCAAAGCAAGAACTCAAGTAGTGTAGGTACCTGAAGGCAAGAACTGAAGCAGAGGCCATGGAATAACACCTTAGCTGGCTCCCCATGACTTGTTCAGCCTGGTTCCTTATACAACCCAGGACCATCTGAGGGTGGCATCACCACACTGGCCTGGGCCCCTCCCACAGGAATCAATCATTAATCAAGAAAATGTCTGACAGACCTTCTTATAGGCAATCAGATAGAGGCAATCCCTTAGTTGAGATTTCCTTTTCATAGATCAGCTTGTGCCAAATTGATAATCTAAACAGCACAAAAGTCACTCCCATAGGTTAAACATTAGTCTGTCCTTCACAAGTTATATCATTAACATCTGTTACTGAGAGACAATGGAACTCCATCTACATTGTTCTGGAATAACAAAGCTTAAAGTAAACAAAATCTGTGAAAGTACAAAGCAGAAAGTTTTAAACATATCAGAAATAGAACTATGAAGTACAGTTCATATCTCTATTTCCAGCTTTTGATTAGCTGAAGTGTGGCAGGGGGTTACTTTGTGCTTTACAATAGCCTACTGTACATAATGAGGTCTAGGGTACTCTTTTGGGGGAGGGGTCCTATTGGTGAAATTACTATGGCCACTCCACATAGTTAAAAGGATATTTATTTAATGGCGTAACTCACAAATTAAGTGATAGGTAGGTTGCAGGGTCTAGGGAAGGTGTATCGCAGTCCAGTGGTGTTCTCTGGAGCTCTGCTCAATCCATCTCCAACATTCAGGGTCACAGCACAGAGAGAATGCACACAGAGAGTGTGCTGGCCTATCCAGCTCTCAGGTCTCCAGGCGCCTCCCCTGGCCCCGCCTTGTAGGCATGACAGTTGCCAGAGTCTCAATGGGGGTTGGAACTTCCAGATCCAAGCTGGAATGGCTACCCACTACAGGGTCCAATCTAAAATAAACAATCACAAAGTAGGAAAAGGAAGAAAAAAGAAAAAAAATGAAGGAAATAGTGAGGGAGTGTTAAGTAAGCAGGGACCGAAGGAAAAAAGGGCATATATTATACTGAATGTTTAATGAAAACAGTAAAAGACAATAATGAGAATAATGAAATCATTATTCAAAAGAGGGTATTCAGCTATGAACATGCTTATAGAAATAAAAGAGAATTATAAAAATATTTGTGTATAAAATGAATACAAAGAATCTTTGTAAAATATTAGTACAGGAAAGAATATACAGGTTATATATTTGAGGATGTAAAATTGACAAAATGGTCATAGAGGGATAAAGTAGGTAATTTAGAGACTGTTAATTTCATTTGCTATTGATGGAAGAGTTTTTAGTTGATTACTAAGAGCATTAAAATAATGAAATTTTGCAAGAATTTAAAATTTTAGTTAACTTTTGTCTTTTTTTAAATTTCAATTTATAATTTAATTTAATTTTACATATCAGCCATGGATTCCCTTGTTCTCCCCTCTCCTGCACCTCCTGCCTTCCCCCTCAGCACACCCCCCATTCCCATCTCCTCCATGGCAAAGACTCCCCTGAGGATTGAGTTCAACTTGGTAGATTCAGTCCAGGCAGGTCCAGTCTCCTGCTCCCAGGCTGAGCCAAGTTTCTCTGTATAAGCCCCGGGTTCCAAACAGCCAGCACATGCACTGAGGACAGGTCCTGATCCCACTGCCTAGATGCCTCCTAAACAGATCAAGCTAATCCACTGTCTCACTTATCCAGAGGGCCTGATCCAGTTGGGGGCTCCTCGGCTATTGGTTCATAGATCATGTGTTTACATTCATTTGCCTATTTGTCCCTGTGCTTTTTCCAATCTTGATCTCAACAATTTTCACTCAAACAAACCCTCCTCTTTCTCACCAATTGGACTCCTGGAGCTCCACCTGGGGCCTGGCCATGGATCTCTGCATCCAGTTCCCTCAGTTATTGGATGAGGTTTCTAGCACAACAATTAGGGTGTTTGGCCATCCTATCACCAGAGTAGGTCAGTTCGGGCTGTCTCTTGACCACTGCAAGTAGTCGATTGTGGAAGTATCAATGTGGATTTTGTGGAAGTATCAATGTGGATTTCTGTGGACCTCTCTAGCACTTTGCTTCTTCCTATTCTCATGTGGTCTTCAGTTATCATGGTCTCTTTTTTCTTGTTCTCCCTCTCTGTTCTTGATCCAGCTGGGATCTCCTGTTCCCCTAAGTTCTCTTTCCCCCGACCCTTAAGAAATAGGCTATAGAACTAAACAGATAATTCTCAACAGAGGAAACTCAAATGGCTGAAAGACATTTAAGGAATTACTCAACATCTCTAATCATAAGGGAAATGCAAATCAAAATGACTCTGAGATACCACCTTACACCTGTCAGAATGGCTAAGATAAAAAACACTGAAGACACCTTATGCTGGAGAAGATGTGGAGCTAGAGGAACTCTCCTCCACTGCTGGTGAAAATAAAAGCTTGTACAACCACTTTGGAAATCAATATGGTACCTTCTTAGAAAATTGGGAATCAATCTCCCCCAAGATCCAGCTATACCACTCTTGGGCATATCCCCAAGGAATGCTCAATTATACCACAAGGGCACTTGCTCAGCTATGTTTATATCAGCATTGTTTGTAATAGCCAGAACCTGGAAACAACCTAGATGCCCTTCAACTGAAGAATGGATAAATAAAATGTGGTACATATACACAATGGAATGCTACTCAGCAGAGAAAAACAATGACATCATGAGGTTTCCAGGCAAATGGATGGATCTAGAAAAAAATCATCCTGAGTGAGGTAACCCAGACTCAGAAAGACAATTATGGTATGTACTCACTCATAGGAGGATACTAGATGTAAAACAAAGATGACTAGACTGCTACTCACAACTCTAGGGAGGCTACCTAGAAGACAAGACCCCAAGAAAGACACAGGGATCACCCAATGACAGAGAAATGGATGAGATCTACATGAACAACTTTTGCCTTTTAACACATTCTGGTTTTGTCCTTTCTTGGCAATCAATAGAAAAGGTGATTCAGGAGCTAAACTCCTTTCAAAGAAAAAAAGTGTTTATCTGAAATATTTTACTTTTCTATTTTCATTCTTTTAGTATCAAATAAATAAGTTTAATTATTGTTAAAATGATATACATGCATAGCATTTTATAAGTATGATTACAATTTCTCTTTATATGACTTTCATCTATTGTTCAGCAACCTTATCAATGATCACCTTCATCTACCCAATCTATATCTGTCATCTGTTTTTCTACCCATTAACCTACATCTACAGATCTGTGAACTCTCCATTTATTCTATTATGACATTTTGCAAAGTTAATATCCGTATCAAACATATTTCCTAACTCATTTACAATCTACCTATCAATTTTACTTTCTCTTCAATCTACTATCTATTTTACTCTTTAGGCTAACTGGAAGTGAGTTTGTATTTTAACTAGATTACTATTTGATTCTGTGTATGTGTCTGTGTGCATGTCTGTGTAATCATTGGCATACATTGTTCATTTGTCTATGATGGTTGGAGTACAATTTCAGATGTCAGTTCTCACCTTCTGCCTTCTTTCTAGTGTCTTCTTTTTACCACTGTGTGTGCTGTGGGAGCCTATTTTCAGATTCCTCTTGGCTTTACCAGCAGGTCCACATAGAGAGGATGATTAGACCACCGGCCTGAGTGCAGGTGTCTGAGATGGTCTGCACTTGGTTGTGCTGGGGGGGTGTCTTTTGCTCCACCCCTTGGCATTTTTATAAATACCTTAGGGCAGACAGTCAGGGCTTGTTAGAATAGGTTCCAGGCCCTCTTGAGGCTACCCTTTATTTTCTATCTGTTTATCTCCACAATCTAAATCCTTCTATCTAATATTTCCTGCTACTGGCACTCAAGAAAACTCTGTGGAACTGTGGGGTTGGTGGGTAAACTCCCCGCAGTGTGCCAAGTTCTCCAGCCAATCACATCCTGGTGTTCCACTGACTACACTTCCCATCTCTCTGTAGGAGTGCTCATATTCCAGGCTAAGGATACTTCACTGGGTTTTATGTGGATTCTTTAGATCCCACTGCTGTTCTCATGCTGCACAGTGTCATCACTATAGTTCTTGTTCTGATAAAATATCTTGATATAATCAACTACGTGAGGGTGTATTTTGCCTTACAGTTCCAGCAGAATACAGTTGATCATTAAGGAGAAGACATGGCAGCAACCAGGGAAGACATGATGGCAAGGGCAGGAGTTTGGCTGGTCAAATATATCCAGTCTGAAAATGGGAAGTGTGGCTACATTATAAATCTTGAAGGCTGACCCCACTGGCTCACCTTCCCCAATAAAACTCTACCTTGAAAATGTTTACAACCTTCTCAAATTGTGAACCAGCTAGGAACCAAGTGTTCAGACACATCAGCCTATAATGGACATTCTACATTAAACCACATCTGGCAAACACTTTACTCACTGGACCATCTTCCCAGTCCTATTATTTGATTAGTGGCACACTAAATTTGGATTTCTATTGTTCATTATAATACTCTGTATATTCTTCCTCCTTAATCAGCCACTGGATATACAGTAATGATTCTTAATAAAACTCCATGCCCAAAAAGAAATGTCATATTCTTGATTTCACCAGACACAATAAAGATAACTTGGAAAATATGAGATAAAGTGCTGCCATTACAGATTATATGGTAATTACATCACACAGTGATTGAGCTAATTATGCGTGTCCCTCAACATTATTGTTTTTCTGTATTATTTAATCATAATGTTTTATTTTGATTATAATGTTATTTAAAATGTTTAACATATTCAGAACATATAAAAGGAAAAAATTAACCATTTTCCAAAGACTCCTGGAATCATCAGGAGTCTGTGAGTTTGTAACACGTGAATTTGCTTTATGTGATGTCCAGTTATTCTCACCTAGGTATATTTATGGTTACTGTCATTACAACTAAACATGCATCAAAAACATAGGACCTCAGAAATGAATATGACACATTAAGAGAATGTGATAGTCTTTCTGAAATGGTTGTGTGATCCATTAGAAGTGGTAAATGGAAACAGAATACTGATAAAAAGAATCTGCATGTGTGCATATTTATATCTTTTGTTCCCGAAATAGAATACTCTAAACATAATTGTGTCTTTGAATTGATATATCCTTTTTATGTCTTCACAAATTACACTTGGCTTAAACTCATATTCCTAGCAATATATCTGTGTCAATAGCTATCTGATCATCATTTATCTAGCTCCTTTTTCTCTGTCAAGAGTCATTCATAGTGTCAAAAGATTGTTTTCCATAAAATGTTCCTAATCATTATTTTTCTAGAAGAATGATTATCTTTAGAAAAGATAGGTAAATGTCAACGCAATTTATAAGCTGTGTAAGAAAGTAATTATGACAGAGGTTAATTGAAATTTATGAAAATTTAATGACATAAATAAACTCACAGAAATCAGAGAAAATTTTGAGTAAACAAAATCACCATAATTTCTATCTTTAAATTCTAGGTAGTAATTTATTCACATGTTCCATTATAAATAAATATCCCCTCTCTAACTATATATTGATAATGTTTTATGTGTTTTCTCACTGATATTCTCTTGTTTTTTATTGGATGATATATATTTAACATGTATAATAGAAGCTATCTTTTCAAAACATTGATTAGTCTTTCCTTCTAGCTTATTTTTTTCAATTTATCATAGTGGTTTCCTCAAATTTTTTTCTATAATCTGCAAGCTTTTTACACAAACCATTTCATAAAACAAAATTTGACTAGGAACTTATGTCTAAACAGAGAATATTTTATGGATTTCATTTTTTATCATTATCCTGATTTTTTTCTTTGACATATTTATACAAAATATAATGCAGTCTTTGCTATTCATTCAAAATAACAATAGAGAGGGTGTGGGAAGGGAGCAAAGATTTGACTAAAGACATTAGACTAGTAATTTCTTTAACATAAGAAACAAAGTCAGTAAGATGCTAAAGTCTATTTTACTTTCTTAATACTTTTGCTTATGTATGAGTTTTTCCTGTACTATGCCTTTTAAGTATGCTACTTTTTGTCAATTCTCACCAATGTTTTTATAGTCATAAGTCTCTTAACTGATACGTTCACTATTCAGACATGTTATTATATCTCTGATCTTACAATTAATGAATATCCCCATCAACTGTTTCAGATTCTCCTTTGTCTAAGCTTAGGGATAGCTCAGATCAGAGATAGTCCCTTTCACATCTACGTATTGTGTGCATTTATTCCTTCTTTAAATCCACTTCACATGGTCAGTTTTCAATTTGTTCTCATTTGAATGCTTTCAAAGTCTTCACTCTACTTTACAGCTCACTCCCTTATTTGGAGAGCAATTTATGTCTGGCTCACTAGAGTTCATGAAGACCTCCTAGAAAACAAAATGCTAATACCGTATGTAAGGATGACTGCCTGGGAATCTACTTATGGACAAACATCCCTATGGTCATGAATGAAGCAGCATCACAAGAATGCTTTAGGCCAGTTTCTTTTAAATAAAGAAAGCTGCTGCTGTAATCAAGCAAAATATTATTAAAATGTGTTTGTGCTTTCATGAAAAATATTAAACATATATTAAAGAATTAACAATTAGTAGCAAAATACCTATGTAGAAATATCATGTTACCTCAAGTATATTAATAAAAGTTAAGTTGATGAACTATGACATTTCCATCTGCTGACAGACAGAAAATAATTTAATTGTAGTGTTGTTTTCATTCCTAGAAAATAGATGTTAACTATTTAATGTTAAAAAACAAATATAATTTTGAAAGATATTTTCAGTGTTCTAGAAAGAATATTATGAGAAAATGAATCAGAAACAGTAGATAATGAACAAGAAATTAAAATATTTATATATAAAATAAAAATTGATCATAATTTTAAAAATAACAACTGGAAAAACAAAAGAACATATGTAGAGTTATATAAGAACTGAGAAAAGAATTCAGTGAGAACAGATGAAGATATGTTAGCATAATGCTGACTTAAAAAAATACTTTATTGGGAGACTAGTTCTGAAATAGAATAAAATAAGCAGATTACATAAACTACCAGAGACTCCAAACTTTGACATAATATTGAGTCTCCCAGCTTACCTGTCAAGTAGGAAAATATTTCCCTAGAATTCTTCACATATATTCTACAAGCTATGTTAAAAACAATTCCCATTTTTTAACCTAATGTTGAGAGAAAGTTCATACTGATGATAACTCACTAACTAGAAACAAAATTATGCTGTACAGATTCAAATATGTCATTTCATAGTAATTTGCATATATACATTAATATTTTTTGAGTTCACGTGTTAGTTTTCTAGGACTAATGTAAGAAAGTCCCACAATCTGAGTAGCTTAAGCATCAGAAATTTATTTATATGTTAGTTTTAGAAATATAAATATTATGGGTCATTTCATGAGTTGATTCTAACTTCCCATAGCCTTGCAAAAATCTCGAGTTGAGAGCTAATGCTGTCCACTATGCTCACATTTTTACTCTGTCTCTATCTATGTCTGTATCTGTGACCAAATTTTTCTCTTTTATATTTTGACAGCAAATCCCAATGTCATCATTTTTACTTGATAGAGTGCTATGGCCCTCTTTCCAAATAAGGATCATTCACAATAACTCAAAAAATACCTGAGAAGAAACATTCATTTCTCTAGTAGTTGCACAAGAGGCATCTCTGACTATTACAGAAACAAGTGGGACCTCTATCAGAATGGCTAAGATAAAAAATGCTGATAACCACTTATGTTAGAGAGGATATGGAGCAAGGGGAATACTCCTCCACTGCTGGTGGGAATGTAAACTTGTACAGCCATTTTGGAAATCAATATGGTGGTTTCTCTGAAAAATGGGAATCAATCTACCTCAAGACCCAGCTATACCAATCTTGGACATATACCCAAAGGATGTTCAATCATACCACAAGGACATTTGTTCAACTATGTTCACAGCAGCATTATTCATAATAGTCAGAACCTGGAAACAACCTAGATGCTCCTCAACCAAAGAATGGATAAAAAATAATGTGGTACATTTATACAATGGAATATTACTCAGCCTTAAAAAAAACAGTGAGCTTGTGAAATTTGCAGGCAAATGGATGGAACTAGAAAAACTCATTCTGAGTGAGGTAACCCAGACCTAGAAAGACAAACATGGTATGTAGTCACTCATAAGTAGATATTAGGAATAAAGTACAAGATAACAAACCTACAATCCACAGCCCCAGAGAGGCTAAATAACAAAGAAAGCCCAGAGAGATGCAAGTATTTCTCTAGGAAGGGTAAATAGAAAAGATCTCCTGGGTAGATTGGAGTTGGTGGTGGGGAATGAGTAAATGAGAACTTGAGAGAACAGGTTTTATGGGCTGGGTGAAGGAGGCTAGTTTTAGACGGGACTGAGGGGGAGAGCAAAGAAAGAGACATCTTGAAGGAGGGTGCTTTATCAGGGTTAGGGAGAAACCTGGTGCCAGGGAAATTCCCAGGAATCCACCACTCACCAATCTGATTACAGTAGAGAGGCAGTTCGGGCACTCTGTCCACTATTACTAGGAGTCTTGGCTGCTTCAACTGCCTATCCATTGTAATCAGATTGGTGAGTACTTGTATCTGGAAGTTTTCCTGTGTCCTGGCTGGCTGGCAGTCGGGAAAAATCTCTCCCACTTGTGTACCCCAAGTAAATACACAGAGGCTTATATTAATTATAACTGTTTGACCATTTGCTCAGGCTTATTACTGACTACCTCTTACACTTAAATTAACCCATAATTCTTATCTATGTTTAGCCATGTGGCTTGGTACCTTTTTCAGTTCTGCCTTCACATCTTGCTTCCTCTGTGTCTGACAGGCGACTCCTGACTCAGCCCTTCTTCTTCCCAGAATTCTCCTCATCTACTTGCCTCACCTATATTTCCTGCCTGGCTACTGGCCAATCATTGTTTTATTAAACCAGTGTTGTATTAAACCAGCATTATCCCACAACAACTACTCCAATTGTCATCATAGAGCATTTATCCAGATGGAAGCAGATGCAGAGATCCACAACCAAGCACTGGGCCCACCTCTGGGAGTATTCCTGAAGAAAGGGAGGAGGGATTGTAACAGCCAGAGGGGTCAAGGTCATGACCTGGGGACCCACAGAGACAGCTAATCTGAGCTCATGGGAGCTCATGAACTCTGGACCAACAGCTCGGGAGCTTGCATGGAACCAACCTAGGCCTTCTGCATCTGTGTGAGAGTTGTGTAGCTTCCTCTGTTTTTAAGGTGCTTAACTGGCTTTTGGGAATCTATCCCCAATGCTGGATTACCTTGCTGAGTCTTTATGCAGGGAGAGGAGCTCAATCCTACCTCAACTTGTTGTGCCATGCTTTGTTCAAACCCATGGGAGGCCTGCTCCTTTCTGAATGGGAACAGAGGAGGAGTGGATAGGGAGTGGGGTAGAAGGGATTTGGGAGTAGGGAGCAGGAGGAGAGAAGGGAGGGGAAACTGTGGTTGGTATGTAAAATAAATGAAAAAAAAAATGTTAATAAAGTAAAATTAAATTAAATTTAAAGAAAAACGAACAAAAAAGGAAACAAGTGGGCTAACTGCTAAAAACAGTTTTAAAATCCTACTTCCTCCAGTTGAAGAATTTAGAAAGGCCAAAAACTAGTTAATGGAAGTTGGGAAGTCTCCCTGGCTATCTTATTAAAAGTATTTCCTCATGAATTGTCCCTCTGAGGCTTCTGTTTATCTGTATACTATCTTTCTAGCATGGTGGCTTAGATGTCCTATACATCCTCTCTGAACACAAGACAGAAAAGGACACAGTACTACACCTTACATTCTGCACCTATAACTGGCCTACTTTTATATTTGATTGTCTCATTTAAATTCCAAGGTTAATTTCGTCCTGAGGAATAAAGAATAATGCCTACTTCTCAACATGAGGAGCTGCATGTAGGGACAGAGAGAGGTGCAGGATTGTTCAAGGATTTGTCTACACAATAGCTATTATGAAAAGCTTATGTGGTGAATTGGAGTGAAAACAATAGATCAGTAAGAAGAGAAGCTAGTAAACAGTTCAAGATCTAAAATACTGCAAGAGGAGGGGAGGGGATTACATGTGTTCACACATCATCAAAGCAAGTTCCCTAATTTCTGAGATGGGAAATATTATATTAATTGAGAAAGTAAGAGTTTAAATAGACCAGGGAATTAGAAGATACATGAAAACAAGAATTCTAATAGCACCATAGAAAATTTAATATACTGCAACTATATAAACCCATAAAAATAATTTTCATAAGATTTGAAGTCTGAATGTTGAAAAGCTTTGTTATAAATTCATGCTGCCTTATGTCAGGCCATTCAATAGCACACAGACACTAAAAACTAGAGGAACATATGGTTGCCTCACCATCAGCCTCCTGTCTTGGATGCTCATTTGTTTCCTGTTAACATTCAGATTAGACCATTTCCTTTGATGAAGCTGATTTCCACACTAACCCACCCATACATACAGCATGGTCT